>NC_062558.1:25266066-25624168 GCF_016906955.1 Phacochoerus africanus | reverse complement strand
CACACACGGATGCTGGACTTGACCACGAACTTGCTTTGGCCAATGGGACTGGAGGAAGTGACATATGCAGAGGCTCAGATCACTCCCTCTTGGAAACCTGAGACCACCATGTCGTCAGAAACTCCAGCTAGAAGTTCCCATGATGGCTCAGTGGTAATAAACCTGACTAGTATCCATGAAAATGTGGTTCAATCCCTGGCCTCACTCAGTGGGTTAAGGATCTGGCATTGTCATGAGCCGTAGCGTAGGTGGTAGATTTGGCTCAGATCTTGCATTGCAATGGCTGTGGTGTAGGCTGGCAGCTACAGCTCCAATTCGACTGCTAGCCTGGGAGCTTCCATATGACTCAGGGGCAGCCCTAAAAAGACAAAAAAAAAAAAAAGAAAGAAAGAAAGAAAAAGAAGCTCCAGCTGCATTAGGAGATCTAAAGAGCCCAGGTGACCAACCAGAATGAGGTCCCAGACCCACAATCTTAGCAGAGCTGTGTCAGCCAAACCCTAGCCATTCAAACAATCCCAGCTAAGACCTTGGATGCCAAGGAGCAGAACTGAACCATCTCCTCCATGGCTGTATCATTACTGCAGCGAGTGGAGTGATGAACACTGGAGGCCACCAGGGTGTCCACCCACAGGGGAATGATGGACGGATTGCACTGCATCCATCCTGCAGACGAGTGTGTGAGGACCACACTGAGAAAAACCTACACCTGCCCACCTAAACACATACCCTCCTAGCATAAGGGAAAATGTAAACAGCAGCCTCGTGAATGATCTCAGTTTTAGAAAAAGACGTTTAAACCCTTAAATAAATGCGAAAGAAATGTGTGTGGGAGTAGGAAAAAAAGTGGAAGACAGCGCTGGGTGGTTGACACTCATTATTTCAGGAGGATGGTAGGGAGAATGTGGCGAGGTGATTATTGACTTTTTAAATGTGTTTTTAAAGTAATGCACTCATTACACACACTACTCCAGTAATTAAAGAAAATCTAATGAGAAAAATGAGAGTGCAAGACAGTTTTTTTTTTTTTTTAAAGATCCAGCATCTGAAAAAATCAACATCAAAAAGTGCAGAGTAAAGCTGAGAGTGCCTGCAAGAGGTTCTCTCACTAATTTTAAAGGCAACATCATTTCTTGTTTGTTTTGCCAGCCTTAGGTTCATATTAATTCTTCTTCTTTTTTTTTTTTCTTTTTGCTATTTCTTGGGCCGCTCCTGCGGCATATGGAGGTTCCCAGGCTAGGAGTCGAATCAGAGCTGTAGCCACCAGTCTATGCCACAGCCACAGCAATACGGGATCCGAGCCGCATCTGCGATCTACACCACAGCTCACGGCAACGCCGGATCCTTAACCCACTGAGCAAGGCCAGGGATTGAACCCGAAACCTCATGGTTCCTAGTCGGATTCGTTATATACTGTGCCATGACGGGAACTCCATGGTTCACATTAATTCTGCGAAAATTTTCAGTAGCCTTTTTCTACCTGGGTTTTCAAGACTCATTTAATATGATTATCTGGCATTCTTCCTACCAAGTTCCATTGGAAAGTGCAAATATCTGGTTTTACTTCTGGGAACATGCTTACCCTGTGTGTGTGTCTGAGTGTGCCTGTGTCTGTATCTGTGTGTTGCAAGAGGTAAGCTAAACGATCACACCTTCAAAAATTCCTTTTGCTCTGGAATTCGAATGACCTGAAACCTGAAAATAGATCTTGTTTTCTACACATCATACTCATTAAACAAATGGTCAAAAAATGCTGCTGTCAAATACCTGTCGTTGTGTTTCTTCTTTGAGAGAAACTTTTGCATGCATAATAGAATCTGGACAAATTCATGACAGTATGCTTGACTTTTCCCTTCTTTTGTCTAACCCTGTGGTTCTCAACTTTGCCGTCCCATCAGAATCTTCCAGAAGGCTCCAGAATACACATGCCCAGGTCCCACCCAGAGATTTTAAATTTGGACGAAGCTTGACCATGAGGATGTAAGATGCAAAACTCAGGTGATTTTAATCTGCACCCAATGCTGAGAAACATTGGTTTCACAATGAGTATGAGCAATAACCATTCTCAATGAACACAACACATTCTTTTTTTTTTCTCCTGTTTTTTTAGGGCTGCACTGCGGCATATGGAGGTTCCCAGGCTAGGGGTCGAATTGGAGCTGCAGCTGCAGGTCTATACCACAGCCACAGCCAACACTAGATCCGAGCCATGTCTTCAACCTACACCACAGCTCACGGCAATGCTGGATCCTTAACCCACTGGGCGAGGCCAGGGATTGAACCCACATCCTCATGGATGCTAATCGGGTTCGTTAACCACTGAGCCACAACAGGAACTCCTGAACACAACACGTTCTTAATTCTTTTGAAGCAGTGACACATGGGATTATATTTCATTTGGTTTTAATATGAACTGCACTTCATGGAAGTTATGTTGTTTGAAAGTGAATAAAAGAAACATCATTTCATTAAAAAATTCTGGAGTTCCCATTGTGGCTCAGTGGGTTAGGAACCTGACCAGTATCCATGAGGAGGTGAGTTGGATCCCTGGTCTCACTCAGTGGGTTGAGGATCTGGCATTGCCATGAGCTGTGGTGTAGGTTGCAGATGCAGCTTGGATCCTGCGTTGCTGTGGCTGTGGTGTAGGCCAGCAGCTGCAGCTTCCATTTGACGCCTAGCCTGGGAACTTCCAAATGCTGTGGGTGTGGCCCTAAAATGCAAAAAAAAATAAAAAATAAAAATAAAAATTCTGCTAACCAGGAACATCCTTTAGAGAAAGCACAAGCCCTGTGTAAATGCAAGAGGCTTTCAGAGGCTGGCCTGTGTGTCTCCATGTCAAAATACTAAGCTCTGCTTGATACCAACATAAGATATAATGTTCAGAACACAGCGCTATAATTAGGTGGTGTTTCATAGCTCTGTTGTAAGATCTTTTCCAAGGCTGTAGCATTTCATTCACAAAATTCCTTTGGAAGGCATGAAAATAGCTGCATTTCTCTATGATTTTTTTTTCTAATTTAGTTTGTACCTGCCAAAATATATGTGGACAAACTCAATTTTTTAAAAATGTATTTTATGGACCTACATTAATTTATGATGTTGTGCTAATTTCTGCTGTACAGCTAAGTGATGCAGTTACATGCATATAGACATAATTTTTCATATTTTTCCAATTATCGTTTATCTCAAGATATTGAATACAGTTCCCTGTGCTTTACAGTAGGACCTTGTTTATTCATCCTATAGATAATAGTTTGCATGTGCTAATATCAAACTCCCAATCCAATCCTCCCCTACTTGGCAATTACAAGTCTGTTCTCAGGACAAGCTCCCTTTAAAATTATGAACTTTTCTGAATTATATTTAGTCAGTTCTTTATTATTATTATTATTTGATGTTTACAGCTGCACCTGCAGCATATGGAAGTTTCTAAGTTAGGCGTTGAATCAGAGCTGCAGCTGGCAGCCTACACCACAGCCATAGCAACACAAGATCCGAGCTGCATCTGTGACCTACACCACAGCTCATGGCAATGCTGGATCCTTAACTCACTAACGGAGGCCAGGAATTGAACCTGCAACCCTCAGGGACACTATGTCAGGTTCTTAACCCACTGTGCCACAACGGGAACCCTCAGTTCTTTATTTTTAAAACTATTTTTGAGCACTAGATTTACTCTCTCAAATGCTACTAAATTCTTCACCTGGACCATCGACTTCTCCAGAGAACAGGAAGTTTATGCTCACAGTGCTGGGCACATGACCAGGTAATTAAATGCCTGCTTCCCTGGCTCATATTTTTGCTTGGCAATTTTGTTTGCTATAAAATAGCATCCCATGCGCTAGAAAGGTCGCAAAGATTCTGGCATATTGGAGGAAAAGTCATAAGCTCTCTGGGGGTTTGATAAGTAGTAATATTGACCCTACAAGTGGTGAGACAGACTTTGCCTTGTTGCTCTTCTCCAAAGTCCCATGTTCTCTTGCAACCCTTGTGTCTTCATCAGCCCAGAAGACTGTAACCAGGTACCGCAGACTGAGTAGCTTCTAAACTATAGACATTGTTTTCTTACAATCCTGGAAGCTGGAAGTCTCAGATCTGGGTACCAGTGTGGTTGGGATCTGGTGAGAGCCCCCTTCTAGATTGAAGCCTTCTAGATGTGTCCTCTCATGGCTGAAAGAGAGGTCTCTGGCCTCCTCTTATAAGGGCACGAATCCCATTCGTGGAGGCTCCAACCTCATGAACTAATCATCGTCCAAATGCCCCACCTTCCAACACCATCATACTGGGGATTTTGACAATGGCTTCTGGGGCAGAGGGATCCAAACATTCAACCCCTAACATTCTGACATGGGGGAGAAATGGAATCCACTCTCTCCTCTGCTTTCTGCCCCCAGATTCTGAGAAAGTTAGAGGCTAGTTAGTATTCTCAGCTCCTTTACCCAGTGCTTTCAATGAAATCTTTGAGGAAGTTTAAGCACTAAAATTACCCCTATACACAGCTTTCTTCTATGTATTAGAAATAGCCGGGAAGTTTCCATTGTGGCTCAGTGGGATAAGAACCCAACATAGTATCCATGAGGATACAGATTTGATCTCTGGGCTCGCTCAGTGGGTTAAGCATCCGGTGTTGGCATGGCTATGGTGTAGGATTGCAGCTGCAGCTCTGATTTGACCCCTAGCCTGGGAACTTCCATATGCCGCAGGTGCAGCCCTAAAAAGAAGAAAGAAAACAAACATAGCTGGCGTGTATGGGAAAGAATCTCATAAGAATTCAAAAGATTTGGGTTTTGAAAATGTGACAATAATGACAGAACAAGTACCACTGGCTGGGCTCTTGCTAAGTTATAGGTAAGGGTGCTTCTGGCCCCAGACCCTATGTTTTCATTATTCAATCACTGGGGCTTTTATTAGTCTATTAAGGTCACTTTAATAAAATACTGCAGACCAGGTATTGTAAACAAGACAAAACTATTTCCTCACAGTTCTGGAGGCTGGAAATCCAAGATCAAGGTGTCCTGAGGTTTGATTCCTCCTGAGGCTTCTCTCCTGAGCTTGCGGGTGGATACCCTCTCGTCGTGTCCTCACATGGCCTTTACTCTGTCTGTAATGTGCCCCTGGTGTTTCTTCTTTTTCTTCTTTTTATATTAAAGTATATTTGATTTACAATGTCATGCCAACTTCTGCTGTGCAGCAAAGTGACTAAGTCCTACATATATATGTATACATATATATATTCTTCTCTTTATATACTATCTTCCATCATGTTCCACCCCAGGAGAATGGATATAGTTCCCTATGCTGTACAGAAGGACCTCATTGCTTATCCATTCTAAATGTAGTAATTTGCATCTACTAACCCCAAACTCCCCAGTCCCTCCCACTCCCCTTTGGCAACTATGAATCTGTTCTCTATGTCTGTGAGTCTCTTTCTGTTTTGTAGATAGGTTCATTTGTGCCTTATTTTAGAATCCATATATAAATGATATCACATGGTCTTTGTTTTTCTCTGTCTGACTTACTTCACTCAGTATGATAATTTCTAGTTGCATCCATGTTGCTGCAAATGACATTATTTCATCCTTTTTTATGGCTGAGTAGTATCCCATTGTATATATGTACCACATCTTTATACATTCATCTCTTCATGGACATTTAGGTTGTTTCCATGTTTTGGCTATTGTGAAGAGTGCTGCAATGGATACAGGGGTACATGTATATTTTTGAGTCATAGTTTTGTCCAGATATATGCCCAGGAGAGGGATTAAATCTATGGTAGTTCCAGACTTAATTTTCCAAGGAAACGCCATAACGTTTTCCATAATGATTGTATCAATTTACATTCCCACTAATGGTGTAGGAGGGTTCCCTTTTCTCCATACCCTCTCCAGCATTTGTTACTTGTGGACTTATTATTGATGGCCATCCTGACTGGTATGAGGTGGTACCTCATCGTAGCTTTCCCAGATGTATTTTTAAAAGACCCTGCTTTGTCTCTCCCCAAAGAAGATCACCTGGAACTTGTGACTCCTTTATAGACCATATTCATGGAACCCAGGTACATTAAGACCACGAGATAAGTATGTGAGTGTTCAATTTGGAAGGTCACCCCAAGAACGAATGCAGAGGACTATGGGAGTTAGAGGGGAAGGAGGCCAATACATGGTGTGTCACAGGGCATGGGAATCACTGTGGGCAATTCCACTGGGGAACCCCTTAGAACTCGCCCCAGAAAACCCAACATACATGAGTCAGGGAGCAGAGTGGAAGCAGCTCTTGGTGGCATTAACCAACCCCCACCAACACGTCCAGCCTGCCCCACAGATGAGCTGAATGGACCCAAACCATCAAAAAAAAAAAAAAGTCACATGCAATTGCATCTGGCAGCTGTGAGGTCAGCTTCCAGGGAGGGCAGTGGGGCTACATGTCAGGCATTGTCAGCATCTTCCAGTGGGCGACCCTCAAATGTGTTGTCCCAATGGACCGAGGCCACTTCCATGTCTGCACACCCCTCCTCCCTGAGTCCAGCCTCCTGAGGATGGACCCACACTGCCTGCATGTTGATAGCTGGACCCGAGGGGTGGCCAGGGGGCAGGAAGCTCTTTGCAAAGGGTCCCAGAGGACTATCCAAATGCCTGTGTGTGCCCCTCGTGGTTGGCGAGGCAATAACAGGGGGAAGCTGGCCCAGGCTGATTGTCCCATGGGAGGCAGATCTGAAGGCTCAAGTCCAATTCCAGATTCTAACTTGGCATCTCAGGTATAGTTGTCATAGTGGGAGGACCGAACATCTTTTATTTATCAGTTTGTTAGCTCGATTTACAGCACTTGAGCACTGAGACATATGTTGTCTGCAGCAGATGCTATGGGCCCCCCTCCCCCATTCCCTGGGCTTCCCCACTCAGGTGTGCTCAGCCCGACTTCCAACTGCCAAATCTGCTTCTCTGTGCCTCAGGGCTTCTGGTTGCTGTTGGCGTCTGCTTTGCTGGCAGCACAGCAGGCAGAACATGCAGATGAACAAGGCTTCAGGGAGCAACTTTCAAGAGAAGACCAATGGGTGTTAGAAGAGACATACCCCTGGGTTCCTCTTCTTGGGGTGGGTGTGTTCAGAGTTTCGCCATCAGGGGGGAGGCTGCAGTCATCCATGGGAGTGATGATGTCTTTTATTGGCTCTATTCCCTTCCCTGTCTTACTTCCTGGTGTTTTCCTTCATGTTCACAACAATATCTGCACCCCAGTGCTAGTCTCAGCACCTGCTCTGGGGAGAATCCAAACCAAGATGGCGCATGGGCCTCCATTGATGCATTTGTCCCAGGTCTACAAATGGGAGGGGTGGGCCTCATGTGTCCACTTTGTCCCACTCATCCTACTCCTCCCCTTCAGCCAAATGGAGAAGGTTATGATGATCTGCATTTGAAAATGCTACGCGCGTGAAAGTCATTTGCTCAAAGTCCCAAATACGATAATAATAAAAAATGCTTGTGACCTCAGCTCTGTCCCTTTCTTGCTGCTGCACATCCCTGTGCAGGTGGCATCTAGTGCTCATGATGGGGAATGATGGGAATCATGGGAAAGTCATATTCTCCAGACATATTTACTGGGTTGTTGCTAAGGTCCAGGGAGATATTCACAGCAAGAGATCAAATATAAACCAAGCACTCTAAACCATGCAATGGATGTCAGGATTATTTTGTGCACACTGCCATAATCTCAGGACCACAGAATTGGGCTCCCACTGGATCTCTACTTGCTTCTCAATTTCTTATTTCCCGTCGTGGCTCAGCGGTTAACAAACCCGACTAGTATCCATGAGGTCACAGGTTCGATCTCTGGCCTTGCTCAGTGGGTTAAGGATCTGGCATTGCTGTGAGCTGTGGTGTAGGTCACAGATGCCGTTCAGATCCCATGTGGCTGTGGCTGTGGCATACGCTGGCAGCTACAGCTCCAACTGGACTCCTAGCCTGGGAACCTCCATATGCCGTGCGTGCGGCCCTAAAAAAACAAAAAAAAAATTTTTCTTATTTCATCCTTCCTTTCCTCCCTTCCTTCCTTTCTGTGGACTGAATGATAAGAATGAGGACTTCTTATTCTATGAAAATAAAAATTATTTTGAAGGAGGAATTTTTCTTCTAGAAGCAAGGGAAAAATAATAAGACAAAATTTTCTCCTTGAATGTCCTTCCTTCTCAGGGTCACTTCAGCTCAACAAATACTAAGGTCTTTACTCTGGACTCAGTGCTGTGTCAGAACCATGGAATCATCTGACATTGGACTTCCTACTCAAAGCTTCTACAGAGTCTTGGGAATGCATGTCATCTTTAATCAATGTCTACTGGGTCTCAAGCAGTGTTTGGGGCACTGAGAGAAAACAAAGGTACACTGTGGTGCTATCTTATTTAAAATAAAATAAGTATATGCATCATATATGCATATGCATCACTCTCTAGCCCTATGGTATTGTTAATTGCAGCTGTAAATGTTATTTGGCCTTGGCTTTTAAAAGAGGCCATTTTTTACAAGTTTTATTCCTAGGAGATCATTTGAGGGAAACAGAAATTATTCTAGTAGAACATAATTATCTTTTTTAAAACTTTCATTATTTTCAAAAAAACATACAGTGTTTCTAAATAGTAGATGAGTTCATAATTATAGATATGCAAGAGGATTTTTTTTCTTTTTAGGAATTTCCCAGGTTAGGGGCTCAATGAGAGCTACAGCTGCCGGACCATGTCACAGCCACACCAATGCAGGATCCAGGCATCGTCTGAAACCTACACCACGGCTCACAGCAACGCCCCATCCCCGACCCACTGAGCAAGGCAGGGATCAAACCCACATCCTTGTGGCTACTAGTCAGATTTGTTTCCCCTGCGCCGCAACAGAAACCCCCCCATTTCAATTTTTTAAATGCGTTATTTTATTTAATAGCTAACGCCTGGGCACAATACATATTTAATAGGCCATAAACAGGTGGTTTTATTTAGCCTAAAGTTCAAGTTAAATCATGTGGAAGCCAGACTGACTTATCCATACCCCAATATGTGAAAATGTCTTCCATCGATAGTTTGTCATGTCTGACAGATTATCAAGTTAAAAAACTTCCTGGATTTAGTTAGGAGTTTCTTTTCTTTTTCTGTCTTTCTTTCTTTCTTTTTGAGTTAAAATTAGTAAGAAAAATTAGCAAGCGTCAGTTTCAAGCCAATTAAGAATAGTTCTGGTTCCCAATGCAGTACTTGGAAACTGACTGATTATGAAATACTTCCTGGGAGACACATCTTCTTGCCCACAGAGTTCGCTGAGAAGCAATTAATTTTTATTTTAAGAAAACATGAGAGAGCTTTTCCATACAAAGAGATCATGAAAGAAATTTGTCCATAAAGTGATAAAACATAAGTACACTTAGTTGAATAGCAGAAAACATCTAATTATATACTATATCGTTAAATGCACTATAATAGAATCACAACTGGTTCAGAGAATATAACTCTACGCAGCCCCCGGTTTTCTACATCATGTTGCACAATCATTACTTAATACGACTTGTAATTATTTTTCTTCTTTTTTACGTTCACACCTGCGCCATATGGAAGTTCCAGAGCTAGGGGTCAAATCGGAGCTGCAGCTGCAACCTATGCCACAGTCACAGCAACACTGGATCAGAGCAGTAGCTTTGACCTATGCCAAAGCTTGCAGCAACGCCAGATCCTTAACCCACGGAGCGAGGCCAGGGATCAAACCCACATCCTCATGGAAACTATGTCAGATTAACTGGTTGAGCCACAATGGGAACTCCCATCTTGTAATTTTCTTTCTGCCACTTTACTCATCGGGAGGCCTTTTTTCTCAGATGGCCAGAGGAAATGCAATGTATACACAAGACAAAGGTGACTTTGCCCTTTCATGTAATGACAGCCCCATTTTCGGCCATGACACCCTACACGTTGGGGGCAGGGTGGTTATCCATTTCCCATTCACATAACTGAGGGTAGAGGCTGCCCCTCCCTCAGTTGTATACATGTGCCAAGAACCAAGCCTGGGCAGTTGGGCCTATCCATACCCTAAGGCTCAAAGGGACACATGGCCCAATCCAGACCAGAGAGGTGCACATCTAGAACTTTTGCCGGGACCGTTTGTGAGTTAGCAACCCCCTTTTTCCCTGAGATTACTATCTATGCAATAATCAGCTGGAGTCTCCTGGAAATAATGAAGCTGATGTGAAGACTGCTGAGTCCAGTGGTGGGAAAGCCACGCCCTCATGACACCATTTGTGTCCACGCACCCAGCTGTACCTGAAGCTACATGTTATGTACTTCCAGGTCCTTGAGCCAATAAATGTGCTTTCTCTCTCTCTCTCCTCTCTCTCATTTTGTTTTTGTTTGTTCAATTTTGAGCTGGGGTTCTACAACTTGCAAAGAGTTCAAGTTAATGCAGCAGTGAATGGAAAAATATTTTCTTATAGCTACCGTTACTAAGAGTCTATTATATGGTAAGCATCTCAAACTTGGTAATGAATAAGCCCACGTGAATATCCAAAACAGTATCAAGGATGATCGAAGTTAACATTTAGTAGGTGTTTGCTGTATGCTGGGCAGTACTCTAAGTAATTTTCATGGTTGGAATAGTAATAGATCCATATTGTTGAAACATTCAAGCAGCAAAAACTGGCACACAGTTAAAAGTAAGTCTCCTCACTCTCCAGGCTTCATTCCTCACTTCTCTTCCTTAGAGTCAATAAGATAGCCAGTTACTCTGTAACCTCTCAGGAACAGTCTATATAAATCAATGCGCATTATCATAAAATGCACAGATCCGTGATGTGAGGGTGTGCTCATTTTTAACACAACAACAACATCTAAAGTGAACTGACTGGTTATCATGTACTAGGTACAAATTTAAACACATGACACTTATTATCTTATTTCATTCTCATGATACTTGCGACGTGAGTCATCCTATGAGGAAGAT
The DNA here is from genome assembly GCF_016906955.1 of Phacochoerus africanus. NCBI lineage: Eukaryota > Metazoa > Chordata > Mammalia > Artiodactyla > Suidae > Phacochoerus > Phacochoerus africanus. The sequence goes on along the minus strand of NC_062558.1, from coordinate 25,613,213 downwards.
GAGGCATAGATAAATCAGGCAAACCAAGAAGACGGCCGCCTTCAGAGCACGAAGTCTAAGCAGCCACCCTGATCTGTGGAAGTGTTAGGGGATCGATCAATAAAATCGCAGTTCTCCCAGTTCTCCGCCCGAGTTTGCAAGAAATTAAGGACTGAAACTTGGCTCCTGCCAACTTGTGATCAGGGTAAGGTTGCAGGACACGGCTCAGGAACACCATCCAGGGGCACTGTAAAATCGTCCCTTCCCACTCAGAGAAAAGGGAATGCACATGCACCGATGGTGGGAATGTAAACTGGGGCAGCCACGAGAGAAAACACCATGGAGGTTCCTTGAAAAACTAAAAATAGAACTACCACCTGTCTCAGCAATGCCACTCTTGGGTATATACCTCTGAAGAAAATGGAAACACAAAATCAAAAAGGTACATGCACCCCCATGTTCCTAGTAGCATATTTACAATAGCCAAGGCATGGAAACAATGCCAGTGGCCATCAATGGACAACTGGATTAAGAGGATGTATGTGTGTATACATGCAATTTAAAAAAAGCACGATAAATTGCAGCAAATAGACAGATCTAGAGAATGTTATGTGTAGGGAAATAAGTCAGAGAAAGACATATACTATATGTTATCACTTATATGTAGAATCTAAAAACTGATACAAATGGAGGTATACACAAAACAGAAACAGATTCACAGACAGAGAAAACAAGCTTGTGGTTACCAAAGGGGAGAGGGCTGAGCAAATTAGGGACACAGGGTTAATAGATACAAACTCCTCAGTATAAAATCAACAAGCAATAAGGATTTACTGCACAGCACAAGGAATTATATACTCAGTATCTTACAATAACCTATAATGGAACATCATCTGCAAAAATACTGAATCACTATGCTCTACTACATACAATACTGTAAATCAACTATGCTTCCATAAAACCTGCACCTCTATGGAGTTCCCATCGTGGCTCAGCAGTAATGACACCAACTCGTATCCATGAGGATGTGGGTTTGAGCCCTGGTCCTGCTCAGTGGGTTAAGGATCCAACGTTGCCATGAGCTGTGGTGCAGTTTGCAGACATGGCTGGGATCTCGAGTTGCTGTAGCTGTGGTGTAGGTCAGCAGCTGTGGCTCTGATTCAACGCCTAACCTGGGAACTCCCATACGCCACAGGTTTGGCCCTAAAAAGCTGAAAGAAAAATCTTCCCCTCTTTGTCCCACTCCCACCATCCAGTCTAGAGTTTGAGGCAGACCACCTGCTAGAAAGTTAGCATCAACAGATGCAAACCCATCCAAACTCCCTGCCTCACACAGTTGGGAGTGGAGAGGAAAATGAAGAGACAAAATCCCCATGGTTTAGGAATTTAAAAGAAACTTGAATTTAGGTGGCAAATTGGGTGGATGTCACCTGCCTAGTCAATAAGAGGCCAGGAATGCTCCTTTACTGCCTGTATATGGGCCCAGGATGGGCAAGGGACTCATGTTTTCTTTAGCATCTTTCTTCAGTTTATGGGGAATTAAAGATCAGAGAAGTTAAGGAAAAACAGATAAGGTCACATAGTTAAGTGTCAGGGCTGGAAAATCTCTGGCTCCAGAGTGTCTGTGCCTTCATTGCCCTAAGACACACTGCATGGAAACGCAGGGGCTGCCTACCTGTTGGCACACCTTTTCTTTTGAACACAACTCATGCATCCACTTTTCTTAACATTGCAAGCACAGGCCTGCCCTGTCAACAGGATATGTTAATGACTTGTTTACATTTGCATATTAAGAAATGTACAAAGCAGTATACATCAACTTATATGCCATAGATTTTTTTGGCTTTCATCACTGGCATTGCCTCAATTTTTATCCCTGTGCCTCTGCTGGTTTGGATAATATTTTACTGTAGAACACTTACCCTCTCCCTTTAAAAGAAAAAAAAAAAGGCCAAAGATCGGCATGTCTCTCCTCAGCCTGCCCAATATTTTCCCATCAGGAAATCACATCAGATGTCTGAGGCCTGGCCTCCTTCCTTCCTCATTCTCTCCCTTGCTTTCTCCCAGCTCCAAGCATCCCAGCCTCCTGCTGATTCTTGGAAACTTCAGTGATATCTCCTGCACTCAAGAGTGGCTGTCCGGTGCCTAGAACAAGTGCTTGGCCCAGGGTACATGCTCAAAAATTATCAGCTGGACGAATGGGCAGGAATTTCCAGGCGAGGTAATGAGCATCCATAAAGGCCTAGCATTTGAGGTGAGCATGGCGAATGGGAAGAAAGAGATCTGAATGGCCTCCTCTAGAGAAAGGGAGTGGGCAGAGGTAGGCTTAGGTATATTTTGAAAAGCCTCATTTTCTTAACCAAGGGGTAAGGAATTTCGCCATAAAATAACATACATTGTTAGCTCGTCAAATCAGATTCACACAAAAAAAGAGCTCAGAGCCCTTAGCACGTTTGACCAGTAATTTCAAGGATGCAAATAGTTGCTGGACATGGGCCAGGTGGGAACATTTGTCCCAGAAAGACAACGGGGGCAGACATCCAGATCTTTCTCCTCACTTGGAGCACAGCTGGCCCAGCTTAACCTCTGAGGTCTCCAAGTGGTGTGTACAAAATGCATGTCCCTTAGAAGAAAGCTGGCTGTCACCAAGCATCTCTGTTTTATATGCAGACGGTCACATAGCTGATGTGCTCTTCCTGTGAGCCATAACTCAGAACTCCACTGATTCCAGGTTTATGTGGACAAAGAATGGCTCCTGCCATTTCAGTAAACAAAGGACATGGCGGCTGTCAAGTCACTGTTGCCACCCCTGACGGGAATTCAGGATGGAGAAAAGCAGGCCCTAGGTAGTTAAGGTGCATATCAAAGAAATCATTTCAATAAGCCCAGACTCTTGCATCTTCCCATATAAAGAAAAGTACTAAAAGCATTACCTTGAGAGGTTTGTTTTTTTGTGATTAGCAGTAATCTTTTGATGTTTGACTACATTTTTCCCCCCAACGAAACTCCTATATATCCTGGCTCCTCCCTGACCTCTTTGGAGCAATTCCTCCAAGCAGTTTGGGAGACTGTTTCCCAAATTTAAGTCCTCAGTAAGATCCCCCCAAAAAACATAATTCTCAACCTTTCAGTTGTGCTTTTCTCTTTCAGTCAATATTTACAATGAGCAATCTTAGGCTAAAACATTACTAAGATAAGGACACCCCTGCCAGCTGATTGCCAGGACGTCTGTCATTATCTGAATAGGTCGACTGAACCTGGGTGGGGGTCTGGCCTGGACCAGACGGCCTGTCTCAGTCATGGAGATTCTTTTCTCACTTGCATTTGCACTGCCAATAAGGAAACAACGCCAAGACTGGAACAGCACAAGCTTTACTCAGGGTCAAAGAATGGACAAGTGGGACTGAAAATCACCTTCTCAACCCAACTAGGGCAGAAACATCTATAGATCTTTTTAATCGGATGGGTGCTGGGGTTGTTTCCATGTCTTGACTATTGTAAATATGCTGCAAGGAACATTTGGTACATGTTATCTTTTTGATTTAGTGTTTTCAGTTACTTCGGATGTATACTCAAGAGTGGCACTGCTGAGTCATATGGTAATTCTATTTTTAATTATTTGAGGAACCTCCATGCTGTTTTCCATGTATCTCCATGTATGTGTATGCATACACACACACACACACGCACACGCACACGCACACGCACACGCGCGCACAGGTCAAGGGTAAAAGGGAGGGATTGAGAAAGTCTAGGAAGTACATTCATGACTTATCCAAGACCAAAGATGTGGTCTGGACCCAGAACTGATGCAACTTTCCCTTTCAGTCCTCAAATGAGCTTTTCTGGTTGCTGTCATGGCAACTGTCCTGGCGCTGGTGGGTGGGTGTGTCACTGCTAAAGCATTACAATGGGCGTATAATAAGGCTCAAGGTTCAAGGGAAGTCAAATCTGCAGTCCTCTTGGACCTCACTGGTTCTAACCAGTTCTTGTTTATCTCTTTGCTGCTCCCTCCTAAAACTTAGATCAGAGGAATTGGTTTCTATCTGAGGAAGGGGCAGGGGTGTGATCCTGGGGCAACAGCCTTGGTAAAAGCGGACAGGAGGTGAGACAGAATCAGCAGCCTTCCTTCTTTCTGGAGGTGTTTCCACCCTCTCTGCTACCCTGAGGGAAAGACTGTGGACTGGCTGGTTAAGTCTTTCTCAAACCAGAAAGTGATGGAGAGCTTTAAAGGGCTTTAAATTGGGAGTGACACGTGACAACGATGAGCCTGTCTTTGTATTAAGGAGTTGCTTCTGATCACCACCCGAAGAGAGGAGCCTGGTTTAACACCCTTGAGGTGAGGACCACGGCTCAGGTTTCTTTGAACCTCATTCCACCTGGGATAGAGTGGCCACCACTCAACAAATGTTTTTTGATGTGATACCAAAATAAAGAGGCGTTTCATTTTGACATTTACCAATAAGATTTGATAAATAGAAAAACACAGTAAGGAGGGCATCAAGAAATTCACCATGCCAAAAAAAAAAAAAAAATTTCACCATGAACACAAAAAGAACAATACACAGCCTTTTTTTTTTTTTGCAAGAGATTTGTCTGGAAGCTCTGACTAAATTGTTTCATTCACCACCACACCCATCACACATGGTATAATAAATCCATACAATTAATATTTTCTTGAATGAATTTATTAAGTGAGTAACTACAAAATAGAAAAAAAATCTAAGCTATTGAGGAGAGCTGCTATATTTAGAAATGCACATGGGGGGGCAGGAATAAGATATATATAAGATATATATATGTATATATATATACACACACATATTCAGAGAACATGACTCAATCGTTTAGGAGAGACTCTTAAAAATCAGGAGAGACATTCCAAACTGGTTTTATCAAGTGATAGAAAAAATATCACTAATGATGACAAGACTGTTTTGTTGAAGAAAGTGTTTGGCTGACTCAGTCTGGACCCCCTGATGTGTAAAGAGTAAGGGTTTAAGCAGATCACAAAGGAGGAAATTACACTAGTCAACGTGGGAAATGATGTTGGCATGAATAATAATCAAGGTAAGGATATATTTTGGAAACGTTCCAAAGATGACAATAGGCAACTCCCCAGCCAGAGATATCCACGTGGGAAGAAAAGAAAATATGGGTCTCAGAAGTAATAATATTATATTATTTCCCAATTGCAAACGAATAGTGTGGGGGACGGTCAGAACCACCAGTAGGAGAGGAAGAAGAAAATCCCAAAGGTTTCAATGGCTTTCTCAAGATGAACACATGCATTGACCAAAACTGGAATGTAGAAGACTATTTAAAACCATGGTGTAATGATTATTTTCTATTTGCCTCCCCTCCTGCCCAAGGTTCATTCTCCACCTCCTGTGAACCCAGGGGCTGACTCTGATGGATGGCATCCCTGGGTCCCATCAGGGTCTCCCTTGGCCTTTAGCTTCCAATGGGTTCGCCAATGGGACTTCCAGGCCTGAGACTAAAAAACAGGATAGGCTTGGGTTTTCTTTCCAACTCCTCTGCTGGATTCCAGATTGTAGATGGTGGCTGTATTTCTTCAAAAGTCTAGTTTGTGACACGTGAGCCCTTATATGGCTCCTGACATCTTTTTTTTTTTTTTTTTTTTTTTTTTTTTAGGGCTGGACCTGCAGCATATGGAAGTTCTCAGGCTAGAGGTCAAAGTGGAGCTGTAGCTGCAGGACAATGTCACAGTCATAGCAACTCTGGTTCTGAGCTGAATCTGTAATGTATGCCAAAGCTGGCATCAACACAGGATCCTTAACCCACTGAGTGAAGCCAGGGATCAAATCCTTATCTTCATGGATCGTAGTCAGGTTCTTAACCCACTGAGCCACAATGGGTACTCTGGAGACCCCACCTCTTACTGAGCCCAGGAACTCTATTCTCCCTTCCCTTGTCAACTCAGGCCAAGAGATAATTGTGGTTTTCTACTCTTGGGGTCTCCAGGGCACCAACAATGCCATTACTTATATTAATCCTGCTCACATTTCACTCTTCACCAAAGTCTCTCCATTCTAACCATCTGGAGTTTCCTGCTGGAACCCTGGCTCATACAAAACACTTCAGATGATCTCCTAAGGTATTTGAATAAATGGAGAATTCCAGAATGACCCAGGAGCGTCAAATGGCAGGGAATACAGGGAAGAAACCAACTGTCCACTGGCTTTCAGAAAGTATTAGAAAACCCCCTTCTTTAAGGCTCTTTCTTCTTATTGAGCCACACACAATACAAATTTCCTAGGCTATCTTGTTGTTTTTTCCCCTCTGAACAGTGAAAATTAAGGAGATAAAAAAGAGAAATCACATTAATACCATTCCCCCATGGTTCTTCTTCCCATGTGAACCCAGAGAGAAAAGAGGACATCAGAAGCCCAGTAATAAAATGCTGCTGTGGCGTCTCAGGGGGATAAATATTTCCAGGCCCCAACAGAATGCATAACTGCAGGGGCGTCCTATCAGCTTCAAGAGGAGACACAGCCTTCCAACATCATGAGGTCTAAAAACAATGCTAATTGCAATCTCCCACCTCTTTCTCCCTCTCTGAACCTTATTGGTTGGCCTGGCTCAGAATGCAGAGTTTGGGGTACTTAGCAACCCCAATACACCTTTAGGCAGATGAAATATTCAACTCAATCAGAGCAAAGTCTCTATTGCACATCTCTTGTTTGCCTTTACTGGTTAAGGTTCTTTGGTGGCAAGGAAGAGAATTTGATTCAAAGTTATGTAAGATGATGGAAGATAATATAAGAAAGGGAATGTTTGTGTATATATATATATATATATATATACACACACACATAAATATATATAATATATATATGACTGTGTCACTGTGCTATACAGCAGAAATTGGCACAACATTGTAAATCAACTGTATTTTAATAAGAAATTTTTAAAAAATTTTAAAAACCAAAGTTACGTAAGAAGAAAGAAATCACATAGGAGGATACAGAACCATCCTATGGACTCTAAGGCTAGGATATACCAGGACTCAAAAAAGAATTGAAATTAACAGCCCATACGGCCAGGGCTCTCTCTCGCCTCACCTCTGCTGCCCCTCAGGCATCACTTCCATTCTCTCTCTATTCTCTATCATCATCTTGTTTCTTTGCCTTTGAAAAATATGCCTGACAAATATAGTACATTGCCAGCTTGCCTCTATCCATTCATTCATTTAAAATATTTATAGATCCTGGAGTTTCCGTTGTGGCGCAGAAGGGATGAATCCCACTAGTACCCATGAGGATGTGAGTTCAATCCCTGGCCTCGCTCATGGCAACGCCAGATCCTTAACCACTGAGTGAGGCAAGGGGTTGAACCCACGTCCTCGTGGATACTAGTCGGATTTGTTATCGCTGAGCCGTGACTGGAACTCTGGGAAGAGTTATTTTGGTCACTGTGCTGTCTTTGATGTTTCCCCCACTGTGAGTCAAAAGCCACATGAGACCCAAGTGGGGAAGCAACTCATGTGACCTCATCTGTCCCCTTGTTTCCGACTCCCCGCTTGGAGGAAAGAGATCACGCCAGCCACTTGATGCTTGTACTGGGTTGCATGGACCACCAACAGCTGTGAAGTCTGCCTCTCTCTCCTTGTTGCTGTCAGAAGAGGTAAAACACAACCAGAAGACATGGGGTGGGGTCTGCCCCAGACACAGTGAGACATTTAAATGCATAGTCCAACCTTTTTTTTTTTCTTTTTTGGTCTTTTTAGGGCCATACGCACAGCACATGGAAGCTCCCAGGCTAGGGGTCAAATCAGAGCTGTGGCTTCTGGCCACACCACAGCCACAGAAATGCAGGATCTAAGCCACACCTGTGACCTGCATCACAGCTCATGGCAACACTGGATCCTTAAACTCCTGAGTGAGGCCAGGGATCGAACCCACATCCTTATGGATACTAGCCAGGTTTGTTACTGCTAAGCCACAACCTTTAATGAACAAAATATGCTGTTACATATACATATGCTCAACCTCACCCACAGTGCCCCCACTTTGCCTCTCTCCCGGCTCCAGATGGACAAAGAGAACTTCTCTCATGGTTCCCCAGGCACATGTCTCCTGAAAGCAGCTTTTTCCCCTTTCCTGTTTGCCCATTTCTGTTCCCCTCTAACCTTAAAGGAGACTAATTACAGGAATGAGATCTCTGGGCAGTATAACCTAACTCCTGAATTTTGCTCTTTTGAATGCACACCATGCCTTGTCTAACCTGTTGATTCTGTCCCTAGATAAAAAAAGTAAGAATTAAGAATTAAGCAGTTAGTGAGTTCCCTAAGAACCCCACTGGTTAGTACCCATGAGGATGCAGGCTTGATCCCTGGCCTCGCTCAGTGGGTTAAGGATCCAGTGTTGCCACTATCTGTGATGTAGGCTTGGAACTGGTGTTGCTGTGGCTGTTGTGTAGGTCACAACTGCAGCTCCAATTCCACCCCTAGCATGGTGACTTTCATATGCTACAGGAGCAGCCCTAAAAAGACAAAACCAAAAACCGAAAAATTAAGCAGTTAGAAAATGACTAGCTCTGGACCCCCAACAGCCCCCCTTAGCGATTCTACAGGCAGATCACATGGGCAAGGTACCATCTGAAGAGAGAGCCAGCCATTCTGCCCACAATGGAAGAGGATACAGAAGTCAACCTCCTGCCTCAATGATTCACTGAGATTTCTCCCCCCACCCTTTCCCTTTAAAAACTGTCACCACTGAGCAGTATCTTCAGAGTTGGTCTCAGGACACAGGTCCACGTTCTCCTCGGATTGCTGGCTTTCCCAATTAAAGCATCTTTCCTTTATTGACACTTGCCTCTCAAATGACTGCCTTTTGAGCAGCAAGCAACCAAACCTGAGTTCAGGAACACCACCTGCTCCTGAGCTGGCTTCTTCTTGACAGAAAACTGGACATTCAGCTCCTGAATGGCCGCTGTGATCTGAATGCTTAATTGTGTTTGTGTTGTGATGCATCTCATTTCCTGCACTGATGACCCTGGTCCTTTGGGGGCACCTGATCAAACATTCCAGAGAGCCATAGTGAGAGTTTTACGACAATACCAATGCTTTACAAGCAAACTGGGCAAGTAAAAGAGTTTCACTTCAAAACTTGGTTAATTTCCATCATGATTGCATTTGTTTCTTTCCTGTTTTCTCCCTATAGTTTCCCCTGTAAATGAGGGTACAATTTAAGCATCTTTGGTCTACCCCAAAGCACAACTCTGTTAATAAAGAACAGAACCTCGAAATTACAACTTCAAACTAAAATTCAATTTCTGGCTACAGGAAGAGGTGCAAAACGAAATAAAGCTTCCAGGATTAAGGGGAAATTCATACTTAAAATGACAACCAAAGCCAAAATCATTTCACCGAGATGGAAAGACTTAAGATCTATCTCCTCCGATTGGAAAAACAAGGCTGGGAGGAGAAATGGAGGTTTACTTAGACAGTCCGAAAATACAATCTCACGTCTCATGATTTCCGAGGCTGCTAAGAAAAGTAGCTTGGGGAACCACCCTGCAATTTCTCTTCTGAAAAAAAAAATCTGATTATATCAGAGAGACGTGTGCATTTCTCATTTAAAAATTTTCTAAAACGATCAGCCTTCCAGAATATCCTCAAAGCAATACATGGAAAGAACTATCAAAAGCTTGCAGCAGATTCTAAATTCAACTAAGACGACTTCCCAAATGGGCGCTGGTGAGAATAACTGCGTTGAACATCCTGAGACCTGAGTTCTGACGATGCAGGCTCAGAACCATTTCTCCATCTGTGAAATGTATGTCTCGGACCAAACAATCTCTACTCCCAATTTCTGTGATTTTCTTAATTCAAGTGATGTTGGGGACCACTGGGGAGCTTGAGTGTCAAGTTATTGGGTCATGAGTTCTCAATCTGGCAAAAGATGTGAAATCAGGGAATAATAGATGTTCACATATTCCCCATTTGAAGCCACAGGTCAAATAAGGACAGAGTCCCCATCGTGGCTCAGCGGAAATGAATTTTGACTAGCATCCACGAGGACGCAGGTTCAATCCCTGGCCTTGCTCAGTGGGTCAAGGATCCTGTGTTGCCTTGAGCTGTGCTGTAGGTCACAGATCTGGTGTTGCTGTGGTTGTGGTGCAGGCTGGCAGCTGCAGCTCCAATTTGACCCCTAGCCTGGGAACCTCCATATACAACGGGGGTGGCCTAAAAAGACAAAAAACAAAACAAATAAGAAGATACTCAGAGAGCACCCTCCCAAAGACATAAAACTTTTGATATACGCAGTATCCATATTTAGAAGCCGAGTAATCTCAAGCTCTCTATATTTAGTCCTTTTAGATAAACGCTTTTACATAGTGGCTGGAACTAGAAGCTCTTCTTCTTGTGTCATTTTTTGCAAATCTGAGACATATATTATAAAATTTGAAAAATTTTTTTGGCCACACCCAGGGCATGTGAACATTCACAGGCAAGGGATCAAATCCATGCCACAACAGTGACAATGCCAGATCCTTAACCTGCCAAGCCACCAGGGAACTCCCAAAATTTGAAAATTTTACACTAACAGTAATAGTCAGAACTGCAACCTAGTGTATAAGGCAGGTCTGCCAATGGGAGAAATCCAGATTTGACTGGTTTTAGCAAATAGACATTCTTGGCTCATGTATGTGACAAGCCTAGGGAGAACACCGCCTTTGGGCAGAGCTGGATCTAGGTGTAAAACACGGCCATAAGACATATGGGCTTCGCCTTCAATTGGATGCTTTTCTTCTGTGCATATTCGTCTCAGGCAGAGTTATACCACATTATGGCAAGTTAACCACCAAGTTTGCATCCTACAGTTCCAGGTAGTAAGAGCAGAAAGAAAAAAAAAAAAAAAGCTTATTTCCCATGAAGATCCTGGGATTGATATTCATTGGGCCCACATATCTGTCTCTCACTTATCTATGGACCTACCTATACATGCGTCCAGTGGAATTAGCTAGATTTGGACCACATCACTGACTCCTCTAGGGTTGGAGGATGGAGTTGGCTGTACCCCAAGCAAATGAACTGAGGACTGGGGAGGACTGGTCCCAATCTTACTTAATTATATTCTTGTTTGTTTTTTGGCCACAGGGAAGTTCCTGGGCTGGGGATCAAACCCACACCACAGCAGTGACAATGCTGGATTCTTAATCACTAAAGCCATGAAGGAACTCCCTTAGTTGTATGTTAGTCTGTCTATTTCTGCTACAATATAAACTCCATGAGGGCAGGAAACCTTGTTGGTCTTATTTACCAGTGAACCTATAATACCAACATCACATAGTAGGTGCAAAACAAAGAATTCATGAATGAATGAAAAGGAGACTGGATAATAGTAAGCAGAAAGCAATAGAAGTCCAAGACCCTAGGAAAATTCTTGTGTAACTTCATGATAATTAGGGAGTATCTGTTCACAGTCAATATATCTGCAACTCGAGAGTGATTTTATATTTAGAATTTTCCAACTGCCTTCATGTTTGTGTGTCACATGCAGACCCTACAAAGGAAGTCTATAAAGATTCCTCACATCTGGAGAAGGAGATAAAAATCCAAAATAGCTGGAGTTCCTGTTGTGCCGCAGTAGGTTAAAAATCTGACTGCAGTGGCTTGGGTCTCTAAGGAGGCTCAGGTTCTATCCCTGGCCCAGCCCAGTTGGTTAAAGGATCTGGCATTGCTGGGGCTTTGGTGCAGGTCACACTGGGGATCAGATTCAATCCCTGGCCCAGGAACTTCCATATGCCATGGGTGTGGCCATGAAAAAAAAAAAAAAAGTCAGGAGTTCTCATCATGGCTCAGTGGTTAACGAACATGATTAGTATCCATGAGGTCATAAGTTTGATCCCTGGCCTTGCTCAGTGGGTTAAGGATCGGGTATTGCTGTGAGCTGTGGTGTAGGTTGCAGACTCGGCTCAGATCCTGAATTATAGCTGTGGTGTAGGCCGGCAGCTGCAGCTCCAATTCAACCCCTAGCCTGGGAATTTCCATATGCTATAGGTGCAGCCCTAAAAAGACAAAAGACAAAAAAAAAATCCAAAAAAGGAATATATCCTCACTACTAAGTATAAAATAAACAACACAGACCTACAGTATAGCATCGTGAACTGTGTTCAGTGTCTTGTAATAACCTATAATGGAAAAGAATATGAAATATATATACAGATCCAAGTCAAATCTGCGACCTACACCATAGCTTGTGGCAACGCCGGATCCTTAACTCACTGAGTGAGTCCAGGGATCAAACCTGCATCCTCAGGGACACTATGTCAGGTTCTTAACCTGCTGAGCCACGACGGAAACTCCTTGCAAATCAAAATATTTCTGTGATTGTTGCATGACAGATCATGGATCACAGATCACGTAACAGACACAACCATAATGAAAAGGCTTGAAATATTGGGCAAATTACCAAAAATGTGACTGAGAGACACAAAGTGAGCCAAGGTTGTTGGAAAAATGGCACCAGGAGACTTGCTCAATGCAGAGTCGCCACCAACTTTCATTTGTGAAAAACACATCTGTGAGGTGCAACAAAGCAAAGCTCAATAGGAGTTCCCATTGTGGTGCAGTGGTTAACGAATCCAACTAGGAACCATGAGGTTGTGGGTTCGATCCCTGGCCTTGCTCAGTGGGTTAAGGATCCGGCGTTGCTGTGAGCTGTGGTGTGGGTTGCAGATCGCGATTTGGATCCCGAGTTGCTGTAGCTCTGGCGTAGGCTGGCAGCTACAGCTCAGATTCTACCCCTAGCCTGGGAACCTCCATATGCCGCAGGAGCGGCCCAAGAAGTAGCAAAAAGACAAAAAAAAAAAAAAAGCAAAGCTCAATAAAACGAGGTCTGCCAGTGATTAAAAATGAGGGATGGGTCCTGGGCCTCGGGGTGGTATATGGAGGCAAACTGGATTGTGATTCCTCGTATAAAGAGCACCCACGTCACTCTCACTGATTGTAGCTGCAGCCCAGCAGACCCAGTGCTGGAGATTACAGCGAATTGCATGAGAAACAAAGGTCTGCATTTCGGATGTAAAATTTTTCAATTCTAAAGCCCAGTGTGGGCGAAATAAAACATACACGGGAAGCCCTGATCTGGCCTTCGGTTCACCAGATTGTCACCCTTGATTACACAGATATTGTTTATTGAAGCTACCACTTTGGGCAATCAGACCAATTGAATGAGTCAGGATCTCCCCACCTGCCATATAGAAATGTATAAAGCTGCAGGAGCTCAAACTCTCGGAGTCAGTTTTACTTTATTTTTAAAAATTTTTTTATTAAAGTATAGTTGATTTATAACGTTCCTTCAATTCCTGAGGCCATTTTCGAGGACTTGTTTTCTCCTACCCCTCGCCAGAAGGCCATTTGAAACCCTTGGAAGGTCAAATGAGGCCACAGTTCAATGTTAATTTACTTTTCAATGAAATGTATTGAAGTACAATTTGCCTATAATGCCAGGCACCCACTTGCAGCCTAGAGCTGGCTGAATTTTGACAAATGTATAGAGTCATGTATCCACAATCAAGTTAGAGAAAATATCCATCAATGCAAAGAGTCCCTTGGGAATCTGTGGAGTCAATTCCCAACCTCTCCTCTGCCCTAGGGAACCCCTAACAGACTTAGATTTGCCATTTATTGAATTTCGTATAAATGGAACAGTACACTCTATACTCATTTGTTGCTGGCTTCTTTTACTCAGCAAAGTGGTTTGGGGATGTATCCATATTGTGTGTGTCAGGATTTTGTTCCTTTCAATTTTTTTTAATTAGAGTAGTTGATTCACAATGTTGTGCCAATTTCTGTTGTACAGCAAAGTGACCCAGTCATATATATATATAAATTCCCTGTGTGTGTGTGTGTTTTTAGGGCAGCACCCGCAGCATATGGAGGTTCCCAGGCTAGGGGTTTAATCGGAGCTACAACCGCCAGCCTCCACCACAGCCACAGCAATGCCAGATCTGAGTCTCATCTGCAAACTACACCACAGCTCATAGCAACACCAGATCCTTTACCCACTGAGTGAGGCCAGGGATCGAACCCGCGACCTCATGGTTGCTGGTCGGATTCATTTCCGCTGCGCCATGATGGAACTCCAAATTCCCTTTCTTATATTATCTTCCATCATGTTCTATCCCAAGAGACTGGATAGAGTTCCCTGTGCTGTACAGTAGGACCTCAGTGCTTATCCTTTTAATTTTTGAGTCTTATTCCATTTACAGATACATGGAAGTGTGTTCATCACCACACCTGATGGTGGACCCTGGAGTTATTGGGAATAAAGCTGTGGTGAATAGGTTAAGTTTAAGTCTATCCATCTTTTTAAATCCATCCATTCCAGGCGATGTGTAGAGATACCTCATTGTAGTTTAAACCTGTGTTTCTTTGATAACTAATAGTGTTGAATATCTTGTCATGTGTTTATTTACCCTCTGCCTATCTTATTTTGTGAAACCTCTGTTGAAATGTTTTGCCCACTTTTAAAAAATTGGGTCATTTATCTTCTCTTCTGTATACCAGTCCTTTGTCAGCAATATGTTTTGCCAGTATTTTCTCCCAGTCTGTGAACTCAGTTTTAATATTGAAAAGCATATTCTATATTTTATCTAGGGTTTCTGCACCCATCACTTCATTTCATCCTTAGGAAGAAAGTGGCCAAGGCAAGAAGAGACAGGTTGTCTCTTAATTTTTCAGACAAAGAAAATAAGAAAATGACTTATTCTATGTCACACAGCTGAACAGCTGTGACAGTTGACAACTATCAGACCATTAGTTAGGTGTGCAGTGGTTTTAACCACCTCAGAATTCATTCACTGAAATGTGAGCAATGTGAAAAAGGAAAATGTTGTGCTTTTTTGTTTTCCTGATATATCTCCAGGGCTTAGAAAATGTGCCTGGCACACAGCAGCCGCTGCTGCAATAGTTACTGACTAAATTCCTCTCTTATCATAAGAAGACTATGGTCGGACAGATAGAAAATAGCCTCTCACACAACCTTTCTGTGTTTCACCCAAGGAATGGCTATTCCGCTCTCTCCATCATGCGACCTAAATCCCAGCCACAGGGATTGGTCCAGAGAGAGGCACAAGACCAAGGCTGGAACAATCAGAGGAAACCCCAGGAGTTCTGGAGGAATTAACCCGAGAAACACTTTACCACACCTTTCCTGCTGGATTGGGAAATGGGAATGCTGTGCTGTGGGAACTGCTGGAACCAGTTTGCCTTGAAGAGAGGTGACCTCTCTGAAACCACACACAGCACAAAAGTGCCAAGTGACAGAAAGACATTCAGTACTGATGCCATCTTTGAAACTGCACCTCCAGATTGGGTAACCAAACAGCAGTGAGTATTTATCCTCCTCATGTTCTCTGAGGTCAGAGATTTCGGAGCAGCGTAGTTGTGTTGTTTTGGCTCAGGGCCTCTCCTGAGGCTGCCATCAGGCTGTAGCCGGGGCTGTGGGCATCCGAAGGCTTGACGGGGGCTGGAGGAGTTGCTTCTGAGATGGCTCAGGCACAAGGCTGGTGGGTCGGTGTTGGCCGTGGCAGGAGCCCTGGTGTTCAACCCCATAGGACCTCTCCATGGGTTACTTGAGTTCCACTTGCCATGGCAGCCGGCTGGCTTGTCCCAGAGTGAACATTTCCACAAAGAGCAAAGCAGACGTGGTGACGTCATTGACAATCTAGTTTCAATCACTCTGCAATGCTGTGGTCATTAGAGGCGAGTAACTAAGTCTGACCCACACATAAAGGGAGGGATCTTAGACTCCCATCTTTTTTTTTTTTTTTTTTTCTCTTTTTTTGACCACGCCTGTGGTGTGTGGAAGTTCCTTTGCCAGGGATCAAACTCATGCCATAGCAGTGACCTGAGCTTTTTAAAGCACAATGGCAGATCCCTTGCACCACAAGGGAACTCTTAGGCTGCATCTTTAGAAGGGAGGAAGATCAAAGAATTTCTAGACCCTCTTTTTTTTTTTTTTCCGGTCTTTTTAGGGCTGTACCTGCAGCATATAGAGGCTCCCAGGCTAGCTAGGGGTCAAATCGGAGCTGTAGCCACTGGCCTATGCCACAGCCACACCAGATCCAAGCCACATCTGCGACCTACACTACAGCTCACAGCAACAGCAGATCCTTAGCCCACTGAGAGAGGCCAGGGACCGAACCTGTGTCCTCATGGATACTAGTCCGATTTGTTTCCACTGAGCCACAATGGGAACTCCTCTAGACCTATTTTTAAAATGTATTTTATTGAAGTGTAGTTGATTTACAAGGCTGTGTTAATTTCTGCTGTACGGCAAAGCTATTCAATGATACATATGTGTTATTTTTCAGATTCTCTTCCATTATGGTTGATCACAGGCTATGGGACACAGTTCTCTGTGTTGTATAGCAGGACCTTCTTGTTCATCCATTCTATATATACTCGTTTACATCTGTGAACACCAAACTCCCAGTCTCTCCTGCCTCCACCCCCTCCTCCAGGCAACTGCAAGTCTGTTTCTAGATATATTTTAAAACCACCACAGCAGTTATACTTGAAGGTCTACAGTCAAGACTTTTTTGTTTCATGAGCTCCTAATGCTACCACCGTCACCACGACCACCACGCTCTCCATCAAATCTCCTAGTTTATTCTTTTCTGTGTGCTTTGAGTAAACTAGCTGGATCGGGGCTTTCTGGCCTTTTTCAGAAGAAAAAGAGAATTCAGCTGATAGAGAAATCAGAAATGCCTTCTTCTCACTCTAAATGTAGTGTTCCGTCTGACACACCACAGCTGTCAAATTACAGTCTGATTTTTGACACTGAAGGGCTAGATTTTTATGTTTGTATCGAACAGCACGGCTTCTTGGGAAAAAAAAAAAAAACCCATAGTAAGTGCATACACCTCTCATCTTCCTTACCTCAACGAAATGACGTGATTAATCTGTGTCTGCCAGCTGCATGAATGTGCAGGGACTGTGTTTTATTCTCTTTGCCTCCCCCCGCCCCCGTGCCTAGCCCAGTGCCAGCTGCAAATGAGAAGCGTAATATGCATTTGCAGAACAGGACAGACCTCACTGAATTTAAGTGCTTGAAATGAATGTTAGTATTTAAGGTGGTTAGAATTCTGTTTTATGACACATTCTTTATTTCTTTTATAAAAAATTTTTATTAAAGTATAGTTGATTTACAATGTTCTGTCAATTTCTGCTGGAAAGCAAAGTGACCCAGTCTCATATATATATATATATATGTATGCATGTATGTATGTATATATGTATATGTATATATATTCCTGTTCTCATATTGTCTTCCATCATGTTCTAGCACAAGTGATTGAATACAGTTCCCTGTGCTATACAATAGGACCTCATTGCTTAGCCACTTTGAATGTAATAGTTTGTATCTACTAATCCCAAACTCCCAGTCTATTCCATTCCCTCCCCATCCCTTTTGGCAACCACAAGTCTGTTCTCTATGTCTGTGAGTCTGTGTCTGTTTTGTAGACAGGTTCATCTGTGCCACGTTTTAGATTCCACATGTAAGTGATATCCTACGGTATTCGTCTTTCTCTTTCTGAACGTACTTAGTATGAGACTCTCTAGTTGCATTATGATGCCATCTTTTAATAGCTATGATTTGTTGGAAGCTGGAGCTCTCCACCAGGAATGTGACCCTCCATTTGCAGCCCTGATCTCACAGGAAAATACGGTCTGGTGTAAAACAATACCCTCCATGATTAGGGATGCTCCAGAAGGTCCACTGATGGCAAACGAGGGCTGCCCATTAGTCATTCAGAAAGACTCATTTAATCACAGTCTTCCAGTATCAACTGCTGCTTTACACCAAGAAAGCCTCTTTCCAAAGAACATCAACTCTTGCATCTCCCCAGAACCCCAATTCAGCATGTTCGGAAATCAGAATTGACCCCACTGGCCCTGTAGACCCAATCCTACCCACTTTAATTTTAACTTACTTATCTCTTTGCCAAGATGCCCATCAGCGCTTCCAGGAGGAAGCCAGGTGACCACACACATAACTCTCCCCAGAAGTCAGAACTCTGTGTCTCATTGCCGTGTGCCTCTGTGTCTCATTTCTCATTTCAGTCAATTGGTTTTCAGCCTTTTATGGTCCTTTAAACTCATGTCAGGATAGAAGTTTTGTACACACAGCTCCCTTCACATACTAGTTACAAATAATGACTATGTATGAATGAATGAGTGAAGAGTCCGAGAAACACAACTGATATTTTTTCTTTGCCTTGCTTTTTTTTTTCTTTTCTTTTTGGCTGCCCTGCTGCATATGGAGTTCCCAGGCCAAGGATCAGCTCTGAGCCACGGCTGTGACCTATGTCGCAGCTGCAACAACACCAGATCCCTAACCCAGAGATTGAACCTGTGTCCCAGTGCTCCAGAGACACTGCTGATCCTGTTGTGCCACAGCAGGAACGCCACATGATTGAAATTTGACATCTGAAACTGTAACTGGCCTTACAAAGTCGTGGAGTGCCTTCTGCTACTAAATATGACAATGAGACACGAATCAGGCCAAGGGCCTTTTCATGCATCAAGTTCTTCCACCCTCAGGACCCCTAAAGGCTTGTCACTATTACATCCATGTCACAGAGGACACTGAAGATGTTGGCCACAGTGCAGATTGGGGGCCACAGATCTTGGCCAATGCCACACAGCTGACAGGTGCCAGGGCATGGACCCTTGAATCCTCATTACCACTCACTTCGCCACTAAGCTTTCCTATCTCCAGGGGCCTGACTTGAGTCAAAGGATCTTTAAGGGCAGCATGGCAGCAAAGAGCTCAAGCTTGGGACCCGTCACCCTTGGGTTTGAAACCCATTCTACCATGACTGCAGGACTGAACACAAGGGAAGTGCACTAGATTCCTGTTGCTACTGTAAATGACCTCAACCTTAGGGGCCTAAGCCATACACATCTACTCTTTTAAAGTTCTGGAGATCAGACGTCTGAGGTCAAGGGTCAGCTGGGCTGCTTCTTTCTGGAGACCTCAGAGGAAAGTCCATTGCCTTGCCTGGTTCAGCTTTTAGAGGTTGCCTTCATTGCTCGACTCCCTGCCCCTTTTTGGAAGCCATCAAATCTGATTCCATTGTCACCTCACTACTTCTCTCTACCCCCCTTCTCTGTGGAAGGACCACTGTAGCCACACTGGGTCTATCAGGATAACTCAGGAAAGTCTCCCTCTCGAAAGATCCCTAATGTAACCACATCCACAAAGTCCTTTTGCCCTGTAAGGTCACCTCTCCACAGAATCCAGGAATTAGGACATAGATAGAGTCTGTGGAGAGGGACTGAGGGAGACATAATTCAGCCTACTCCAGGAAGTCATTTGGGTTACCTAGATTTTGCTGGGTCTCTGTTTCATGATCCATAAAATGGGGATGCAGTTTGTGCCTTTAATGTTAGGAGAAGGAATCAAACGAGCCAAATGTAGAGTCGTTATAAGAAAACACTTAGAAGATGCTGGAACATGTTCATCTCTTAATAAGTGGAAGATCTTAGCTATCAAATTACTGCTTGCAGGTGTCCAAAAGTAGCCATTATACTGGAAGGGAAAGGGGCTAATGTGAGGTCCTGAGAAGGTCTAAAAATGGAGAAGGAGTTCCCGTCGTGGCACAGCGGAAATGAATCCAACTAGGAACCATGAGGTTGTGGGTTCGATCCCTGGCCTCACTCAGTGGCTTAAGGATCCAGTGTTGCCGCGAGCTGTGGTGGAGGCTGCAGACTCAGCTCGGATCCCGTGTCACTGTGGCTGTGGTATAGGCTGGTGGCTACGGCTCCGATTAGACCCCTAGTACCCTGGGAACCTCCACATGCCATGGATGCAGCCCCCCCCAAAAAATAAAAATAAAAATGGAGGAGAGGAGGGGGGGATAAAGATGGCAAAGTTAGGGTCAGAGGGACCACAAATGCCCACTCAGGGTAGGGTAGAGCTGAGGGTCATCCTCAAGGGTTTCAAGCCGTTTCATTGCCTTAGGTTCAAACAGCACCTGACAATAAACACTAAATGAAATGTTCCTTGCCCATGCAAAATTCAATTCACATCTTCTCATAAATCCTGCCTGAGGCTTCTGCGATAATTTCTTAGGCTCGTAACCCCATCACAAGGTCACTCTGAAATTAGTTTGGAGGCAGTTTTCTCTGAGGCAGGCATGGGTGAATAAGGAATGGGGGAAATTACGCTTGGATTTGTGCAAATATATATATATATGTGTTTTAAGAAGAAAATTCAACTTCTGATACCATCGTGTGAATCAGAACTTGTTGATTTTCCTTATTTTTATATAACTTTGAGATATATATATATATATATATATATATGCACATATCCTAAGAGTATTATGTTAGAGATCAAGTCTAATTTATCTTACTGAAAGACTGGCAACACCCATGATATTTCATAAGCACTGCAGATATTTTCATTATTCCAATCCAAAGTGAATTTAGCTGCATGCACTTAACTGTAAACACGCCTAAAAAATGTACAATGTATATAATTGCTCAGACAGTCAGAAGGCAATCATTTTTCAAAGACAGTTCTTTATCCTAGGAGAGTAAACAATTTCATGAATACCTTGACAGCTCCCGTCAGGCTGACCCTGATTTTCATCTTGAAGGAAATATGTGTATTGCTCTATGGCAAGTTTAAAATAACAATAGAAGAATGAAAACTTCTGGATATTTTTTTGTAATGAATAAAAGTAATATATGCTTATTATAGAGATTAGTAAATGTCAACAAACGAAAGGCAGACTGTAAGATCCACAGGAACAGATAGCCTGTTTTAACTTTGAACCCATGTATGACAGAATACCCAGCACATGCTAGGTTCTCGAATAAAGTGTATGGTTTGGGTTCAGAAGAAAATAACTATCACTCATCATCTCACTGTGATGAGATGATTCACGCTTAGCCTTTTGACTGTGTTGTATGTGTGTGAACATACCAGTCAACTGAGAGCATTTTTTCCTCCCAATAAATCTTTAAAATAGCATTTTCTTGGCCCTGACACACTCTGCTATGTGAATACGCTCAAGTTTTTTAATCACCTCCCTATCCTTACCTACTTAGGGTATTCCAAAATTTTTATTATTAATTAAAGTGTCAGAGTTCCCATCGTGGTTCCCATCATGCTAGCAAACCTGACTAGCATCCATGATGACTTGAGTTCAATCCCTGGCCTTGCTCCGTGGGTTAAGGATCTGGTGTTGCCATGAGCTGTGGAGTAGGTCACAGATATGGCTTGGATCCTGCATTGCTGTGGCTCTGACAAAGGCCGGCAGCTACAGTTCCCACTGGACCCCCTAGTCTGGGACTTTCATATGCCATAGGTGCGGCCCGAAAAAGACAAAAACAAAATAAAACAAACAAAAAAAAGTGTGAAGATCATGCTTGGGATATTTCTAATTAATTATTTAAGATAAGTTCCTAGAATATAGGACCAAAAGGTTATTAAACATTTTAACAAGTCTTGACACATAGAGATATATCGCTTTTCTGTATGGGAGGTTCTATGAAGACTTTCTGGGTTTTCGGTTTTTTTTTACAATTATATTCATGCGAAGTTGTACTAAAATATACTGATTTTAAATGCAGCATAGAGAGGCACAGGCTTGGACATGTTACAAATATTTGGACCCTTAATTATGTTTCACTGTTTCAAGAGACCTGAACTTTTTTTAAGGAAGGAGTTATTGATCTGGTATCCATGGAGATGGAATTCAGAGGTCTTTGATGGAAAAATGCCTGTTTACATTTTAATTTATTATTTTAGGCTTGAAGTGAAATTTAGCCTATCCTTCGAAAATGAATATAGGAACAGCCAGATTAGTGGTGACAAGGATTTCCACCAGTAGAAGTCACAGTGATCTTCATGTCATATTGCATTTGTGACAGAGACTTGGAAATATAGCCTCTGCCCTTAACACTTTTTTTTGAAATCACAGTATTTATCAGACATGCTGAGAGGCTTCGTTCTCAGGGTTCTATGAAGGAAGCATGTATGTCCTGTCACAATGAAAAATATTTTGGAAAGTACATTTCAATACAATCCCATTCCTCCCTATTCTTAAGAATTTTATTTTATGAAACTGAAAACATTATTCTGAGAAAAGATTCCTGTGCATCAGAGAGCTGCCAATATGGTCGATGGCACCAAAAAATGAGACGGACCCCTGATTTAAAGACAGCAATGGAACAATCAGGATAAAACAAGCTTCCTGGGTAACACACACGGTGCACATTGTAAAGGGCTCTCGGAATGTGGGCACCACACGCCACTGTAACTACACAAGAGTGTCAGCCTATACCTAACACGATTTTGAGTGCTTACGCAGGCTAAATACTAGACAACACATACGAAACAAGTAACACTATTCCATCTTTCCTTCAGTCCTTTTGATTCCCTTAAGGACAAAGCCCTCAGTTTGGTGCAGAGCTGTCTTTAATATAGGCAGGCCTTGGCGATGTTTCAGGTTCAGTTCCAGAACACTGTAAGAAAGTGGGTAATAAAGCAAGCCACATGAATTTTTAGGTTTCACAGTGCATATAAAACAACGAGGAGGGACACTGTTAAGTATAAACATAACTAGTCTATGATGTGTGCCATAGCATTATGTTGAAAAAAAATTACATACTTGAATTAAAAATTACTTTCTTGCTAAAAAAGCCACGCACCCCAATGTTCACTACAGCACTATTCACAATAGCAAAGTTATGGAAGCAACCTAAATGTCCATTGACAGATGAATGGATTAAGAAGATGTGGTACATATATACAATGGAATAGTACTCAGCCATAAAAAATAAAATAATGCCATTTGCAACAATGTGCGTGGACCTAGAGATGATCATACGAAGTGAAATAAGTCAAGACAGAGGAAGACAAATCCCATATGACATCACTTATATGTGGAATCTCAGATATGGCACTAATGAACCTGTCTACAAAACAGAAACAGACTTTGAGACATACAGAACAAATTTATGGTCACCAAACAGTGAAGGGGGAGAGATAAATTAGGGGTTTGGAATTAGCATATATACAATACTATATATAAAATAAACAAGGCCCTACTGTAGGAACACAGTAGGGAGCTATGCTCCATATCTTGTAATAATCTATAATGGAAAAGAATCTGAAAATATATATATACGTGTATGTGTGTGGATACACACATACAGCAATGTCCACCTGCAATTCAATAATATTAACTTCTCTCATTGTTTGAATTTCAGTTAACTTCTGGATCCAAGTTATCCTGGTTATCTGTTTTGGACAAAATAAGCTCCCTTTTAATATATTTACTTACATTTAAGAATGTAAGAATTTAAAGAAATAGGCAGGTAATCCTACAGGCTAAGGAGAGATTCGGTAAAAATTGTGAAAACAATATGTTAACATCAGAATTTTGGGAAACCTGGACCAATCTCAACCATTTTTATTTCATCAAGTCTCCTTTTTCAAAAAAAAATTATTTGGAGGTGTTCCATTGTGGCTCAGTGGGTTAAGAACCCGATATAGTGTCCATGAGGATGTAGGTTCAATCCCCGGCTTCGGTCAGAGGATTAAGGATCTGGCATTGCTGCAAGCTGTGGCATAGATTACAGATGTAGCTCAGAACTGGTGCTTCTGTGGTTGTGCTGAGGCTGGCAGCTGCAGGGCCGATTCAACTCCTAGCCAGGGAACCACATGCTGCAGGCGCAGCTATAAAAAAAAGTAATTTGGATACAAAAGCTGAACACAATACAGAACAATGAGATATTTACTGAGTAACTCCTATGCATTATATACTCGCTAGGTGCTGTGGGTGATTTAAAAAATGTGAATAAAATCCACGAATTAACTGGAGGAATGGTGTATACATTCAAGAACACAACCTAAATAAGTGAGCAGAATCTGATGAGAGACCTTAAGAGAGTTAGATTTATGGTAAGGGTGGAATAAATGTATAGAGATGGTTAAAGAAAATTGGGGCTGATCAGAGACCGTGGAGAAGCTGTAGCTGGTGCTTTAACAATGACAGTCTGGTGGAGCAGGAAAGGAGGAGAGACAGTGCTCTGAGTAAGGAAGGGACAGAAGCAAAGTGAAGAATTAGGTCGTGAAAAGGGGTCCATGGTCCATTGGTCCCATGGTCCTCCCCCGCCCCCGTGTCCTCCACCTACCTCTGGTCTATAGAAAAACTTTAGCCAAAGAATAAGTTTAATCAGAGAAGTGAGAAAACACACACACACAAAAAGGCAAAGGAAAGCAGTCAGACAAGACCAAATAATAATAGTTTAACCATTAAACAAAGTCAAGGACCTTCAGTTCCTCCTCCAGGGCTATAGATCATGTTGAACCGCAACCTGTGAGCTGTCTTATAGAGACGGAAGCCCCCACCAGGTGGAAGAAGTTAACTCCGTGATGACCAGATTATAGCCGGGACATAAGCTGCCGCAATTCTGAGAAGTGGCCTCAAAGAAATGGGAACAAGCTGACCCTGGAACTGAAGAGGAACTGTTCTTTTAACAATCAAGATGATGCTGATCAGACCACACCATGACCGACTTCAAGAAGACTGGCGGAGCTGACTGTGCTGTTCTGCGCACAGCCCCCTCCTTCCACCTGTGCACCCCTGAAATTCCCCTTTAAAAGCTCTTGCCCACTGATTGTCAGGGGAGGAGTCAGCCCTCGTACACAAGTCTGCCCTCTCCCCCAGAAACTGGCCTCCAAAATAAAGCAGACTTGCCTTTCCACCCATCTTGTCTCTCGACTATTGGCTTTAGAGCAGCGAGCAGTCAAACCCCATTTTTGGTAGCAATAGTTACTAATACAATAAATGGGGTTGGGATTTGAACCTGGAAAGTCTGGTCCTGACTCTCACTAGGGTAAGAGGTAAGACGGAACATATCAAATTTGTGGCAGCCTTGAATTTGGGCACAGTGATTTGACTTAAACTTTGTAGGTACCTGGGGATTTACTGAATGTGATTTTCTTGCCTTTCTACTGTGAATATTAGCAGCTGCTTTAATATTGGAAAAGAGAATTCTGAGTGGAGAAAACCTGGTTTACTGAAACAATGGTCTTGTAAATTACCAAGTAATGGGAAGTAACTTTTTTACCTTTTGAAATTATAATCTATCTTCCTTTCCTCCCTCCCTCCCTTCCTTCTTTCCTTGCCACAGGTATGGCATATGGCGGTTCCCAGGCTAGGGGTCCAATCAGAGCTACAGCTGCTGGCCTACACCACAGCCACAGCAAAGTGGGATCCAAGCTGCATCGTGCCCCACACCACTGCTTGTGGCAACACTGTATCCTTAATCCACTGAGAAAGGCCAGGGATTGAACCTGCATCCTCATGGATACTAGTTGGGTTCGTTTCTGCCTTGCCATGATGGGAGGTCCTGAATTTGTAATGTTTTAAAAAATTTATTTTATTGAACTATAGTTGGTTTACAATGTGTTAATTTCTGCTGTAAGGCAAAGTGATTCAGTTATACATATTATATATCATATTATATATACATACATTTCTTTTTCATACTCGTTTCCATTATGGTTTACTATGGGATAATGAATATAGTTCCCTGTGCTATATACAGTAGGACCTTGCTATTTATCCATTCCATACATTATAGTGTGCATCGGAGTTTCTCCCGTGGCTCAGTAGAAACGAATCTGACTAGTACCCATGAGGACACTGGTTCAATCCCTGGCCTTGCTCAGTGGGTTAAGGATATGGTGTTGCCACGAGCTGTGGTGTGGGTCATAAATGCGGCATGGATCCCACTTTGCTGTGGCTTTGGTGTAGGCCAGCAGTTGTAGCTATTCTCCATATCTATGAGTCTGTTTCTGCCTCACATATAAGTTTACAAGGAAAATGCTGAGTGGTTATAGACAAACACAAAACCCATGACCAAAGCCAATGTCAAATGAACTCATATGTTGAGAAAGTCCCATGTGATTTCTGCACATGTTTTCTCTTATTATTTTTTAAGTAAAGTATAGCTGATTTACAATATTGTGCCAATTTCTGCTGTACCCAGTGACGCAGTCATACATACATATATATTCACTTGCTTATATCATCTCCCATCATGGTCTATCACAAGAGACTGGCTAGCGTTCCCTGTGCTGTACAGTAAGACCTCATTGCTTATTCATTCTAAATGGAATAGTTTGCATCTACCAATCCCAAACTCCCTGTCCATCCCACTCCCTCCCCATCAGCAACCACAGTATATTCTCTATGTCTGTGAGTCTTTTTTTTTTTTTTGCTTTTTTTAGGGCTGCACCCAAGGCATATGGAAGTTCCCAGACTACGAGTCGAATCAGAGCTACAGCTGCCGGCCTAGGCCATAGCCACAGCAACAGTGCGGGGTCCAAGATGCATCTGCAAATTACACCGCAGCTCACAGCAACACTGGATCCCTTACCCACTGAGCGAGGCCAAGGATCGAACCTACGTCCTCATGGATATTAGTTGGATCCGTTTCCGCTGAGCCACAATGGGAACTCTAAGTCTGTGAGTCTGTATCTGTTTTGTAGATAGGTTCGTTTGTGCCACATTTTAGATTCCACATATGAGTGATATTGTATGGTATTTGTCTTTCTGACTTATTTCACCTAGTAGGATATAATATTGTTAAAATGGCCATAATACCCAAAGCAACCTACAGATTTAAAGTGATCCCTATCAAACCGCCCATGACAGTTTTCACAGAACCAGAGCAAATAACGCAAAAAATTTATATGGAACCATAAAAGGCCCAGAACTGCCAAAGCAAACCTAGAGGAAAGAGAAAAACAAAAAACAAAAAACAAAAAAACAGGAGGCGTAACTGTCCTGGACTGCTGACAATATTACCAAGCGACAGTAATCAAGACAGCATGGGACTGGTACAAAAACAGACATACGGATCAATGGAACAGAATAGAGAGTCAAGAAATAAACCCATATATCTATAGTCTATTGATCTTTGACAAAAGAGGCCAGAATATAAAACGGGAAAAAGACAGTCTCTTTAGCAAGTGGTTCAGGGAAAACTGGACAGCTGCATGTAAATCGATACCTGCACATTTTGAAGTTGATCCTAACACAGTTACATTCTCTATAGCTAATCTGGTCCACAACTGAAAAAGAAAAAAATATTTTTCCCTCTGGTGTATTTCAGACTTCAGATTATAGGAAAGCGATCACTGACCTTGTAATGTGAGTTGAGGTCATCCTTAACATCTTATTACTATGGTATAAAAACTGGATCTGCCCTTATGACAAAGATGAATGATGTAGAGTCCCCTGCATTTATTGATTGGCATCTTCTGTTTAAAGAAATAAACCTCTTCAGAATAGTAAGCTGAGGAAAGCTTTTAATGCTGCCTGTAATTAGAATGGCTGATCTGTGGGTCGTTTCTTCTCCTGATGATAACAGAGCATTTAAATGGAAGGGTTCCTTTGGGAGAAAGTTCTTAAAACTTATAAAAGAGCAAGTTTATATAAAAATAAAAGGAAAATAAATTCAGAAAGAATTCAAGTCATCTGGCGCCTGATAACTTAATGGATCCCAGTGAGGAACAGAAAATCAATTAATTTAAAATGAGATCTAGGGAACTGTGTCCAATCTCTCGGGATAGAATATGATGGAAGACAATGTAAGAAAAAGAATGTATATATGTGTATGACTGGGTCACCATGCTGTACAGCAGAAACTGACACAACACTGTAAATCAACTATACTTTAATGAAAATAATATAATAAAATGAGATCTAAAACTGTATTGCTAGTCACCCCTCAGTATCTGTGGGGATTCATTCCCACCCCACCCCGATACTACAATCCAAGATGCTCAAGTCTCTTTATATAAAACAGTGCACTATTTGCATATAATCTATGCACATCATCTTATATATTTTAAATCATCTCTGGATTACTTATAATACCTAAAACAATGTAAATGTTATGTAAATAGTTGTAAATGCTAGGTAAATAGTTGTATGAGAGCAACTTCAAGTTTTGTTTTTTGGAACTTTCTGGAACTTTTTTAAATTTTAATTTATTTTTTATCAACTGTATAGTTGATTTACAGTTGATTTACTTTTAGGTGTACATCAAAGTGAATCAGTCATATATATAAATATATCTATTCTTTTTTCTCATATAGGTTATTACAAACCATTGAGTAGATTTTCCTGTGCTCTACAGTAGGTTCTAATTAATCATCTATTTTATACAGTAGTGTGTAATGTTATTCCCACCCTTTCAGTTCTTCCCTTCCCCCAATGGTTTCGCCTATGGTAACCATATATCCAGAGAAAACCACAATTTGAAAAGACACATGCACCCAATGTTTATTGCAGCACCACCTACAGCAGCCAAGACATGGAAATAACATAAATGTCCACCAACAGAGGAGTGAAAATGGCGTTCCCGTCGTGGCTCAGTGGTTAACTAATCCAACTAGAAACCATGAGGTTGCAGGTTTGATCCCTGGCATCGCTCAGTGGGTTAAGGATCTGGTGTTGCCATGAGCTGTGGTGTAGGTCACAGACGTGGCTCGGATCTGGCCTTGCTGTGGCTCTGGTGTAGGCTGGCAGTTATAGCTCCGATTAGACCCCCTAGCCTGGGAACCTCCATATGCCATGGATGCAGCCCTAGAAAAGATAAAAACAAAAACAAAAAAACAAAAAACAGAGGAGTGAATAAAAAAGATGTGGTGCATATACACAATGGAATATTACTTAGTCATAAAAAAGAATGAAATAATGTCATTTGCAGCTATATGGCTGGACCCAGAGATTATCATACTGCATGAAGTAAGTTGGACAGAGAAAGACAAACATCACATAATATCACTTATATGTGGAATCTAAAAAAATGATGAAAAGGAACTTATTTTGAAAACAGAAACAAACTTGCAGATTTAAAAACCACTCTTATGGAATTTTTTTGAAAAAAATATTTTCAATCTGCTATTGGTTGGATTTGTAAACATGGAAGTTGCAAATATGGAGAACCTACTATCAGTGGGCCCAGAGAATATGTCATCTCATGTGACTGGCTCCTTACACTAAGTATAATATTTCTGAGCTTTGTCCACATTTTTTCACAGATCAGTAGGGTGGTTCCTTTTCATCGCTGCATATTATTCCATTGCTAAAATGTAGCACTTTTTAAAATCCATTCACCAATTGATTGATATTTGGGTTATTTCCAGCTTAGGCTATTATGGCGAAGGAACCATTACGGATTCAGAAAAGGGACAAGTAGTTGCCTGGAACTAGGGAAGAAGTGGGAATTCACAGCAAACGGATTAAAAGGGACTTTTCCCACAGATGGAAGTGTTCTCAAAAGAGATAGAGGTGAGGAGTTCCCATCATGGCGCAGTGGTTAACGAATCTGACTAGGAACCATGAGGTTGCAGGTTCAGTCCCTGGCCTTGCTCAGTGGGTTAAGGATCCGGCATTGCTGTGAGCTGTGGCGTAGGTCGAAGACACAGCTTGGATCCTGAGTTGCTCTGGCTCTGGCCTAGGCCAGCGGCTACAGCTCTGATTAGACCCCTAGCCTGGGAACCTCCATATGTCACGGGGGCAGCCCTAGGAAAGGTAAAAAGACAAAAAAAAAAAAAAGAGAGAGAGAGAGAGAGAGAAGTGATAGCTGAACAACAAAACAAATTTTCTATATTTATTTATTTATTTATTTATTGCTTTTTAGGGCCACACCCATGGCATATGGAAATTCCCAGTCTAGAGGTTGAATTGGAGCTACACCTGCCAGCCTACGCCACAGCCACAGCAATGCAGGATCTGAGCCATGTCTGCACCCTACACCACAGCTCATGGCAACTCAGGATCCTTAACCCACTGAGTGAGGCCAGGGATTGAACCTACATCTTCATGGATACTAGTTGGATTCATTTCCACTGCACCACAATGGGAATTCTCAAAATAAATTTTCTAAAACTCATTTAACTGCATACTTAAAATTGGCGAATTTTATGTTATATAATTTATAACTCAAAACCTGTAACAAATAAAAGAACTCTAAGTAGGAGTATAAAGTTCCTTGCCCTCATTGCTAATTTCTCCAACTACATCTAAGTTCAAGTACCATTCCTAAGAGAGAAAGTCCACGAGGCTAACTGCGGACAAAATCAATCACCAGGGTTAAAAGACTAAGAAATCACCAAAGAAACTTCTTGAACTACCTGGCACACAGCATGGAAGATGACAACTGTCAGCGAAAGGCACTTTTAGAAACGACAGAAAATCCAAAATAGGTACACTTAAAAATAAAATAAGACATCCCAACCAAGAGAACAATAATCAGAGTGAAATTTTTAGAACATAAGAAACAAGATGATAGTTTTCACAGTTGGACTGTAAATAATGCTTCTTTGGATGGATTCCATAATTTTCTTTTCTTTTTCTTTTTTATTTTTTTTACTATCCATGAAATACTGTTATCTTTCTAAACCGCTCCCCAAGCACTCTTCAAGAAACAGATAATCCAAATACGGCATTTGCTCCATCAAGCTAAGCACACCAGGGAAATCAGGTAATTTCAGCATGTTTGGTAGGATGCTTACAGCAAAGATGGTCATGGGGAATGAAGACACAGATCAGAGATTCTGGAAGCCTGTATAGCTCAACTCTAAAAATAACTTTTTCAAAGAATGTCACCTGTCACTGTCAAATACATCTAAGGTATGCAGAAATCTGTGCACCTGCTTTTACAATGGACACTCATCAAAACAAATATCTTTAAAAGCAAAAACAAAAGCTCCTGACCTTTGTATTTTTTTCTTTTTTGAAAAATTTGTTTTGTAATTGAAGTATAGTTGATTTGAATATTGTGTTAATTCCTGCTATACAGCAAAGTGATTCAGTTATACATACATGTGTGTCTTCTTTTTTATATTCTTTTCCATTATGGTTTATCATAGGGCATTGAAAATAGTTCTCTGTACTATACAGTAGGTCCTTGTTGTTTAGCCCTTGCATGTATAATAGTTTACATCTGTTAAACCCAACCTCCCATTCCATCCCTCTCCCAAACCCCTCCTCCTTGGCAACCACAAGTCTGTTCTCCATGTCTGTGAATCTATTTCTGTCATATCGATGGGTTCATCTGTGTCATATTTTAAATTCCACATATAAGTGATATCATACAGTATTTGTCTTTCTCTGACTTATTTCACTTAGTATGAGAATCTCTAGTTCCATCCATGTTGCTGCAAATGCAGTATTTCATTTTTTTAATGGATGAGTAATATTCCATTGTCTATATGTGCCACATCTTCTTTATCCATTCCTCTGTAGATGGACATTTAGGTTGCTTCTGTGCCTTGGCTATAGTGAACAGCACTGCTATGAATATAGGGGTGCATGTATCTTTTTGAATTATAGTTTTTAATGACCCTTTTAAAATAAAAAATAATTTATATTTTTTATAATTATAATTTATATCTATAATTTATACATTTTTAATTTATATATTTATAATTTATATTTTGCATTATGCATATATATTATGCATATATATTTATAATAGGCACGATACAGATAAGTTAAAGATATGAGTATGGATATAAATCTAGAGGAAAAAGATATACAAATATATACGTAGCGAGTTAGATACAGGTGGAATTTTTTTCTGTAGGGCGTTTACTGTTGTTGTTTTCCACGTTTGGAATGGAGGACACCAAGGGCTCTGCACGCATGGCTGTAAACACACACACATACACTCAGGTGCACACACACATATATTCATTGAAGTTTCAAGCTCAGAAATTTGGATA
The DNA here is from genome assembly GCF_016906955.1 of Phacochoerus africanus. Classification (NCBI taxonomy): domain Eukaryota; kingdom Metazoa; phylum Chordata; class Mammalia; order Artiodactyla; family Suidae; genus Phacochoerus; species Phacochoerus africanus. Next base: position 25,581,429 of record NC_062558.1, on the reverse strand, counting down.
AAGACAAAGAGCAGCTCATGTTTTTCACAATGGATGTTATGTGTCACATCAGATACCTCTGCTACTGCAGACATTTTTGGTAATTCCAGTGAATGAAGAGGCAATATGACAGTGGGTTGGTAGGGCTCTACGAAATCACAAACCCACAACAACCACACATTAGCTATGATCTACAACACCACAGTGTGTTTATGAAGTAATTTTGATGAACAGCAGCAAGTGGCATAAGATAATTATTGTTTCTATTAGGTTATTATTTATGCCACGTTTGTTACTTCTGTAGCTCTGGCAGAAAAGCCAGTCAATGTTTTAGTATTATTGCAGTGCTCTGGAGATCCTATGGAAAGCAAAGGAAATTTCCCCAGTAAAGACGTGCAACAGTAACTCACTGCTGTTACCCACTGAAAGTGGGTGTTAAATAATTTAATTCTAAATTTGGTACTCTGCTTGGAAATGGGAGATGTTAAATACCAAATATACGGATGCCATAAAAGTAAAGCAACTCAAGGGTAAATTAAGGCAAACCTCACACTGCCCCGGGCTACCATATAATGGGATTGGATTAGCGTCAGAAAGTGGTAAAGGAGTCAGCCCGAGGTATCATTTCCTAGGGAGTCAGGCTCATAACTCCCTGAACCTGTAATATCATGTGCTTGAATTATCGCTGCCTCCTCTCTTAGCCTATATGTTGCTAATGGAAGCGAGACAAATAAGCTTACATCTCCCCCTCGGAACACAACTTGGTGCTGTTTCAGGAAGATTTTTTTGGCCACGCCCACTGCATGCAGAAGTCCCCGGGCCAGGGGTGGAACCCATGCCACAGCAGTGACAACGCCAGATTCTTAACTGCTAGGCCACCAGGGAACTCCTTTAGGAAGTTGGTTTTGTTTTTTGGTTTTTTTTTTTTTGCTTTTTAGGGCTGCACCAGCAGCATATGGAGGTTCCTAGGGGAGGGGTCGAATCAGAGTTGCAGCTGCCGGCCTACACCACAGCTCATGGCAACACCGGATCCTTAACCCACTGAGCGAAGCCAGGGATCGAACCTGAAACCTCATGGTTACTAGTTGGATTCATTTCCACTGAGCCCCAAAGGGAACTGCATTCTTTAGGAAGATTTTTAAAGCCCTTTCCTCCACCATGACTGCCCTACATCCTTGCACACTGTCCTTTGGGTTGTGGCTCAAATGTCGGTCTTTTAAGTAGCAGCCATCTCTCATCCCATTAAATCTGTATTAATTTAAAAATGTGTAAAAATCCACATTTTTCTATGGGTCTCTTCTTAGAATTACCTGGATGGTATCACACTGCATATGTTGTTAGTCAAGTTTCCCACTCCCCTGAAGATTACATTTTCAAACTACTGTTGATAAACATTAGTAATTATAGGTAGGCAGTTCTTCATAATTGCTGCATAAGTTTCAATTATACGAATTACCATTTTTAAATCAATTCACCTTTTGATGGGTATACAGATTGCTTTCAACAGTTAGCTATTATTTTAAATGCAGAATGAACACTCTTGTACACATCTCTTCATATCCATGGCTACGCTTTTATCTGGAGTGGATGTATCCACAACTGTGATTTCAGGATCATATGGGTGCAAGTTTTTGTTGTTGTTGTTTGTTTGTTTGTTTGTTTTAAACGGCCGTACCTATAGCATATGGAAGTTCCGAATCTAGGGATCTAATGGGCACTGCAGCCACAGGCCTATGCCACTGCAGTGGCAACACCAGATCTGAGCTACATCTTCGACCTACGCCACAACTTGTGGCAACGCTGGACCCTTAACCCAGTGGGCGAGTCCAGGGATGGAACTCGAATCCTCATGGACCCTATGTTGGGTCCTTAACCCAGTGAGGAGCATTGGAAACTCATGGATGCACATTTGGAAAGTCATTAGCTAGGTATTGACAATTCTCTTCCCAAAGTGGACGAACCACTTTATAATTCCCCCAACGCTGTGTGAGGATTTTGCGTTTTCCCTCATTCCCAGAAGAACCTGTTATTACTTGCATCTTTTTTTTTTTTTTTGCCAATATGATTAGGAGAAATGATATCTCCTAGTAAGGGAAATAATACCTTGGTCTACTGTATCTCTAATGCAGAAGTTATTAAAACAAACTTGAATGGAAATGATCCTGACAGAGTCAAAACTTAAAACACAATGGGAAAACTTTGTTCATACCCGATACAGGCTCTACATACAACTGATGTAATTCACCTGGTTCTCTGGGAAATTTTCCACTAGGCTATGGAAATAAAGTCTAATCTTTCATGATTTAGGAGGCCTTGGGTGTAGGGGGCATATTACTACACAGTCATTTTAACAATCTAAGAATGATTAATAGGTGGGATTTCTTTAACTGGCACTCTGGATTATTTCCAAGTGTGTCTGTTCACATGTAGGATTAGATGAGAGTCTCATCATAGTCCAGCCAAAGTGGACACTATTAGGCTGATATTACAGAATAGGATGTTTTAACCTCTTATTCCCTCTCTGGTGAAATTCGAGGTGGCCAGCATTAAAATGAGAAATGAATATTAGATTTCCTGAATCTTATGCCCATGTCCTTTCTTGTAAAAGAATCATCATTCAGATGGTAATATATATGTCTATTATAATCCATAAGAGCCAATGATAAAGATACTGGAAGCATTTAAGGCATCAAAAAAACAATCCCATTGGTCACAGGAAAGATATAACATTTTGATAACTTTATACCATTGTCTCAGGGTTTTTTTTTTTGTTTTGTTTGTTTGTTTGTTTTGGTTTTGCTTTTTAGGGCCATACCAGAGACAATTGGAAGTTCCCAAGCTAAGGGTTAAATCGGAGCCTTACATAATGGTCTACACCACAGTCACAGCAACATGGGATCCGAGCTGCATCGGCGAACTACACCACAGCTCATGGCAATGCCGGATTCCCGACCCACCAAGTAAGGCCAGGGATCAACCCCGCATCCTTATGGATACTAGTCAGATTCATTTCCGCTGGACCACAATGGGAACTCCCTGTCTCAGGTTTTGCTGTTCCTAAACTCAGGTTCTGGATGTCAGTAGAGCTGAACTGTCTCGTCGAAGACAGATTGCTAGAAAGTGCCTCTAATCAAATTATTACATTAATTAAAAAAACTTCAAGATCTTTTTTTTTCCCATCACTTGCTCTGTCATCTTGACACAGTCAAGCAGCAATAAACTGCAATCACTAAAGCTGCTTTCTAAAGCAAATCAGAACATGGTTAAACAATCTATAATATCTCCATTACGAGTAACTTTTGCCTGAAATAAACAAAATGAAAAGGGCCAGATCTTTCTGGCTTCAAATTTAGTCAAGTCAGCAGATGAAGAAAGCATCCCCAAATTGTCAGTATTCCACCCAGCAATTACAAGGACAGATGTCCAGGACTCAATTAAACGTTTTCCCAGCCGAAGTGCATTACAACTTTCTTTGGTTTGCTTTCCCTATCTTATCTCTTCCTAGTTTTAAAAAAAAAAAAAGCCATGTTCACCACGGGAATTTTCAGATATACATATTGAGCAAATGAAGGCGATATTACGCATCACAAGTAATATCACCATCTGCGGATGAGCATGGCCAACATCCTGGTGGAACATCTCCTCAATTTTCCCTGCCCTCTATTTATAAGCCGAATTGGTGTTATCATGTAAGCTCTTTTGTGTTCAAGTGATGTATAACAGATTTATTAAGATATGAGTCAAAGGCTATAAAAGCCACCATCCATCTCAACATTTACCCATCTGTGGTTTTTAGCTTCTTTGCAGAGTTGAACAGCCATCACCACTAACTTATTTTGAAACAGTTGTATTACTTCCCAAAGAAATTCCATATCCATTACCAGAATATCTCCATTCTCCCCTCCCCAGGCAACCACTAATCTACTTTTTTGTGTCTAAGAATTTGCCTCTTCTGGGAGTTACTGTTGTGGCTTAGCAGGTTAAGGACCCAACATGTTGTCCATGAGGATGCGGGTTCAACCCCTCATGGGTTGAGGATCCAGCATTGCCACGACCTGTGGTGTAGGTCACAGATGCAGCTCAGATCCAGTGTTGCTGTGGCTGTGGTGTAGACCCTAGCTGTAGCTCTGCTTTGACTCCTAGCCCAGGAACTTCAACATGCCATGGGTGCAGGTGTAAAAAAAAAAAAAGAAAGAAAAACCTCTTTTGGACGTTGCATATAAATAGAATCATACAATGCGTGGTCATTTACATCTGGCTTATTTTTCATAGTACAATGATTTTAAGGTTCATCTGTGTGGTGTTACCTATTAGCACTTCTTCCCTGTTTATGGCTGAATAATATTCCAGTGCATGGAGTATCACAAGTTTATCCACTCATCTTTTGGTTGTCATGACAACTGCTACTGTGAACATGTGTGTACAAAGTCTTTGAGTGGACATTTGCTTTCAGTTCTCTTGAGGGTAGAACTAGTGGGACCTTATTGACGACCAGGTAATCTCCACCTGTTCATATAGTCCTTCTTTCCATATACTCTTGCTTGACTGGTTTTCAAGGATTTCCCTTTCTTATTTTCACTTCTTTCTCAGTCTCTCCTCCGAAGTTTCTCCTCCTAAAGTTTTTTCTCAACTTCACTGATTTCATTTTCTACAGCAGCAAATCCAATAGCCATTATATTTCTCACCTTTTCCCCATCTTTCTTATCTCAGATGGCTTCTCAGCCTTGCTGGTCTCATTTGTCTTTGATGATACTGTGCTTATGTTGAATCTGAGAACACTGATGAATGTTTAAAATCATCTCTACTGAATGAGTGTTTAAAAGCATCTCTACTGAACCCTAGCCCTAATCCTAACACTAACCCTAATGACTTCTGTGTTTGTCTCTGATTTTTAAGAATTTTTCTCCAATTCTTAAGACGATATTTTCCTAAGTCTATGGGTTTTCTGCCTGTTTGAGCACCTGCTTCAAAGGTGCACTCCTTGCCCACTAAGTGCCTTTTATTGTTACCAGTCCAGAGAAGGAATCTTGCTGCCTTTGACATGTTCATAGCCATCTGTATCACCCCCTCCTGTAGATTTTTAGGAGACAGTCTTGATTTTTTTTTTAAATGCCTGGGTCTCCCTCGCTCACATTCTTGGTCCTTTACTTTTTAAGGCACAATTGAGACTGGTGATCTTTGCATCCTCCTTCAACCCAGTCCTGCACCTTACACAAACACTTCTCTCTGTGTCTAACACATGCATGATAACGTTGCTAGTGCACTGCTAACGTGAGTCTTCACACCCTTATCATATTTCACTGGAGATTTCCACAGAAACCGGGTAGAATGAGATAGGTACCATTCTCTTTCCTTCATCCCATTAGAAATCCAACAATGTTTATTTTATTTTATTTTTTTGGCTTTTTGTCTTTTCTAGGGCTGTTCCCTCCCTCGGCATGTGGAGGTTCCCAGGCTAGGAGTCTAATCGGAGCCACAGCTACTGGCCTCCACCAGAGCAACAGCAACGCCAGATCCGAGCCATGTCTGCGACCTACACCACAGCTCATGATCCTGAACCCACTGAGCGAGGCCAGGGACCGAACCCGCAACCTCATGGTTCCTAGTCGGATCCGTTAACCACTGTGCCATGACGGGAACTCCTGTTTATTCTTTATAAATTGCTAACATAGAGGTTTCTGAATGCCCAGGCTGTCCAGTCTGCTCTTCTATTTTTGGAACAGAAAATGGATTCTGAGCTAAGCACATGGTTGCCTGTAATCAATGATGTTTCCTACTTTTCTTTGAAGTCTGGTGTGGCCATGTGATTAAGTCCTGACCAGTGAGAGGCAAAGGAGTATGGGGGGCTGGCATGAGCTTCTAAGAAAGTTGCTTAAAGGGAGATCTGGTAGAGAAGGCCCTTTTTTGTCAGTTTTCTTTAGCCTGCAATACAGATGTGATGGCTAGCACTCCAGCAGCCATCTTAATCCATGAGGATGAAAGCCATGCAGTAATACGGTATTGAAGAAAAATAGGTGCCCGGAACCCTGATGATGCTGAGGAGCTGCCATACCAGCCATGGGCCTGCCTACAGTGGGGCTTCTACTATGTGACAGAGAAATAGACTTTCAAATTGTTTAAGTCATTCTAATTGGTTAAGCCACTCCTATTAAATAATCAAACCCAACCCTAACAAATATAGTATAAGGTGGATTTCTCAATGCCGGCATATTCTAACTTTGAACGTACATTCACATTTGTGATCACATCCATATATATTTGAAATATTATTTTTTATTTATGGTACCTCATGTGATTCAATTATATTTGTTTTAAAATGAAACATACTATAAGGGGGAAGAACAAATCTGTCTCTATGTTGGATCTGTTTCTTTTACTTTAACATCTGTATTTCATTGCTTTTCCTACAAATTAAGAATGTCGCCTACAGCCTGAAATATACAGGATAGCCCACGCTAACTGCTCTGACCTTAAAGGTATAACACTTTTGCATTCATATAGAGATAAAAAGTTGCAGAAAGAGTAGCATTTGTCTTTTTTGGAGGTTTTCAGGAATGTGGTGACCTGACCTAGGTGGACAGCTGCAAGAACAATGGATTCCAGCACCAAGAAGTTTGCAACAACCAACCACATCCCCTCCCCTTTTACTAGAAAAACTGCCTGAATTCTCTAAGTCATGTGAGATGGTTCTTTAGGACATTCATCTACCACCTTCTTGGTCTGCTGGCTTTCTGAATGAAGTCATCGTTCCTTGTGCTGACAACTCGTTTCTTGATCTATTGGCCTATTGTGTGGTGCGTAGTAGGAGCTTGAACTCTGTAACAAAATTACCTACAATAAATGGAAATTCAATCTCGCATGAAGTAAACAGATGATAATCATGAAAAAAGATTAACTACGTCCTCCTGCTTGTCTACAATCTATTAGCAAAGGATGGAGACTTTAAAGATATATTAGTCTCTAAAAGAGATGAATTTCTCTTCAATCAGAAGTCTTGCTGGAGAACTGGAAAGCACATAAGTTTCTGTTCATTCAAGTTTATTTGACCCCATTTCTTTGTATGGCCTAAAGTCATTTAAATAGCAACTGTGGCAAACTGGAAAGCACTCATTTAGGCAGAGAAGAGCAAAGATATAAAAAGCACATGGCTTTTGTTACACATTGACTAAGTTTACATAGTGCTAGAGTGAGCAAGATTCGGAAAATGCCAAGTGGAATTTGACGGATGGAGCATAATTAGTTATTCTGCTTCTGTTCCGTAATATTTCCCTGCCATGCTTAGTCAAAACAGATCTGATAGCTGTGGATAACATTCATATGTTAATACTGGGATGATGAGGTTTTCGGCAACCGAACTTCTTCAAAAGAAGGAAGGATGTATTTCAACTTAGATAAGAGGTCTTCACTCGCTCCTGTGGAGTTCATCACTAGCATGCATGTCTCCTTAATCCATAAAATTACACCTGTCACAGTGCCTTAACTTCATTAACGCAACTTTGTGATCCATGGTGAATTATTAGCAAGACAAAATCCATAACTCTCAAGCTAATTAAGACTCCCTCCTTTGCATTCCGATGATCTGATTCTTGACATGTAAGAATAACTGAAAAGCATTCAAAGAGTAGGAAGAATGTATAAAGCAAAATAGCTGCTGAAGCAAAACCTACTAATATTAAAACATCTACTCCATAATATGTTCTCCAATTAGCCTTTAAAGAAAGAGAAAAAGAGCTCCTCTTGGTCCACTCATTAACCCAAAGAGCAGAGCATGATTTTTCTTTATTTAATTCCATAAAGACAGAAAGGAAATAAAAAATTCTGAAGTGAGGATAAAAGTTGAACCTATAAATGAATATATCATATTCCAGAAAGTCTATTTTAACCGTGTATATAATATTAAATGGTAATACATGCACATAGTAAAAAAATTCATAGTCCAAATGGCTCACAGTAAAAAGTAATTTACATGCAGCCTTCTCCCCCGACTTCCCAGCTCCTTCCAGTAGAAATCACAGTTGCCAGTCCTTCTGCTCAAAAAGTCTCCTTCTCTGCACTTTCCCCAAATGGGGCTTCAATATAGATGCTGTTATGCACCTTATGTTTTTGAACAGGTGTGTCAGAGACTACTTAATATGTGTATGTATGGGTTTGCATCATAATGTATATAGTATATATAATGGAACAGAGATATAGCCTAATTCTAGAACATCATTAAACAAATATTTATGGAGATCCCCCTGTGTACCAGATGCGACTCTAGGGGCTGGAAACAGCTGCAAACCAGACAGACATGGTTTCCCAACTAAAAGAGCTTACATTCTATAGCTTCCAAATTAAGCAAATGCTTCCTGGCAGTGTAGAACTGGATTAAAAAAAAAAAAAAGAATAAAGCTCTGCATCAACACATATATGTGTATATAAATCACATAAAATAATACATGTACATATATGTACATTTTAAATGCCCATAGCATATATTCTATATATACATACACAGGCAAACACTGTATATGCAAATCCATATATAATATTCCACATACACATATAACATTACATATGTAGGCATATTTACATGCATTTATGTAGTCTGTATGTGCATGTACCATTTTTTCCATCATCTGGACCCATAAGTAGGAAGTAGAAAACTGACATCAGAATTCACAAAGGGATGAGGAATATTCTCCTTAGTGAATCACGTTATGATATCAGATCTTTGAAGGAGTAGCTTGATATTCCATTCAGAGTACCTGTTTCTTAAAGAAGATGATGCAGATGAAAGGGAGAAAATTATAAGCACCATACATTTTTATGTTTTGAGATATGTTCTGGAGCTGTTGAGTTTCTGATTCATTTAAGGACGTGTTAAAACCCCTGGGAGAGCCTGCCTTATTGGATCCATAAAAAGGCAGCTTACACCTAACCCCTTAACGGTACCCTTGAAAAGTTTCCTGACTTCTCCATGCTCAAGATGAACTGAATGCATTCTTAGCCAGACATCCAATAAAATGTCTCAAATTCTTCAAATCTCTTTGAATTTCGCACATAACACCACAATCACTATTTCTAATTTACAGAGTAGAAAGAAGAGAACAAGAGGGGGGAAAAAAAGCACGTTGGTTGAGATTCTTACTCCAAATCTCCACCCACCCCCACCTCCACCCTGCCTTTCTGGTAAAGAATAAAATACCTGCCTACCCATGTATCTATCTACCTACCTACCCGCCTACCTAGCTATCCTTCCTAATTTTTACTAACCTCATAACACAAAGGAAACCTTTAATTGAGGTAGCATCTTATTTCCCAAGCCATGTCACTGGCACAGACACCTTTGGATGTGTGTTTATTTTTAAGCAAATGAAGGCACTCCACATGATGCACCATTGCTATATAAACATTTAGGGCAGAACTCAGATATAGATTGCTTCTTTTCCCCTCTTATTGGCTCTACTAGCAAATCTTTAAGGAAAAAAGTCTTAGAAACACTGGTCACCAAAGGAAAGGCACAATGCCAGAGCTTGACAATTGATAACCCAAACCCTGGTGCACCCACATGAGACAAAGGAGCACATAGAGAAGTCCAGGTCACGCCACCCCCAAATTGGTGTCAAACACACTTTGGAAATAATCATCAGCTGAGATTCACAACCTCTGTATTAGAATAAGTAATGCCAAATAAAGATATTTTCCAAACATTGAGCTCTGACATTTAAAAAGACAGACTCCTGAAATAAGGTTCAATCCTGGAATTGATCCATGCATTAGTGTTTCAATTGCCGATAACATAAGGAGCAAAAAGCAACCAACTTGGAGTTCCTGTTGTGGCTCAGCAGTAACAAACTTGACTAGGATCCATGAGGATGTGGGTTCGATCCCTGGCCTTGTTCAGTGCGTTGAGCTCAGTGCCTTGAGCTGTGGTATAGGTCGAAGACACAGCTCAGAACTTATGTTGCTGAGGCTCAGCATAGGCCAACAGCTGCAGCTCCGCTTGGACCTCTTGCCTGGGAACTTCATTGCCATGGGTGCAGACTTAAAAAGACAAAAAAAAAAAAAAAGGCAACCAACCTAAAAGCGACAAAGACGTGACTAGACTAGAAATCCTTGGAGCCACACAAATGAGGGTTCAAAAAACAGAAATACATCAAGAACCACTGAGTTTCCAAGTCTCTCTGCCCAGCTGTGAAATGGACTATTTCTCACTTGGTGGGCACCAGACACAGAGTCACAATTTCCTACAGCTGCAAAGCAGATCGTTCACTGGACTGTCAGACAATGGCCACCTGCAAATACAATCCATGTATTTCATTTAAATCTATTCAGCAACTGTGGAAGGTTCCTTCGTGCGCCGAGAGACCACCCAACTCTTGTTTGTAACATTTGCAAAACAGGCCATGTTAATCAGAGCTGCCCAGTCTTTTCATTTGACCCAATCATAGGGACCAGAAAGAGGGTGTGCTGCCACACGACATCATTTGTAGACAAATTCCCTCTGCGTGGAGTTGTCCCTGCAGGTGACCAGGAGCTGTGCTGGGATTTTAAGTAGGTCCACTGTGAGTAATAGCCCACCTCTTCCAAATAAGGGAGTCTGTCCATCTTACCTCGAAAGCACTAATGCGACAGACCACACACCCCCAAGTGCAAACCACAGCAAACAGGGTTGTTAGCAAATCTGGAGGAAAAGCAGGCCACCGTCGCAGCTAATCTGAATATACTGCAGGCCATTGGGACTCACCGGTTTTCTGAGCCAGCAGATTTCTTCTGACACATGATGACAGCTGGCGTGTACTTCCCTGTGTAATCCGTGCTCTCCTTGACCTCCCACACGGAAGGGCTGCTGGCTCTCACCCCAATGATGTTCATGCCTTTCATCACCTTTGCCCTGTTGGAGACAGCAAGCGTACAGCTGAGACGGCTCTGGGACACCCCCAGGTTACCACTGCTGCTGCTGGGAACACAGGGGACTTAATGGCGGCACACTGTCGCCTAGCAGGTGGACGCTCACGTTTAATAGAATTTGATCACATATTTGCAATCACCTTCCAGTCCATCCGTCCTAATTTTTTCCCCAGTTATTCCTTCCTTTAAAAGAGGAGCTCGAAATAGTTCACTGACATAGGCAAGCATGAGTGACATAAAGAAATAAGGTTACGCTAGCGGATGGCTTTAATTAAAAAAAGAATTACCTGAATACCATTAGACTGTTGAAGCTAGAAAGAGGACATTCATCAAAACTGTAAAAGTACTTTGAAAACAAAGTTATAGTCACCAAAGGCGGGGGGGTGGAGAGATAGACTGGGGGTTTGGGACTGACATATGCACACTGTGTATATGGAATGACTGGCCAACGGGGGACCTGCTGTATAGCCCAGGGAACTCTACCCAAAATCCTGTGACCATCTACATGGGAAGAAATTCTGAAAAAGAACGGATGTGTGTACAGGTGTAACTGAATCTTTCTGTGGTCCAGCAGAAAAGATCACAGCACGGTAAGTCAACTCTACTTCAATAAGCCTTTCACCATGGAAAAAACTGCAAAAGTAAAATTAAAAATAACAATGCACATCCCTGGAATGTCTTTTCCATGCCAGGCACTGATGGACCCTAAGTCAGTATTCTCTCATCGGATTTCCTAGGCAATGTTCCAAGTTCAAAAGGGAGAGGCTGCAGCTCACACAGGATGAGGAATCACGACGGTTCATAGGCAAAGAGAGATGCTGATAGGCACGCAAATCCGTCTGGTTTCTACCTCTGTGCTCTTCCTGCTACCCCATCACTGTCATTGTCATCACCACCACCAGGACCATCACCCCATCACCACCACTATCATTATTGATTACTTACCACGGATCAGGCACTCTTCTAAGTACGTTACAGTTCTCTCCCATTTCCCTCTCACCCACGCCCTCCGAGCTCAGTAACATCTTCATTTTCACTGAGAGGCTGAGCAACCCAGGGAGCAGACACCTCATGAGCAGATGACCCAGGATTTGAAATGGCTCCTGATCACCATGCCGGGTGAACCAAGCTCGGCGCTCTCCTTGGCATCACATAAAAGTTTCTGTGCCAAAGCCATGCATTTGAACCCGCTCACATCCTTTGTTACCCAATGCTGGTCAGGACCTGTCGCGAGATCTAACATCTGCTCAGATGTTAGGCAAAGAGAACCTTGCCCAAGCAAAGTGTGCCCTCCGTCGCAGACTTTGCTTATTATTTCTATCCTCCATCCATGCCTGCCAACCTGCCTTCCTCCCTCCCTCCCTCCCTTCTTGGAAAAAGACGGATGATATGCTCATAGGCTTTTTTCCCAAGATATCAGAGAAGCCAGATGCTAGAGGCAGCAGGATGCACAGCAGAACTGGTTTCCTCATATGTCTTATTTTTCTCTCAGGGATTTCAAGAGAAAAAAAAAATACATGGGATGGAAAGGATATAGTACAAGGACAAGTGTCAGGACATGGCCAACAGTCAGAGGTACAAACTGCTGGGACAAGTTCTGCTTCCCATTGTGTTTTCTTTTCTTAGTCCCTTGAGGAAAATATAAAGGATTTTGAAGCAAGAATGCTAGGGGACAGATGGGGCAGGTGGATGGGTGGCCAGGTGGGAGAGTGGCAGCCTCTGTCCCCAGATTTACCACGGTAGTACCTGTATGAACACAGAGGCAAGGAGGTGGGTCCTGAGTCTCCATCTTTAAAATCTTGCTCCTATCATCAGAGGAGATGAGCCAGACCACCCCCTGCTATTAGGAGTAGGGAGAGAGGAAAAGATGATGCTTTTAGGACTTGGGCTTGGAGAGGAAAGGAGATGTCTGCAAGCATTAGGGATGCTATTTCCCATGGAAACAACTTTTAAAAACTATTGGAGAGTTCCTGTCGTGGCACAGTGGAAATGAATCCAACTAGGAACCATGAGGCTTTGGGTTTGATCCTTGGCCTCGCCCAGTAGGTTAAGGACCTGGAGTTGCCATGAGCTGTGGTGTAGGTTGCAGACACGGCTCAGATCTGGTGTTACTGTGGCTGTGGTGTAGGCCAGCAGCTGTAGCTCTGATTAGGCCCCTAGCCTGGGAACCTCCATATGCCATGACTGCGTCCCTAAAAAGCATAAGCAAAAAAATAGTGGGCAATAGCCAAGACATGGAAGCAACCTAAGTGTCCATCAACAGAGGATGGAATAAAGAAGATGTGGTGAATACACGTACAATGGAATATTAATCAGTCATCAAAATGAATGAAATAATGCCATTCATTGGTAGCAACATGGATGGACCTAGAGATGGTCATACTGAGTAAAGTTAGATGAAGACTAATATCATAGGATATCATTTCTATGTGGAATCTAATAAAAATGATACAAAATAACTTATTTGTGAAACAGAAACAAACAGAATTTCAAAATCAAAGTTATGGTCACCAAAGGGGGAACCATGGAGGAGGAGGGATAAATTAGGTTGTGATTAACATGCTACTATATATAAAATAGATGATTAGCAAGGACTGGCTGTATAGCACAGGGAACTCTATTCAATATTCCAAAATAATCTACATGGGAAAAAAAGAATGGCTATATGTACACATATAACTGAATCACTTTGCTGGGCATCTGAAACTAATACAACACTGTAAGTCAACTGTATTCCAATAAGTTTTTTTTTTTCCATAAAAATAAAAACATATTGTGCAGAAAAGAGTGAATGGCAAGTCTGAGATTGCCATTGATAAAGGCAGGCTTGCAAAGCTGGTCCTGGACTGGCACGTGGGAACTTGGATTTCAGGAAGGTTCCCCCAAGTCCCTAATAAGAGAAGTTCTCTGAGCCTATTTTTTTTTTTTTTTTTTGGCTTTTTAGGGCTGCATCTGTGGCATATGGACGTTCCCAGACTAGGGATGGAATCAGAGCTACAGCTACCGGCCTACACCACAGCCACAGCGATGCGGGATCCGAGCTTTGTCTGTGACCTACACCACAGCTCAAAGCAATGCAGGATCCCCATTGAGCAAGGCCAGGGTTCAAACCCGCAACCTCATGTATACTAGTCAGATTCATTTCCGCTGAGCCATGATGGGAACTCCTGAGCCTAAACTTTTGTACAAACAATATAGTTTATGCCGGACACCTGCTCTCTTTCTGGTGGCCTGGAGTTTCAGTGCCTGCCAGGCAGACGGTGCCTAGGGCTCCCCAGTAAAAACTCTTAGCCCCCAGGCTCAGTGAGTTTTCCGGGAAGACAACAGTTCACACGTGTTGTCACAACACTTGCTGGAAGAATCAAGTGGGGGAGTTCCCGTCATGGCGCAGTGGTTAACGAATCCGACTAGGAACCATGAGGTTGCGGGTTCGGTCCCTGCCCTTGCTCAGTGGGTTAACAATCCGGCGTTGCCATGAGCTGTGGTGTAGGTTGCAGCCGCGGCTCGGATCCCGTGTTGCTGTGGCTCTGGCGTAGGCCGGTGGCTACAGCTCCGAGCCTGGGAATCTCCATGTGCCATGGGAGCGGCCCAAGAAATAGCAAAAAAAAGACACACACACACACACACAAAAAAAAAAAAAAAAAAAAGAATCAAGTGGCTTTTCCCTTGTGCTTGGTTTCCCCAGACTCTGCCCCATGTGCCTTTTCCCTTGGCTGAATTTGCTTTCTGTCCTTTAGGTGCAATCAATCTTACCCATGATTCTGACTCTTCACCAAGCCCTGGGAGTTTTCCTAACAAGTCATCAAACCCAGGGATGGTCTTGGGGACCCCAAAATATGCTGGTTTGACGGGTCTACCAAGAGAAGAGGTATCACTTTTCACATATGACCCTCATCCCACCCAGTGCTAAAGTTGGCATTTTTAGAAGGCGAACGCCCTGTATAGCATTGTTTCTAGAGGAAAAAAATTAAAATATTTCCTGTTATAAATAATCCTCACCCAAGCTAACATCTTGAATGCCGTCATTTATAAAGTGGGAATTGCAGGCACAGGCCAGAAACCACCTGAACTTCTGGACACTTGTGCTATGCCCTCCGCCTTGCAGGGACTCATTCTAATTGTAAGAAAGCAAGATGGGTGATTAAAAAAAAAAAAAAAAAGAGTTCAATTCCCTATGGACAGCTGCTATCATATTAAAATAAATTCTAAGGGCTGTCCCAATTACTGTGCAGTGGAACTTTATT
Source organism: Phacochoerus africanus (assembly GCF_016906955.1). Taxonomy (NCBI): domain Eukaryota; kingdom Metazoa; phylum Chordata; class Mammalia; order Artiodactyla; family Suidae; genus Phacochoerus; species Phacochoerus africanus. Next base: position 25,566,313 of record NC_062558.1, on the reverse strand, counting down.
GAATCAAATTGGCTTTAAATAAATAGGTCATCAACCTGGATTTGGCAATCTTTTTATTAATAGATATTGGTACCTAGGCCTTTTCTGATATAGAATGGGCTCCTATTTTTCCTAAATTTTCTTCATAGCGAGGTCATTTGGAGTTCAGATAATGTTTGTCCACTGAATCATTTTAAAGGTCTTAGGAAAGAACATGGTTGCTTATTTAACCCACAAAGTACCCACTGTCTGTTGCTAAAAATTCTACTGCAGCTACATGAAGCTATAATTGACAGCATTATTTCTAAGGAGAGATTCTTTCCGAAATTTAGTGCAGGGCACCCGGAAATTACCTTTTGTAGGCCTAGGATATGTTCCATTAGAGAAGACACATTTCTATAGCGTATTTCAGATGTTCTGAACTGGGTAAGGGGATCTTTGTGCAAGAGTCATCACTGAATAGAGTGTGTACATCGAGAATGAATGTGTGCAAGAAACTGGCTGGTTATTTCTCAGAGGCACATCTATGGAGTATACTGAGTGAGGTTTGTATTTGGGTTAATAATTTTGAAACACTTATCTCAGGACTCTAAGTGGCAGCGTTTTGGAGCCATTAAGATAATCCTTGAAACACGTGAAACTTGGCTTCGCTGGGTCTGAACCAAATGCAAATTCTTTCTTTTGTTTATGATAACTGAGTTATTACATTCATTAGTGGAAGTTTTATAACCTACTTGAGGTTCAATAAATACAGGTTACACTGGCAGCTTCATTACACAGAGATAAACATAGCACTTGATTTCCAAAGACATTTGCTATATATTTATACTTAATAATATATCTACCACAGTGATTGAGAAAAAAGGCATAATTTTCCCCCCATAGAATGCATGTACACTGTGGATTGGAATAAATAAACACAGCTAGGCTTAAGGGTAAGTAAGTTTTTAAATCAGAGCAGAACTATAGTACACACACACACACATATATATATAACACATATACATATGTAGACATATACACACATGTACACATATAAACATATACACAAATATACATAGACATATACATACATACATATACACCTCTATGGGCATGTATATGCAACAGCCACACATATATGCACATGTACACACATATATACACATAGGCATATATGCACACACATAAACACACACCTATATATGCACATTTACACATACCTATACAAACATATGTACACGGACATGTATATGCACACACACAAACACATAATGCACTCAAATACATGCATACACACATATACATATATCTACATATAGATATTCGTATACATATATGTGTACGTACATGCATGTGTGTGTGCATGTATGTAGTCCAAGTGCATTATCCAGTAACAAGTGAAACAGCCAGCAACCTGGGACCAGAACCGTGGTATACATCTGTTATATCTGTTCCCCACATCCAATCTCTCCTATTCTGGGTAACAGAAGGATGCAACGCACTTACAAGCACTGTGGAGTTGGTTAGCGGCATCCTTCCCAACTAGCTAATGGAAACCTATTTCCCCCCTGGTTCACCATCCAACGAAACTCCTTTGGGTCAAAACAAAGCTGTTTCAAATTCCTTCCCGTCTCCTTACTTGTCTTCTCTCATTAACGGTGGGAAAGAATAGGTACGTTCTGTTTTCTCTTATGCAGTAACTACATTGTGATATTTCGCAATCACGTTGCTTCTAATTTCTATTTGACCAGGACCAATTTATGACTGTACCACTTTATGGCAGTATGCTTCTCACCTGTGCTGCATAGCATACAACATTTCATTTAAGGACCATGTTCAGCCCTCTCTTTATATGTTGGCCCTGCCCCAGCCAACAATTATTTTAATGTGCTTGTACATGATGTTATTAGCAGTTCGTTGCTAATGGTGTCCCACTTTCCCCTTCCTGTGACAATGAGTCCCCTTCCTATCACCGGAATGACTTTGCTAAGTCTCTCGGTCATCGTTTAGGACTAACCACTGAAACTAACAGTGCTACAGAACAGCTGATCTTAGCTAAAGTAAGAGTCTAAATTGAAAGGTTCTAAATACTTTTAAAAAAAAAATCAGGCACTCATAGCAGTAAGTTATTTTTTAGATTTTAACCTTAATACAGGTATATTTATTTATCAGATTTACACTTGGACTATAAATCACACACAAAATATTAAAAGATGAGGTTCCAAATAAACATGTCAAGAAGTCCTATTTTTTCCATTGCTTCAATGAAACATTTTGCATAACCCTCGCAGCACGCCCCCCCCCCACTTAAAGAGAACTGCTCAAAATTGCTGGAACCGTTAGTTCTCAAGCATTTGGATGGATAAACTCAATGAGCAAAAGTCATGTGACAAGGAAGCAGGTAAATGGATATTAACAAGAAGCTTAAACTCTACTGTCAGCTCTGTGAGTTTCTACCTTTATGAGTATGAAGGAATCTCTTTTCAAGGACCATTTAGAGGGTAAAGTTAAATTTAGAAAGAAGGCCAGTCACTTGAAGATGAGCCATTTTTCATAGCTTCTATTGGGAGGCACTGCAAGTGCTAGAGGGACACAGGACGTGGGCAGCTCATACCGGCTGTCAAAGGCACCATCCTTGGGAGATTAAAGAGCAGAAGATCAAATACAGAGAGAAGTTAGTTCACACCTGAAGGGTGGGCACCAAGGCTCCTAGAAGAGCCAAGAGTGGAGGAAGAGGAGGCGTGGCCTCCGGGATGCAGGACCCACAGCCAGTCAGGTGGGAGGGAGGTGGGCACTTTTCAGTCATTGGCTGATTAATTGAACATTCAAAGGCCCTGGGGGTGGAAATGATGTCATTCCTCTTAAAGTGCCAACTAAACTAGGGTTTGAAGTCGCAAACTGTGAGCACAGACCGGGTGTTGCCAAATCTTTACAACATCGAAGGGAGGACAGAAATTCTCAGTTTTATGTGAAATCCTACACGTTTAAAAAACTGCCCTGGGGAAGCAAAGCGATTGAGGATTGGAAACAGCCCAGCGTCATCAGTTTGTGACTTCTGTTAGCTGCAATGTAGAAAGATCCATCTATGCTGAATGAGTCAATGAATCAATGATTCCATCAGGGATGTGAAGGCGTCATGTGCAAGTGCCATGTTACCAGGGGTGTGGTGGGGGTATAACTGGGATATCCAAGGGCATTAAAACACGCCTGCCCCCTGCATGCACACAGGTGTGCTCATGCACGCGCACACACATACCCACACCCACCCACACACAAACACACATGATGTGATGATAGCTTGATCACTTTTTTTTTCCCCAATTAAGGGATTGGAATATGCTCATTGCGGAAAAAGACTAATGCACAAAGATATAAGGAAAAAAGTAAAAATCATCTGAACTTCCTTCACACTGAACCTAAATCATCAAAGTTTTTGTCATTATCCTTCTATGTACTGGTTTATTCACAACCGTGGACAACGTCACCTGCCATTTCAGTAAACAAAGGATGCTGAGGCCATCAAGCCATCAGCCACTGCAGCAGCCCAGGATGGTGTACACTGAGGAAATTCAAGAAGAAAAATAGGAGATTCCCTCATGGTTCAGCAGAAACAAACCTGACAGCATCCACTAGGACGCAGGTTTGATCCCTGGCCTTGTTCAGTGGGTTAAGGATCCGGCGTTGCCGTGAGCTGAGGTGTAGGTTGCAGACAAGGCTTGGATGCCACGTTGCTGTTGCTGTGGTGTAGGCCAGCGGCTACAGCTCTGACTTGACCCCTAGCCTGGGAGCCTCCATATGCCAAGAATGTAGCCCTAAAAAAGACACACAAAAAAAGAAGAAGAAAAACAGACTACCCTTCCCACACTGTTAAGGTGCATATCAAAGGAATGATTTCAATGAGCCCAGACTCCTGCATCTTCCCATACATAAAAAGGCACTAAAATCATTAACTTGGGATGTCTGTTTGTGTGTTTAGCTATGATCTTCTGATGTTCACGTTTTTTTCCCCCAGCAAAAACTCCTATCTATCCCATCTTCTCCCTGATCTCTTTGGAAGAGTCCCTCAGGCTGAATCAATGTGTTCGTGGGAGGTAGAGGATAGAGATTCAAACTCCACATAGGTCTAAGACATCTCAGATTTCACCAAGTTACTCATCTCAGCAGAGCCAGCAAGATGAAGATTTGCAGGACAGCAAGTCTGGATGGCCTTCCGACTAGTGTCTGGGGACACGAGGCTCCCTTCCCTGTTCCCAGGGCACCGAGATGCATTGGGTGCTGGAATGTGTCTGTTTCCCAGGGTTTGGGGTAAGACCTAATTTTACTGTCTGTTATGAGCCCCAACCCTCTAATTTCACTACAGCACATAATAGAACTGGATTGCTGTTTTCTCCAGGCTTCAAGGTTACTGCTGTCTTAGAGGGATGGTTTAAATACACGCCTTTAATTAAGGAAAACATTCTAAATCAAAAGCAGAACTGTGCTTAAGAAACATTTTCAGGGACCATGTTTTGAGGGGTTGTTACTTTTTTATTGAAGGGTAGCTGACTTACAGTGTTGTGTTCGTTTCTGGTGTACAGGAAAGTGATTCAGTCATACAGATATGTATACTTTTTAATATTCTTTTCCATTATGGTTTGTCTCAGGATATCGAATGTAGTTCCCTGTGCTCTACAGTAGGACCTTCTTGTTTGTCCATTCCATATGTATCGCCTAACTGAGGGGGTATTACTTTTTAATTAACACTTTTTTTTTCATTGAAATTGATCATATAAACATGTTGGTAAATATTCATGTATTACAAATAGGGATACCTGAAAAGTTTCACTGCAAAACTCTTATTCTCCTACGTCCCCCCAGTTTAGTGCCCGTTTTCTGGGAGATAACACAGAAATGTAAATTTTTACAAAATACCAGTGGGAGTTCCTGCTGTTGCCCAGTGGGTTAAGAATCTGACTGCAGTGGCTCTGGTCACTGCTCAGGTGCAGGTTCAATCCCCGCCTGGTGCAGTGGGTTAAGGGACCTGGTGTTTCCACATCTGCAGCATAGGTTGCAGCTGCAGCTTGGATTTGATGCCTAGCCTAGGAACTTCTATATGCCGCAGGTGTGGCCCTAAAATTAAATATATTCATATACCAATGGCAACCCACTGTACACACTTTTATGCACCTTATATATGCATAAAAACCATATCTCATAGTATGTCTCTTTCAGCATTTATAGATCTGTTTCATTCTTATTTTACAACTGCATTACTATTCCGGTGTATAAATGTATTTGAACAAAATCTAACTGCCTGTGGCCCATGCGAATGGACGCACAGGTGGTTTCCAATCTTGGCTCCTACAATCAGTGCTTCTGAGAATTTCCATACATGCATAGTTTTGTATGCACACAAGCATGTCTACAGTATAAACTCCTAAAAGAGAAATTACCAAACCAAAAGAGATTGCTCGTGTTCAATTTTGATAGAACTTGCGAAATTACCACTCAGAGACTCTACCAATGTGTGCCTTCACTAAGAGTGTCTTAAGATGCCTTCTTAATCACAGCAGATCTGATAAATATAAATAGTATTTCATTAAGTCAAAGGGGTGTGGACTACTTTTCCATCTACCTATAACCATTTAAACTAAATAGCTCTTCACATCCTTTGTCCATTTCTCTATTGCTTTGATGGCCTTGCTTTTAAGGTTTACCAGAAAATTGATTAGTAAGGAAATCAATCCCTTGATCCATTTGGAATTTATTTTAGTGTGAGAAGTGAGTGAAAGAGAGAGCCAGCTTAATTTTTTCCCCACATGGAAAATCCATGCACTATTTATTCAATGATTCACCCAGTACCTGTTAATTTAAAACGCCATCTTTACTATGCACTCATGAATTTAGGCTGATTTTTTGGCCTCTTCATGTGCTTTTATTAATCTCTCTGCCTTCTCTTGCATCAGTACCCAAAAGTTTTATTATTTACTTATTTATTTAGCTTTTTAAAATTTTTTTTAGGGCTGCAACCAGGGCATATGGAGGTTCCCAGGCTAGGGGTCCTCTCTGAGCTACAGCTGCCGGCCTAGGCCACAGCCACAGCAACACCAGATCCGAGCCCCACCTTCAACTTACACCACAGCTCACCACATCGCCAGATTCCCAGCCCACTGGGCGACCCCAGGGATCAAACCCACAACCTCATGGTTCCTAGTCGGATTCTTCTCCGCTGCGCCATGACGGGAACTCCAGTACCCAAATGTTTTAAACACCATAGCTTGGGACATTTTATTATCTAGTAGGGCTATCTCCTTCTTATTTCCCCCCTTTCTTCAGGAATATCTTGATGCGTATTTCAAAGAGAATCATTTCCGTCAGCACATTTTCAAAGGTAGGCTTTCAGTTTTCAGGAAAAGAAAAGAAAAAAGGTGCCCCTGACAGTAAAACTCACACATTATCAATCAGTTATGGCGGACGAAGGCCAAAAGTAGAAGTTATCGCTTTTGGAAAAATAATTTCGAGTGTGTAGTCACGAGGTCCAGTGTGACTGCTGGATCCAGACAAGACCCTGGCTGCTTCGCACACAAGGTTCTTTATGACCATGAGAGCCTTCTGCAGATTCGTGGTTTGCCTTGGAAGTGTGTCCATGTGTCAGATGGGGTCACCCTCAGCCAATCAGCACTCTTCTTCCTTTCCGTCACAGTGGTCTGGTCCAATCAGACTGAAGGGCTCAGCAATTTTCCCAGAGCTCCAAGAAAAGCTACCCTTTACTTCTCTAGTTCCTCACCAGAGTCTTGGGAGGATGTGAGATGTGAACTATTGAGATGTGAAGGGACAAAGCTGGACGTGAGCCTGGGAACCTGGCAGAGAGAGATGGAGTCTGGCTGATCTTGGAGTCCTGACTCCAACAGTTAAAATATAATATAGTATGATAGAGTGGAGATCAGACTTGAAGATCCCCCAAGTAGACAAAAACATGTAGTTCCATCAGCAAATGAAATGCAGCGACTTTCATGAATGTGAGCAAAAGTGAACTTACACTTACTTCTTGTAAGTGCCTCACACAAAAGAAAATTAAGTCATCTTCCTAAAAGTGGTATAAGATAAACACTTTGAACTGACCCCCTGCCCTGGGAACCCCCATGGTAAAAACCGATCATTGCAAAGGTTAAACTATCCTCACGTTCACAACAAGCCATCTTGTACCGTCATGCCTCTGAGCCTCACATTCACCTGGAATTTGAAAGCTCTCAGTTGGAAAACTGCTCCTATATGCACGATAAACTCTTACTAAATACTATTCGATTGAGCTGGTGGTTTTAATTTGCTATTTCTGGGTTTTTGACCCAACCAGGTCAAAACAAGATCTACGTTTGTCTGCCTGTTACCACTTGCCCATTAGTTACCACAGGTCCAGTCTCCCAATGATCCACATTTTAAATTTTGTCTTAATCATTTTAGGTTTGGGGCTTTTTTACATTTTCATTTTTACTTTTTTTCAAAAAATATAAGAACACGTTTGAGATCTACTCGTCAACACATTTTTAAGGGCACAGCGGGGTATTGTATTCATTATGTCTGCAAAGACTCAATTTTCCAAGTAAGTTGCATCCACAGTAACTGGGGGTTAGGAATTTGGGGGGAACAGAACTCAATGCACAGCAAGGTCATTTCAGTGGGTTCCCTGCAAACTCAAGCCTTTTATTACTGCAATTCCACCCAAACATGATGGACAATTAAAATGTGTTCTAAACAATACTCGTCTACTAAAAATGGACTAGAAAGCATCCTGTGAATAAGTTTTGGCGAAAGTATCTTTGCCTAAAACCTAAATGTTGAAACATCACTTCTTCAAAATTAATAAACTTTATATTTTAGAGCAATTGTAGGTTCACAGCAAAACTGAGTGGAAAGTACGGAGCTTTCCCATGTACCCCCTTGAACCCCCATCACACACACCACACCCAACCTCCCCCACTACCAACATCCCACAGTGCAGTGGAAGGACCTAAACCCACACATCAGCATTATCACGTCTCTTACTGGGTTTCTGGAGGGAAAGCATCTTGTCTGAACAATGGTATCCTTCAGCAAAAGCTGTTCTAGAGACAAGTTATAGCTCCATTTTACAGATGCAGACCCTGAAGCACAGAGAAGTTGGGCAAGTTGCTTAAGGTCACACAGCTAACAAATGGTAAGAGCGCTTCTCTTACCCACTCTGTTCTATTGTGACTCTTCTATCCCTGTAGGGTGCCTTTTGGGTAACTTGACAATCCCTGCCCTCAGCTACCTCCCCTGACCCTCTAAGGGCACATGGGGACTTGATATGTGGAAACCTGTGTGTGCCTCACAATTACAATCAGGCTGACATCAATTTAGACCTTACTTCATCAAACGCTGATGATGAAGTCATTATGTAATCAACCCATGAAGCGGTCTCCTTCCAGAACCCAAGTTACGTGCTAGCGGAGGCCCTTCTGAACTTGGAGTTGCCCATGACTTTTCTGGCAGCTCACCCTCTTGCTACTTCTTAGGGACCCTTTCTTCTTTCCAAGATCCCTCAAACCCTTGTTTATGTCCTCAGAGGTGGGATCTGGCTTTTCTACATCCTCTTCTCTGCCTCCCGGCCCCTGCAGTTCAACACGATCTATGGATTTAATCTGTCAGACCTCCCTGGTGCTATGTTAAAAAGGGGGTGGGGTAAGGAAGATTTTCAAGAGAATCTGTTCTCCCTCCCTAAAACCTGGCTTTCCAAGGGACTATCTCTCTGAGCACAAGAGAATTCCATTTTGGAAATCAGACCCTGAATATAGACCCTTTTTATTCTTTTGACTTCTAGCTGTACAACCCTACCCCATAGACACCAGCAGATGGCGCCACATTGACTCTTCAAGCTCCTCCCTGAATTCCACAGCCGTCACTTCCCCTCACATTTTATTGGACAAAGCAAGTCAGGTGACCATATCTGTGTCAAGGTGGGCATGGGAAGAGTTGGTTTTATTCTCTGCTCTCCCTAGGCAAGCAGATCCCTTGAATCTACATCACAGCTGTAGCAATGCCTCATCCTTTAACCCACTGTGCTGGGCAGGGATCAAAACTGCATCTATCTCTGCAGTGACCTGAGACCTGCAGTTCGATTCTTAGCCCACTGCACCACAGTGGGGAACTCCTTTCCTATATTTTTATTTTAAAAAAGTCCTGATAGAGAAACCTGTTGACTTTGTAGCCTCAGGAGTGGAGGGTGAGGGCTCAATCCCTCTGCTTTTGCAACTGGGAAGTGAGGTTTCTTGAACAAGGGAAGGCTCAGGGTTCCTCCTCTCTGATACCCCTTGAAGATGATTCCTTCCTGCTGTAACTCCTGAGACTCTTGAGTGACACCAAAGCAGAATCCTCGGAGGCACCCTCTGAACTAGCTCCTCTGTTGACACAGCGTCGTGGCCCTTCACAGCCTACATGCTGTCACACGGGTATTTGTCAGCAGCCAGCTGTTCCACTTTCTACAACACTTAAGTAACAATTTCACAGCCATTACCAGCCCACAATAATGACACCAGCTGAAAGCTAAGTGCTAAGCTGGTTGTAAACTACAAAGAAAACCCAGGGAGGTGAAGACAGACACTTTGGTAAATAAGAAGGGACAGCTTGTACCTTTGTAACGGGTGGATTTAAATCTCCATTTGGCTTCTCTTTCATCACCTCAGTCCACCTGGTGTTTAGCAGATATGGGAGATCGTGTTTTCCCAAGACCACCCATTGGCATCTCTCTCCTGTCCCTCCCGCCCTCCTACACTGGGACCTTGTCTCTCAAGGAGGAAGCCTTGCGCCTAGGGTGAAAGAGATGCTATGAGATGTGTGGACTGGGTTATAAAAGGGTAATCAGCTTCCCATGGTCTTCCCGTGATGCTGACCCACCCCTGCGCAGTGCGAGGCCACCATGCTGTGAGGCAGCCCCACTGATAAGGCCACATGCTGAGACTCTGGCTGACAAGCCCCCCTGAGGTCCAGGCAAGAGCTGGCATCCACCACCAGACATGTTTGCAGTGAGCCTGCAGAGGATTCCTGCCATCGGTGTTCTTGTCACCTCTTTCAAGCCTTCCCAGCTGAAGCCCCAAGCAGAAACATTTACTCCAGATATGCTGCTTCCCAATTTCTGAATCACAGAATCCAAGAACATAAGAAAATCCTTGTTTTTTAGAGCATGAAGTTTGTTACGTAGCAAGCGAAAATGCAACAACAATGTTCTGATGTAAAACTGTCCTTGGTTTCCACTGGGGGCTAGGCTCTGCCTGGGAAGGTGGGACTCTTCCATCAAAGGATACATGGACGCTCACTGGCTGAATTTAGCCTCTACATCTCCAGCCTGACATGCCTTTACGTCATTTGGATCACTGAGCCAATTATGTTAAAATGAAGACATTTCCTTTAAAAAATCCACACCATTGGCTTGTCTTGAAACACAGGACAGTAACACTTGATCTGCTGCCTTACACACCAAGCAGCGGAGGCTGCCAGCTGTACACAGTACAGGTGTTCTTCAGTTTTCCCTGGTCTTCTCCATTCCCTAGTGCATCTCCAAACACAAACATCTCCCTTACGCCCGACCTGAACTAATTCACTCCGCACCTGCCTGTCCCATGAAGGCGGTTGAGTCTGGGACCCCTGCTTTTGCTCTTGGAATTAACAAAGGGTCCAAAGTTGCTTGTGGGTCAGTAACCACAGAGCCTAATAGTTTAATACAGTCCTGTGACATTCAACAACAAAGAGAACGCAACAGCTGGTATTTTGGTTGAGGTGATGAATATATTACCGGAGAGACAGCAGTAACATATATGGGCAGAAACAAAGTCCTTGGAAAGTCTTTGTTCAGGGATTAGTGAGGTTTCTCTCCAGCTCTAAATTCCTTTCCATAATGTTAGAAAAGAGTATGTCTGTGGAGGCCTGAGAGTAAATGAATGAACAGTGTTCTGAAAGAAACAGCAAAGTCACGAAGAAGGTGCACCGAGGTGTTCCACGGGTAACTTCCAACCAAACCACTTCACGGCATATAGATGGGCAAGTGAGAGATTGAATTTGCAACAGCAAAGTCATACTGCAATTGTATTTTCTCCTATGTTAAATTTTACCTACCTGACCATTTAACCATCTGTCTGTCTTACTATCATGTTCTATGTATCTACCTATGTATCTATGTGCCTGTCTATCTCCAACCTATCAATCATCTATCAATCATCTATCTTTAGCTATCTGTCTGTGTGTCTATCATATATCATCTTTCCCTTCTAGCTTCACACATACTCTTTAATTAACACTCTCTTTTCTGAGTCAAAAATCCTGATGACTTGCCCATCTATTACAACCTTCTCTTTGCCATCCCTTAGACAGAGACCTAGAAAATGGGACTTGTGTTGACTTTGACATTGCCCAGCAAGTAACTCTCCTTTGTAGAGAAGAGAAGCCTGGAGACCTGCTTCCAGGAGGAATCTAACCAGCACTCCCATAGGAGGTTAATGGTGCATGAGATGGGCGACATTTGAGTCCAATGTCCCAAAATTTCTCAAGAATGTGAGCTCCAGCTCAGTCAGACCCTCAAGTCACCACTCCCATGTTCCTGAGATATTGAGGGCCTGGTCTCCTCTGATGCTTTCTCCCTATTCCTGATTGAGCTCTAGTCACTTGAATAATTATCTCCTCTAGCCCTACTGTGAATTAAAACTTCCAGCCTTCCAAGCTGTATAGTCTCCCCAGCTATGTTACTGTCCCTCTCAGTGCTTCCAAAACATCAAATAACCTGCCAATTTTTAGGCTGGTTAAATAAGAATGGCATCACATCCCTAAAACCATCACAATGTCTTCTTGTCCACATTGGAAACAGAAGTGGATTATACAGAACTTAGGTCTTAGGTGACCTCATTGTTTACTGTGGCATTGACAGAGCTGTAGCAGCTAGATTGAATGCATAAGAATACATTAAACCTACAATAGAATGTATCTGAAGTTAAGGATGTCCTAATGAAAAGAGAGGTCTGTTCCAGCAGTACCTTTCAAAGAACAAGCCTCCGGGTGGCATGAACCTGGGGTGTGCAGCCACAGAATCACCCAGGATTAATCTCTTAGCAGGACGGTAACTTGAGAAGAGTTCATTGTCTACTGGGCAGAATAAGTGTCAGGCCTTGTGAAATATACACACAAAAAAGCTGGGGAAACAGCAGACATTATTTCAAAGACATTAATCTGTAAAAGGACATAGAGAGTTATCAGAAGAAAAAAAAAAGTTTTTGGACCTTTGAAAATGTATTTTGTAGTTCATATTTTATTTATATTTCAAATTAATTAGCAGAAGAATGTGGCCATTTTGATCTGTCAGTGCCCAGGACTTTTTTTTTTCTTTTTATGGCTGCACCTGCAGCATATGGAAGTTCCTAGGCCAGGTGTTGAACTGGAGCTGGAGCTGCAGCTGCAGCGTATGTCATAGCTATGGCAACAATGGATCCTTAACCCACTGAGTAAGGACAGGGATCGAATCCACATCTTCATGGAGACTATACCAGGTTCTTTTTTTTTTTTTAATGCCTCTCTTTTTTTAAAATTAATTAATTAATTAATTAAAATTATGCAAATGAATTTATCACATCTGTAGTTGTATAATGATCATAACAATCTGATTTCACAGGATTTCCATCCCACAGCCCAAGTACATCCCCCCGCCCCCCAAACTGTCTCCTCCGGAGACCCTAAGTTTTTCAATGTCTGTGAGTCAGCATCTGCTGTGTATATCAGGTTCTTAACCCACTGCAACAACTGGAACGAGAGTGCCTAGGACTTTTAAAGTCCTCCTGACTCCAAATCTACTTCATATCTCCCCCAGACTCTGAGTAAAGTGAAAGCAAAAAGTAAAAATAAAGAAAATAAACTTGTTTATAATATATAAGTGAACAGATTTTCTTTTTTTTTTTTAATTGAAGTATAGTTGGTTTACAATGTTCTGTTAGTTTCAGGTGTACAGCAAAATGATTCATTTATATATATATAAATATAAATATAAATATATATATATATATATATATATATATATATCAGATTCTTACAGGTTATTACCAAATGTGGAGTATAGCTTCCTGTGCTACAGAATAGGCCTTTGTCATTTATCTATTTTATTTATAATAGTTTGTATACGAACAGATTTTCTGACATTGCAGTTTTACTTATTTATGCTCCTCCCTGTAGATACTACGGACCAAACTATAGATATGTATAAGAAAGCTGGAAAACTGTGTCCAATTTTGAGAGTTAAATCTTAGGCGACTGGGTTACAAGTGATTTACATCTTCTGCTTTGTATTTTCTCCACTGAGACACCAGTTTTCTATCATGAATATGCATGAATTCCTTACTAAGACAAAGTTGAGACAATGTCACATGGAGTTTTACATTTCCTTTTCGCCTTCATTCCTTGCATATCCAATTGGCCCGCATGCAGCCTTGAGGAATGTGCAAAGCGTCGGGGAAAACATGCATTTGTTTTCGGAGGTATTAATCCTCTAACGTAAATCTCTAGAGCCATCCATCCCACCCATCACTTGTCCCTCTATCACCAAAGTGGGAAGAAAAGCGGTCTTGGCCACTAGGGCTACCAACACCTGACCGCGTGGCACTTAATTTGCATTGGGCTGAAAAGAGGTCCATGAGATTCTCCGCCCCCTGGCCCCCGATCAGTCCAAGCCCCTCCAAATCGTGACATATCACTCATCACAATGGAGGTACCTCTCGTGTCCTCCTCTGGCAATGGAGTGGGGCTTCATCTTCTGAAGGTGCCAAGGTGAGAAACACAAGGTTGTCTTTGTGGTGGTTAAGAACTGCTGGAAAGAGCTCGCATGCTACTGTAACAGGTGGCCCTTCTTTTAAAGCAGCTAATGGAAATAATCTCACAATTTTACCTGGACCTATTTTACATCTGATGGCCCAGGAACCTAGTTGCCTTGCTTGCACAGTCTTGGAAAATGTACTGTCCAGAAAGGTACCCCCTGGTCCTGTGAATCTATTTAAATTAAAATAGTAAAGATAAGGGAGTTCCCTGGTGGCTCAGGAGGTTAAGGAGCTGGTGTCGTCACTGCTATGGCTCGGGGTTGATCCCTGGCCTGGGAACTTGTGCCTGCCATGGGCGTGGCCAAGAGTAAAGATAAAATAAAATACGTTCAGTTCCTTAGTGCTGTAGCCACAACTTGAGAATGTAATAGCCATATGCAGATAAGGGCTTTGCTGTCAGGCAGGGCAGGTATAGAAAATCGTCCTAGAAAATTTCCTGCAATGCTCTAGGATAATTTTTACAAAACTATGCATCCCCAGGTACATTTTAAAGTTGACATTTGAAACTTTCCTTCCTCAGCAGCAAAGGTTGAAATTTTCAGTATATTGTAACTATTGACATTTTAAAATTAAACTGTTATGTCATTCTTTTAAAAGTAGTCACTGGAATCCAAATACCATGGTGATTTGACACCCACCATTATTTGTTTTCAAAAAGTACACAGACAACCCCTTCTTTACCAGACCTGAATTTTATATTTCTCTTTTTTCTCTTTTAGCTTGCGTATCTATTTTTTTCATTTCACAGCATTTTACTGTGTTCAATTTTTATGTCTGAAAGTCTTATTGATCACTCTGTCATGCTTCTCTGCAACAAATATATGTATGCTACATTCAAATTTATTTTTCCCTGTGTCCATAAGTCTCTAAATGTGGTTTTTAAAATTCCAGATAGAGATGCATTACAAGTCTGTTCAGTATACCCTTAAGAAAAAAAATATATGTATAACTTTGAGAGAATAATTATTCAACACAAGGTAGTGAAAGATGATCAGAAATGCATTAATTAATAACGGGAGGAGGGTCACGTAGTCAGGAGAGTCTACGTTATGCTAATGTAGCAAATAACCTTGACTTTTCCTGGCTCAAAGTCACAGATTTATTTTTTGCTCAGATTTGACATTCTATGTGGATAGGCAGGCATTCAGACTGACGGAACCCATATTATGTGGGTGCCATCACTGCCTGGCGCTTTAGAGTTTTCCAACCCAAGGAAAAGCACGAATTATCACCGCATGTTTCACACATGCTTCTACGTGGAAGTAACATACGTCATTTTGGCCAAAGCAAGTCACATGAGCACAGCCTATTTCCTGGGACCAGGGAAATGCAACCCTCCTCTAGGGCCCCACCTGGGTAGAAAAACTGAAGCAACTCAAGACTATTGCGAGTGGAAGATATTTAATATGAGGATGCAGAAACTACTGGCAAGCCAGAAGTAAGGGCTGGGAGGCCCCTTCTAACCATTTCCACCATGTGCCGCCCCAAAGTGGATGATGTCCAGCATTAGCTCCCCAGATGCTGCAAATCTCAACCATCCCAGAGAAATCGCAGGAGAACAATGCCTCATCTTTGCTACTTTCCACATCCTCAGGCCTCCCTTGGCAGACTCTAACCCAGAACCACAGGGGCAAAGGGAGTTTGGGGAGGGGTGGGTGCAGATTTCTGCCCTGAGATGCAAGAAGTATCAAGTGAGGCAAACTGATAACACATACTCTAGTTTGGGAAACTTCTTCCCCAGTTAGGACATGTCAGTGGATCATGAGACATCTTTCACGTATTGCAGGAATGAGACGGGATCAGCCTCCATGCCAGTCCTTCATCGCAATATTCTAGATGTGGTCCAGGGTTCAGTTACAGCAGCATCCCTCATTTCTCTCAACTCTTCATAGGAGAAAGATGACATCACCATCCATCATGAGAAAGAATGTGTAAAGATCTGACTATTTGATCAGGTCCTCCTTCTTCTGCTTTGTTGAGAGCAAAGAATTAGAGACTCCGTGGTTGACAAAGGGATTTGTTATCTCACCATTAGAGTAATCTGCTTTCTCAAAGGCACCGACATCACTAAATTGTCTGCAGGTTGTCAGCCCACAGCTTTTTCCTACCAGAGCCATCTATCACAGTGAGATCTTAGATGGGTGAGCAGAACAAATAAGAAGCTGACTACTTTGACGGGTGCTTTCTTGGCAGATTAACTTTAGGAAAGACAATAGAGGGAAGTAGAGAACTCAGAAAAACAGATTCTCTTAAAATGACTTAAATCTATATACTCCTTGAATAGCTTGGCATGACACTAGACATACAGTGCCCCAGTTTGAAGGCCCCTACAATTTTTTTAAGTATAGTTGACTTACAATGGTGTGCCGATTTCTGCTGTACAACAAAGTGACCCAGTGACGCATTATACACACACACACACACACATTCTTTCTAGATACATTCTATATACATTTATACATACATATACAATATATATACACTATATATATATATGTATATATACACACACACACACATTCTTTTTCTTATATTATCTTCCACCATGTTCTAACCCAAGAGATTGGCTATAGTGCCCCATGCTATACAGCAGGACCTCACTGCTTATTCATTCTTTATGGAATAGTTTTCATCTACCAACCCCAATTCCCAGTCCATCCCACTCCCTCCCCTCTCCCCCTTGGCAACCATGAGTCTGTTCTCTATGGAAGACCTTTACAATTAAAAAAATTTTTTTTCAGCCCAAAAGGGACATAGAGTTCAGGGAGATGAATAATCGATCACAACACGACCCACCAACACACCACTGAACACACCAGATTTTTTTTTTTCCAGCAGCTACAAAGACTATGGGTTTTCTGCATGTGCAATATTTCCTACGACTTGAGAGGTTACATGAGAGACTAGATAGGAAATCTATTTTAATTTCATCTGTCTTCACCTAACATGCAGAGGCTACGATTTAACCTAGATTTCCTCTTCCTCCCTAAATCAGAAGTGTTTACTAATAGTCTTTCTACCTTGGGCTTTATGTTGGAAGACACACTGAAAAAGTCAACAGAACAGATTCTTTGATGTCAAGCCCACCTTAAAAGACTTCCATTTCTCTATATTTTTTTGATATAGAAAGAACAGGCATAACCACATTTTCTGTCATCATGTGAAACCAATCTAAATCCAAAAAAACACAAGGAAAATTTTCATACCAGAAATCTACTGGTAAAATAAGAAAAGACATAGGCACTGGCTTTAAGGAAAATGAGAAGTGTGAAGTGGAGGGAAATGAACATGTGTGGAGGCCAGAGAAAAGTATAAACACTAAAAGAAGGTGGATCTGGGTTCAACAGGAAGAGGGACAGAGCACTCAAAGCTAACTGAAGCTTAGGGGGGCAAACTTAGGAGGTGCGGTGGCAAGAAAGATTTTCCATTATCCCTGATGATCCATTGATGAACACTGCACGAAAGAGTGAGGGTCTTACGTGATACATTTAAAACATTTAAGATGCATCATCCATGTGCCTGGCACTTGTTAACTGTTAGGGATATAGCAGAGCAAAAACAGTTCTCGTTCATACTCTTACGGCGCTTATCACCTAAGCGGGAATGAATCAGTCAGGTTAATGCATGATACGCTGCAGTAACAAATAACATCTATGAAAGAAACAGCATGTGTTTATTTCTCATTTGTTCACTTGCTCACCTGGGGGCAGTGACTTCCTTGCTCAGGGAAGGCCAAGAAAGGCTGTATGACCTAGAATGCTGCTGGCCCTCCACAGGAGAAGAAAAGACGGAAGTTTTTTCATGACAGGTTTTACTTGAATTCACCTCAGAGTGGCGTGTCCCTTTCGCTTCTTTATCCTTAGAGAAAATCATATAGCATACCTAGCTTCTCAATGATGGAAAACAGAACCCACATCTCTTCCTAGGGTGGATATCCGTGGATGGTAGCCATGGCCAATAAAGAGGGGCAGATGATAAGCACATGGTAGTATGATGACAGGTCATGGTGAATGTGATGAAGTCTAAGGCGCCAGAAGAAAGTAAATAAGGGGTTTAATGGAGGTTGAAAGATTCAAAGAATGCCTCTCCAAGGGGCAGACACTTAATTTGGGATGGAAAGGACCAAATAGGTTAAGAATCTAAAAATCCTGTCCCACTTTGAGTAAATGACCTATCATTCTAACTAGACCAGGAGTGTCTAGTTAGAATTAGGCAGGATGAACACTCTGAACCACCCATCCAACCAATGTCTGTGCACCTACTATGTGAAGATCATTCCCAATACCTGTGCATGAAAGCCCAGTCATCCTCCCTGCCCATTCTGTGATTCACTGGAGACAGACAGCAAGGCTACTTTCTCCAGAACTAATCTCATTTATGGAACACTAGGCATGGAATCAGTGCTGTTCTTCATAGAAGAAGGCTCAGTTTCTTCATGTCACACTAACAGTTTCACTGATGGAAAATCTGCAGCAGACAAGAACCAGGAGTCCCTGAGATACTGCTGGAGTTGGAATAATTTACGGAGGGCAGTCTAGCACAGCATAAGCTATTTGAAGCTGCATAATATACCCGCAGACTCTTATTAAGGGCTGGGGTTTTCAACCCTATGAGACATAAACTAGTTATCGTTATGCATCACCATGAAAGCAGATTAAAATTAAATCAATTTGTTTATCTCTGGATTCTCTGCCCAATTAACCCTTGGGAAAGAAAAGCATTCCAATCGGATACCAGGACAACCCTCATTCAAATCAAGATATTGAAGATAAAAATCTCAGGAGGTTTCAGAGCTGAATTTAATCATCAAAAGGGGTTGGGTCTCAGTTGGGTCTCAGCATTTCAATGGTTAGTGCTTTGGGTTAGAGCTGGAATTCTAGGACACCGTCTACTTGAATGGAAAAGGTAGATGAACAGTTTCTACATAAAATAATTCAGACCATAAATGCCTTTCTCTCCAGAAATAGAAATGCCACTTAATTCTGATGGCTTTTGTGTGTGTGTATATATTTTTTTCAAGTATACATAAATATATGCTTGAAAATGTATACATACATTTCTTGAAAAATGTTTTACAGTGAAACAGTGAAACATTTGGTAGAATATTCTATGTGCTTATTGCCAAATTCAGAAGATTTATGGAGGACTTCGGCTTCAACTAACCAAGGATCTCCTCGAAGCTCCAAGTATCTGAATCAAAGGCCCCTGCCTCTGAAAGTGGATAATCTGATACAGCTTGATTTTCTTTTCTTTTCTTTTTTATTAAAGTGTAGTTGATTTACAGTGCTGTGTCAATTTCTGCTTATGGTTTGATTTTCAACTGCACGATCCAAGTCCAGGTAATTCTTGGAGTGCCAAATCATGTGTTTGGAAGGTGACATTCAATATAGCAATGTTTCCATAGCAGAATGTAGTAGATTGGGAGCATTACCTATTCTCGGCCAAAAAGAAAATGCTGCTACAGACCAATTAACCCAATTTAAAGAGCCCTCCCTACTAGCCAGCAACCCTACTTTTCATCAAGTCAGTGAAGAAATCACTCAGACAGATAACCAGACACAAGAGAACAGATTAGAGAACAGGTTGGCACAGAGAAACTGTGAGCAAGCCCCGAGTCCCCCATACCTCTGGAATCTGGTGGCGTAGTAGGAATCCTCATCCTAGCCAAAGGAAGACCTGGATTCCAGCTTAAGACAGTCTCCCACTAGCTCTTTTTTCTTGGGCAATGAGCCTGATAATCTCCCTGAACCTCAGTGTTCTCTTTTGAGATAACCCACCTTCAGGGTTATCTCAAGTTATTCTAAAGAATCAGCAAGACCCATGCATGTACAAACCTTAACCATGGCATTCTCTGCCGTCCCCCCAATTACCCCACGCCCCAGATGTGTGTCAAAAGGCCTATGGTCTTTCTTGGTCTAGAGTATTCTTCAGCCTTTTCCTCACCTGGATAAATATCATGCTTCCTTTGTGACTGTTTTTAGAAAGTCCTCTAATGAAGTCATTCCTGATTTACTTTTGTTTTGTTTTATTTTGTTTTCTTTTTAAGTAGCATCTGAAGCATATGGAACTTCCCAGGCAAGGGGTTGAATTGGAGCTGTAGCTGCTGGCCTACACCACAGCCACAGCCAACACCAGATGCAAGCTGCATCGGTCACCTACGCAACACCCTGCCGCAAGGCCAAATCCTTAACCTACTGAGCAAGACCAGGGATTGAACTAATATCCTCATGGACACTATATCAGGTTCTTAACCCACTGAGCCACAATGGCAACGCCCTGCTTTTTTTTTTGAGCAAGTCAGATAAACCAGGCCTGTACTCCAGCAGCACTCTATAAATATTTGTATTATGGTACCTACAATTTTGCCTGTAATTGACATGAAATCAACATGTAATTTATCATACTAAATAGCAAGCTTCTTTACCCATGGACTTTTCATCAAGATGGCTTTCTGTATTGTAGGTGCTCAATTAATAGGGCGACTTATCACACATATTATTTTGGAGGGTGCTTCCATTTACCGTAGTTACAAATGGATGCTAAAATTATCTTTGCTGAAATCAGAAATTTTTCAAGAGTCAGAAACATGTTGGAGGAGTTCTCCTCATGGCACAGTCGAAACTAATCCAACTAGGAGCCATGAGGTTGCAGGTTCAGTCCTTGGCCTCAATCAGTGGGTTAAGGATCTGGTGTTGCCATGAACTGTGGTGTAGGTCACAGTCATGACTCGAATCCTGTGTTGCTGTGGCTGTGGTGTAGGTTGGCAGCTGCAGCTCCTATTGGACCCCTAGCCTGGGCACTTCCATATGCCGAGGGTGCAGCCCTAAAAAAAAAAAATAAAAAGGCCAAAAAAAAAAAAGAGAGAGAGAGAGAATAACTGCAAGATACAACTTCCCCAAATACCATCTAAACATACAATCTTTCTCTGTTCTCTCCACTACTCTGTCCATCTCTATAAAACTTCCCAAACCTTGTTTACGGACCATGGTGATATAAATTTCTACCTTCCTAACAGGTTGACATAAATGTCCACTTTTCCAGAATGCACACAGTTTTGTTTGTTCTCTGACATTTATTTTTGATCCTCAGTGCTTTGGTTCTGCGTATGGGTTTACCTGGGCATAGCTAAAGGTATATCGAGATGCTTTTTTCTCGTCCTTCATTCTTTTATCCCCATCTTAAACTCTCTTGAGGGGTAGAAGGAAGAGTGTGCTACAGAGACACAGAATCGGTCAGCATGATAGACCAGTTACCCTACGAGGAAGCTGATAAGAGAGATGTTCATTTTTCTGATAGATATCTCAGTTTTGTAAAATCTGAAGGACTTAAGCCTCCTCTTGCACTGAACTGTCATAGATCCAATCAAGTTGTCCTTTCACGGTGAATTCAGGACCCTGGGGGCAGAAGAGCCTAAATGGAAAGAGAGGTAGGATTGTCAGGGAGCGAAGAGAGAAGGTTAACAAAGAGCGGAGACATGAAACCTTTATCTGAATGCCCACCTGAGAGGGAGCCTTGGATCCAGGGGCAAGAATAATTAAATCGTTTTTGAGGAATAATAATAAATTTCATTTTTAAATAATAATCCAAGGATTTTTAACAATGGGTACATTACCAAAACCAGTCAGAATAGCCATGAATTCTTCTTGATCTGTTCCTGACCTGGGACAGGGGCGGGGGGGAGGGGGGGGGGTGGAGTGGGGGGTGGAGCAGGGTTGGGAGGGACGAAGTAAAAGGAAATGAAACCAAAGACAGAATCAAATCCTTGGCCAGTCTGATAGGAAGTAGACATCTATTTTTGAAGATTATGAGAGCTACTTCTACACATGGCAGTATTTCAGCTTTACTGCCAGAAAACAGACCACAAGGAACTTAATATAACAGCCTAAGGTACTTCACAGGATTTTCACTTACCTTGCCCAGAGAATCTGGTATAGACAACAATTTAGCAATTATCTAGTCAACCAGCCTCATTTTTATTTTATTTTTTTTCTTTCTATGGCGCATCTATGGCATATGGAAGTTCCCGGGATAGGGGTTGAATTGGACCTGCAGTTGTGACCTAAGCCATAGCAACAGCAATGCCAGATCCAAGTCACATCTGCAACCCACACTGGCTTGCTGCAGTGCCAGATCCTTAACTGCCTAGCAAGGCCAGGGATCGACCCCACATCCTCACGGATACCAGCTGGGTTCTTAACCTGCTGAGCCACAATGGGAACTCTCTTATTTTATTTTTATTTTATTCTTTTTTCTCTCTTTTTTTTTTTTTTTTTTTGGCTGCCCTGAGGCATATGGAAATTCCTGGACCAGGGATCAAATCCTCTGGAGCTGCAACCTAGACCACAGCTGCAGCAGTGCCAGGTCCTTAACCCCCTGTGGTAGGCTGGGAATCAAACCCATGTCTCTGCCACTGCAGAGACACCATCCAGCCTGTTGCACCAAATCAGAAACTCCTTTTTTCCACTTTTTAAAGTTTTATGGAACCTGCCTTATTTTTCAGATGAGAAGGAGACAGAGGTAAAGTAAAACTGCCCGGTCAGGGGCAGCTCGGGTCTTAGGATCTGACTCTCCTTGACTTGCTGAACTGATGAAAATAAAACCAGGTTTTTGGGGGATGTGTCATGTGACACAGTTCCTCCTTAGCACGTGGGAGAAAGCTGCCTAGGACCTGCATAGGAAGGCTGTGGTCAGAGGATCTGACAGAGTTTACAGACTAAAATGAACCTATCACAACAGCCCGGTGCCTCGGGGAAGGACAGGGCTTGAAGTATCTGGGCCTAGGTCATCCTCTGAGCTCCTCAAGAACTCTGTGCACAAAATGCCCATAGCCTCCTTGGACATCTGCTATTTTGCAACTCAACCGGCTTTGACTCTTCTTCAGTTAAAGCAGCGCAGCACAGTTTTGTTCCTCACAGAACATCGTCATCTCCACTCTCCAGCCCTGTGGCTTGGGTGGAAATGACCCTACTCTTAGTTACCAGAGGGTTTCTTTCTTATTTTTTCTTTTTTTTTTTTTTGTGACAACATGAATGGATTTTGTTTGGGGGGAAGGTGCGCACTAACTGCATATGGAAGTTCCCAGGCTAGGGGTTGAGTCAGAGCTGCAGCTGCCAGGCTGCACCACAGCCATGGCAACACCAGATCTGAGCCACATATGTGACCTACACTTCAGCTTTTGGCAACGCTGGAACCTTAATCCACTGATCGAGGCCAGGGATCAAACCTGCATTCTCACAGATGCTATGTAAGGTTCTTAACCTGCTGAACCACAGTGGGAACTCCTCTTTTTTTTTTTTTTTTAATGCACAATGTTCAGTTTTTTAAAAGTATAGTTGATTTACAACAAGAGGGACTTTTTTTTTTTTTTCCTGTCTTTTTAGGGCCGCACCTGTGGTACGTGGAAGTTCCCAGGCCAGGGACTGAATCAGAGGTGCAGGTGCCAGCCTAAAGAACAGCCACAGCCATGCAAGATTCAAGCCGAGTCTGAAAAATACACCACAGCTCCCAGCAATGCCAGATCCTCAACACACTGAGTGAGGCCAGGGATCAACCTGAGTCCTCATGGACAATAGTCAGGTTCATTACTGCTGAGCCATAATGGGAACGCCACAAGAGGGTTTCTTGATGGCTCACACCAGTGATTCTCAAAGTATAGCCTGGGAAGCCCTGGGGAACCCCCAAAATGCTTCCAGGGAAACTGCAAAATCCAAACTGTTTTCATGATCAAACCAAGAGGCTATTCAAATTTTTTTACGATGTTGTCATTCCCACTAACAGTGCAAAGGCAACAGTGAGTAAAGTTGTTGTCACCTTAGCACAAATCAGGGCAATGAAATCAACCTGATCTCTAGTAATGATATTTTTCACTGTCACACACTCACAAAGTAAAAAAAGTGCCAGTTTTACCAAAGGTTACCTTTTAAAAAAAATTTTTTTATTTCTTTATATATATATTTTTTCTACTGCATAGCATGGTGACCCAGTTATTTCTTAATTGAAATTCAGTTGATTTATAATGTTGAGTTAGTTTCAGGTGCCCAGCAAAATGATCCAGTTATACATATATTTATATATATGTATATAAGTATACATATAAATATACATAAATACATATATAAATATACTCTTTTTTAGATTATTTTCCATCATAGATTATTATAAAATACTGAGTGTAGTTTCCCATGCTAGGCAGTGGGTCTTTGTTGGTTACCTATTTTATATACAGTAGTGTGTATCTATTAATCCCAGACTCCTAATTTATCCTCCCCCTCCTTTCACCTTTGGTAAAGGATATCCTTGCTGGAACAGTAAAAAATGATTTTTATTAAATATGCGTCCTTGAATACATGTCTCTTTAATAGTCTAATGTGACAAAATCATATAAACTTGTACTACATCCTGAGTCCTCATGGCTTTGTTGGGGAAACCTATGCATGTTATTCTTTGAGCTTCGAGCTGAGCTGACTACTTTTTCGCCTGAAGCATCATTTTCACTTAAAAAGAAAAAACTAGCAAACTATGGGTATTCAATTTAGTTCACTGACAAACAAGAATGAACAAAAAGCGAGGCTGCCACTTCAAGAAAAACATCTGACCAGATTGGTTACCCGTGATAATTAGAGCT
Organism: Phacochoerus africanus; assembly: GCF_016906955.1. Taxonomy (NCBI): domain Eukaryota; kingdom Metazoa; phylum Chordata; class Mammalia; order Artiodactyla; family Suidae; genus Phacochoerus; species Phacochoerus africanus. The sequence goes on along the minus strand of NC_062558.1, from coordinate 25,541,887 downwards.
TGCAAGCAAAAAGTAGAATATTTGGAAAACTGGTATCTGCCACTGTGATTCTGAACGCTTCTCAATGGTTGCAGGCTTTTTCTGATGAGATTGGTACTGCTGTTTAAAAGAAGATGCGGGTTTCGATACTGTGTGATGAAATAGGTCATCATTTGAAAGCTGTCCATATCCAGGGAATCCGTATTTTCCACATAACCAATGGAGAATGTTGTCAGTCACACTTAGGTAAGGGAGTCAGTCAAAAGTTTCAGTATCCACACTGCAACCAAAAGAAGCTACATCACAAGTTTTGGCGTAGCATTATTAAAACATTCCTTTCTTAAGTTTGGGGTTGGTAGATGCAAACTATTCCATTCAGAATGGATGAGCAATGAGGTCCTACTGCACAGCACAGGGAACTCTATCCAGTCTATTGGGATAGACCATGATGGGAGGTAATATGAGATAAAGAATGTATATACATATGTATGACTGACTGGGTCACTATGCTGTACAACAGAATTTGCCACAACACTGTAAATCAATGATACTTTAATAAAAAATAAAATATTCTTCTCTTTTTGTTTTTTTTGTTTGTTTGTTCGGCATATGGAGGTTCCCAGGCTAGGGGTCGAATCGGAGCTGTAGCTGCCCGCCTACATCAGAGCCACAGCAGCACAGGATCTGAACTGCGTCTGCCACTACACCACAGCTCACAGCAACAATGGATCCTTGTACCACTGAGCGAAGCCAGGGATCGAACCTGCATCCTCATGGATGCTAGTCATATTCTTTAACCACTGAGCCACAATGGGAACTCCGTTTTCTCTTTTCTAATTACATATATACCTGTGAAATCAAACTATGTCTATACTTCAGTAAAAATAATACTATCACCACAGACTGAATTCAGGAGTCAATATGAGTATCCAGCCCTCATCTGTGAAGCCAGACATTTAAAAACTTTGCAAAAAAAATGGAAAACAGTTGCCTTTCTCATGAATTTTATTTCGGCTTGGGAAGCTATAATTGTATTTCATAAAAATGATAACATTATTTTATTGTGTGGCGGCTTTACAGTGGTTTGTTAAATTTTTTTTTCCTTAGGGCTATAAGCTCAGCATATAGAAATTCCCAGGTTAGGGTTCTAATCGAAGCTACAGCTGCTGGCCTAAGCCACAGCAACAGTAACTCTGGATCTGAGCCATGTCTGTGACCTACACCACAGCTCACGGCAATGCCAGATCCTTAACCCACTGAGCAAGGCCAGGGATCAAACCCATATCCTCATGGATACTAGTTGGGTTTGTTACTGCTGAACCACAATGAGAACTCCTACAGTGGTTTGCTTAAAACAAATCCACAAAGCCACATTTTTTTTGTGTTCCTCAGTTTTAATTTCTAAAAAAATAAGTATTAATGGGTATAACCTAAATAAACAAACTTCTTGGGAGTCCTTGATAATTTTAAAGAGGGTGCAGGGAACCAGAGCAAAAAGCTTTAAGCAAATTAGGAGATCTCAACGTCTGCCTATTGCAGGTAGCCTTTCAGGGATGTACCTGTGACCTGAAGAGAGAAAGAGTTAAGATGGTGTTCTTTTTGGATGCAAACTGTAGTATTTGGAATGGATGGGCACAGGGAACTCTGTGTGACTGGGTCATTTTGCTGTACGAAAGAAACTGAAGAAACACTGTACAGCAACTATACCTTTAAAAGAAAAAAAAAGATGCTATTCTGGGAGTTTGTGTTGTGACTCATGGGGTTAAGAATCCAACATGGCGTCCCTGAGGATATGGGTTCAGTCCCTGGCCTCGCTCAGTGGGTTAAGGATCTGGCATTGCTGTAAGCTGTGGTGTAGGTCTCAGACGCAGCTAAGATCTGGCACTCCTGTGGCTGTGGCCTAGGCAGGCAGCTGCAGCTCTAATTCAACCCCTAGCCTGGGCGTCCATATGCTGCAGGGTGTGGCAGTAAAAAGAAAAAAAAAAAAGATGATGTTCTGGTATGTTCTAAAGAGCAAAGAATTCATTTTATCCCCCACTAGGGCTTCCAGTAGGGGTTTGTTATGGGAACTTCAAGGGGAAAGCCTACAGTTGCTTGGGTGCTTCACCAAGAATCTGGAACAGCCAAGTCCAAAAGCAGAGTTCTTGGGGATATTGTTTGAAAGGCTGAATTGAACCTCTCTAAAAGTTTCTTGCATTTGGAATTTTCAAGTTCACAGGGCATATATTGTATTTACTGTGCAATCAGTTTAAGCATTTTCTGTCGCTTGCGACCAGACCCTAACTTACACAACTACCCTGGGTGATAGCTTACACTCAACAGCCAATGATTCAGGGCACTGACACATTAACGTCCCTTCTGCTAGAACGTGGGGAGAGTCTTATTTCTTGGCAAGCAGACACATCCTCAAAGTACACATAAAGCATTATTTTATGACATAATTTTCTGATTGATTGTTGGACATTAACTTTGATCACATTGATACCATTATATCTGAAGGTATCTGTTGTACTGAAAAACCTCGGGAGTTCGCGTTCTGGCTCAGTGGTAACAAACCTAACTAGTATCCATGAGGATGCAGGTTCGATCCCTGGCCTTACTCCGTGGGGTTAAGCATCTGGCATTGCCTTGAACTGTGGTGTAGATCACAGACACGGCTAGAATCCTACGCTGCTGTGGCTGTAGTGTAGGCCGGCAGATGCAGTTTCGATTCAGCCTCTAGCCTGGGAACTTCCATTTGCCGAGGGTGCAGCCCTAGAAAAAATTGAAAAAAATTAAAATAAGAAAAATCTCAAATCAAACTGTTTCATTCCCTAAGAAGTCCCACTGCACATCTACAGAAAGGCAGATCATTTTCTAAAATATTTGTTTCCAAAAAAAAAAAAAATTCTCAGGAATTCCCATGTGGCTCAGGGCTTAAGGATCCAGCATTGCCACTGCAGCAGCTTCGGTCACTGCTATGGTGCGGCCAAAAAAAAAAAAAAAAAAATCCTTCGAACACATTAAGCAATGCATTAAGCAGTAGAAACTTATGTTTCTTTCATTATTTTATTGTATTTCATATTAGTTATGTAAATATATTATTATTACTGTTATAGTAGCAGAATCTTGTTATTATATTTGTATCTCTAATCTGTTATTTTATGTTTAAAGAGAATCTGAATGCTTTTTGTTTTCTTTTCCAGGTTATTCAATAGAAATGAAAACAAAGCAGGTACACGTTGACCTGTAGACTTCGAGAGTAACTGCTTCCACAGGTCAGGAAGATACAACTTTCTTATAAATAAGGATGCACTATCCACTCCTAAAGCAGTGGTTCTCAAACCCTGGCACACACTAAAGGTATCACATCACAGAAGGCTGGGTCCCACTGTCAGAGATTCTGATTCAGGAAGGCTGAAGCATTCACCTGCCTCCATTGCCAGGTGATCCTGAAGCTGCTGGCCCAGCGGCCACACTTTAAGAACCACCATCCCAGAGTAACTGAGAGAGTGACATGGCCCAGGTAGTTTTTAGCCATTAAAGCTTCTAACAGCTAGATGTGAAAACACGAGAGCAGTAAGAACATTTGATGTAGGAGACAAGCATCTTCATTCAATAACCAGATCAATAAAATTTCACATAGATGGTCTTCTGATTATAAAATAATGGCAATCATCTGACTGTGATCAATTTACCTATCCTGCCAGCAGCACTGCAAGTGCAAAAAGGACTGACTGTACAGCATAGGGAAAAATACTCGATATCTTGTAATAACCTAAAGTGGAAAAGAATCTGAAAAGGAATATGTATAACTAAATTTCTTTGCTGTACACCTGAAACTAACACTAAATCAACTGTACTATAATTTTTTTTGGTCTTTTTTTAGGGCCACATGCTCAGCATATGGAAATTCCCAGACTAGGGGTCAAATCAGAGCTATAGCTGCCAGCCTACTCCACAGCCACAGCAACATGGGATCTGAGCCACATCTGTGACCTACACCACAGCTCACAGCAATGTGGGATCCTTAACCCACTAGTGAGGCTAGGAATGGAACCTGTGTCCTCATGAATATTAGCTGGGTTCATTACCACTATGCCACAATGAGAACTCCTTTTTTATTTTTATTAGGGCTGCAGCTGAGGTACATATATTTCATTGTTTTAAAAAAAACCCACAAATTAAACAAATAAAAAGAGAAAAGTGATTCATGGAGTTGCCACTATGGTGCAGTGGGCTAAGGGCCCAGCATTGCTGCAGCTGCAGCTGTGGCAGAGGTGGCAGCTGCAGCTGTGGCAGAGGTGGCAGCTTCGGCTCAGATTCAATCCCAGCAGGGAATTTCCATATGCCCTGAGTTTGGCCAAAAAAGAAAAAAAAAGTAATTTAAAACATTATGTGATTATCCCATTGTTAAAAGAGCATAGAAAAATCACAGCAATTGATAATTGTAATTGTATGATTGCGTCTTTTTCTCTCTCAAAATATTTTCTTTACTCTTTTGTTAATGCCCATCCCAACTTTTCAGAAGTTTACTAAACTTCATATTGAACAAAGAAAAAAAAAAAGTCCATAGAAAGCAGAGGTTGAAAGAGAAGTGAAGGTAAACTTGGATATCTGTGGACCATTTCATTACACAGGTACAAACAATAGATAATAGTTTGCAGATCAGTATTACAGTATAACACTTGCCACCGGCCATAGCAATTATGCAAATGTCACCATCTTTTTAGGTTTTTTTTAGGGCCGCACCTGAAGCATATGGAAGTTCCCAGGCTAGGGGTCAAATAGGAACTGCAGCTGAAGCCTACACCACAGCCACAGCAACACCGGATCCAAGCCACATCTGCAACCTATGCCACGGCTTGCAGCAATGCCAGATCTGTAACCCACTGAGCAAGGCCAGGGTTGGAACCTTTATCGTCGTGGAGAAAATGTCAGGTTCTTAACCCACTGAGCCTCAACGGAAACTCCCATCTCCCAGATTTGATCAGTGATTTCCATGCTGGCAGATACTCTCCTGTGGGCTCAATGCTCTAGGAAGTGTGGGGTGACAGAGACATGAATGTGCATAAAAGCCTTTTTCCTCTGTATTATACTATAGAATGAAAATAGTTTAGTATTCAAAAATTTAAATACAGGTTTATTTGACTTTCCAGAACCACATTTGTATTGCTCAAGGCTGTACAATATGCCAATTTCTGGGACACCCATCAAAGCTGAACCTGCAGGCTTTCTAAGAAACGGCTTCCTATCACCAAGTTCCCCTGTGAGATGGCTGGCTGCTGGAAACTGAGATCTGGGAACAAAACTCAAGGTCAATTATCAACCAGTTGCCGCTACCATATTGGGAGGAGAGACCTTTTGATGCTCACATTTGGGTTTTCGTAGTCAGCGGATGGAAGTTTACACTGAGCACTTTTAATTAAAGTGGACCTAGCTTACGTCAGCTCTAAATCCCTGTAAAGCAGTTGGTGTGTGATTTTTTTTCCTGGATGGCAAATAAAGCCAGCTGTTTCTTCAACTCTAAAGGAAGGAGCAGGGTGACAGAATACATTTTTAATATGTTTCTGTTGGCTAAATAAAGCCACCCAGAAATGACTTAGTAGTGACAAGGGTAGGACCAGAAAACCAAAGAAACAGGAGTACATCCGTTAGGATGCTTTGGCTTGAAGTAACAAAAGACCAGCTATCCATTGCTTAGATAAATAAGGGATTTATCATCTTGCAAATCAAGGGGAAGAGCAGTATCCGGGTTGATTCATTTTGCAGCCCAGGTAAGACTCATCTTTTCCACCATCTACGCCTGTGGGTTTCTTCTCCTCAGTTTCAAGATGACTATGGTACCTCCAAGTATCTCAAGGGGGCGCAATGACATCTGTCTTATTTTAGTTTTGTCTAAAAATATACTTCGAGGCAACACTCATTGAACCCACATCCTAGGGAGTTCCTGTTGTGGTTAACGAATCCAACTAGGAACCATGAGGTTGTGGGTTTGATCCCTGGCCTTGCTCAGTGGGTTAAGGATCCAGCGTTGCCATGAACTGTGGTGTAGGTTGAAGACGTGGCATGGATCCCACATTGTTGTGGCTGAGGTGTAGGCCAGGGGCTGCAGCTCCGATTAGACCCCTAGCCTGGGAACCTCCATGTGCTGTGGGTGTGGCCCTAGAAAAGGCAAAAAAAAAGACAAAAAAAGAACTCGTGTCCTCATGGATGCTAGTCGGGTTCATTAACCACTGAGCCACAACAGGAACTCCCTCCAGGTACATTATTAAGTCAGCTATTACATGAAACTTTAGGTAATCCTGCTGGGAACCCAGAGTGAAACACACAGCCCTGGCACAGATATTGAATATGGTGGCTACCCCTGGAAGTACTAATTCTACAGCAGTTCTGGTCCCCAGAGGGATGGGCAAAGTAAGCACTAATGGCCAAAATGGTCCCCAGATGAGGAAGTGAAGATGCTGGCTGCTGATGTTGGATGAGAGTGTACCAAAACAATAAGAGCAAAGAAATGTGGTCCAGGCACCAACAGGACCTGTTAAAATATCCATCAGATTAAGAAGATGTGTCACCTATACACAACAGAATACTACTTAGCCATAAAAAATGAAATAATACCATGGGCAACTACATGGATGCAGCTAGGGATTCTCATACTAAATGAAGTAAATCAGAAAGAGAAGGACAAATACCACATGATATCACTTACATGTGGAATCTAAAATATGGCGCAAATGAACCTATCTACAGAACAGAAACAGACTCATGGACATGGAGAACAGGCTTGTGGTTGCCAAGGGGTAGGGGGAGGAAGTCAGATGGATTGGGAATTTGGGATTAGTAGATGCAAAGTAGTACATTCAGAATGGGTCAGCAATGAGGTCTTGCTATATAAACACAGGGATCTATATCCAGTCTCTTGGGATAGACCATGATGGAAGATAACACCAAAAAGAGAATGTATGTATAATATGTGTGACTGGGTCACTTTGCTGTGCAGCAGAAATTGTTACAACATTATAAATCAACTATTCTTTAACACAAAATTAAAAAAAAATCCATCAGAGATGAAAAATGTTCCCTCCCACAGGCTTTACAGTTGAGGTGGCTGGTGATTATACTCTTGATATTGTGAAAGGGAAAACCCCTTCTCACAAGTGTCTCAGGTCACATGCTCACACTGCACCCATCATGGCAAGGACAGCCAGATCCCTGAGGCTGGCTTACCAAACCATGAGGGAACCTTGGGGCTGGAAGGGGGCCTACTCCCCTGGGGCAAGGCAACAGAGACAATGCCCACAGAGATGACCAGGGTTCTGCAGTCACCAAGGAGAAAGGACAGAAGGGCTAATGTCAGATTTCCATCATGTTTGCATTATACAATGTTAGGGAGGATTTCATTCCTTTTTTTTTTTTTTTCTTTTGGCCATACCAGCAGCATATGGAAGTTCCTGGGCCTGGGATTGAATCCGATCTAAGCCCCAGCTGCAACCTATGCCACAGCTGCAGCAATGCCAAGATTTCATTCCACTGAAACGTAATCAGAGGAGAAGACATCTTCTCTGTCTCCAGATGGACACTGTTAAATAGAAACTTAATTCCTACTACAGGGTGGCCAAAACTCCCTATGGAAGCTTGAAGTTATTTGCAGATTACACTTCATTTTCCACTCAAATATTAATTTAAAATTTAAAAACTATGTGGAGAACAGAAGGGGGAGATGTTTATACATTGGGAAGCAGATACACCCCAGAGCACTCATAAACCATTAATTCCTGACATCATTTTCCCTACGGTTGTTTCTTCGACATTAACTTTGATCATATCGACACCATTATATGTGAAAGCATCTGTTGTATTGAAAAACCTCACATCAAATTGTTCTCTTCCCTATGAAGTCCCACTGCACATCTGCAGAAAGGCAGCTCATTTCCTTAAAAAATCTGTCTAAAAAAAAAAATCCTTCAAACATATTAAGCAATGCATTAAGCAATGCATTAAGCAACAGAAAAATCTTATATTTGTTTCATTATTTCATTGTATTTTACATTTATTATATTACTATGTTATTGTTAATATTTTTTTTTGTCTTTTTTCTGGGGCCGCACCTGCGGCACATGGAGATTCCCAGGCTAGGGGTCGAATCGGAGTTGTAGCCACCGGCCTACACCACAGCCACAGCAGCGCAAGACCCGAGCCTCGTCTGCGATCTACACCACAGCTCATGGCAATGCCGGATCCTTAACCCACTGAGCAAGGCCAAGGATGGAACCCACAACCTCATGGTTCCTAGTCGGATTCATTAACCACAGAGCCATGATGGGAACTCCTATTGTTAATATTAATATTAACATAACCTTGTGTTATTTTATTTGCATCACCAATCTGGGAGTAGCTTGCATAAGAATTTAGTGGTCACTTTGGGAGTTCCCGCTGTGGTGCGGTGGGTTAAGAACCTGACTGTAGCAGTTCAGGTCACTGTAGAGTCATGGATTTGACCCCTGACTGGGTGCGGTGGGGTTAAGGATACGGTGTTGCTGCAGTTGCAGCATAGATCGTAGCTGCGGCTCCCCTGAAACTTTCATAAGGCAAGGATGCGACCAAATACAAATGGAATTTAGTGGTCATTTTGAACAATGGCCAATGACAAAGCTCATCTCTGTAAATCTAGGGAGTGACTGTTTAGAAGTAAACTGATCCCATTCTTAATCTGATATTTCGAATGGAAAGGGACGGTACTACCCACCACCCCAGAGAAGGGAGAAAGGCACTGCCAATAAGGAGAAACTTGAGAAAACAGGTGACCCCTCACTACAGATTTTAGACAGTACAAATCAAGAGAATTCACTCCTATTTTAGGGAGATGAAGATGTCAGTCAAGAAACACAATAGCTGGGAGTTCCTGTTGTGGCTCAGTGGTAATGAATCAGACTAGAATCCATGAGGACGTGGGTTTGATCCCTGGCCTCACTCAGTGGGTGAAGGATCTGGTGTTGCCATGAGCTGTGGTGTAGGAAGGCAATTGCAGCTCTGATTAGACTGCTAGCCTGGGAACTTCCATATGCTGCAGTGCAGCCTTAAAAAGCAAAAAAAAAAAAAAGCAAAATGAAACACAATAGTTAAAAGCAATAAGCTGTCCCTATGGATTATGCAGATGGGTTTGGTCAAAATGACTTTCTGGCCCAAGACAGAGCCACCCAGCCCAGGATGCCTGTCAGCAAATCAAAACTTAAGCAACTTTCACATCTCTGTAAAAGCTCCCTTTAAACTAGATACGAAGTATATCCAGACAGCCAATCAAGAAATGCCAAGTCAACTTGGGTTTTCTCGCCCCAAACAAGGGTGAGTCTGTGGCCCCAGGCAACTGATATCCTCTGTTATTCTCTCTCTCTTTTTTTTTCTCTTTATTCTTGATCCTATAAAAGCTTCCTGGAGTTCCTGCTGTGGCGTGGTGGGTTAAGAATCCGATGGCAGTGGCTCAGGTCACTGCAGATGTGCAGGTTTGATCTCCGGCCCAGTACAGTGGGTTAAAAGATCCTACATAGGTCACATCTGCAGCTCAGATTCAATCTCTGGCCAGGGAACGTCCATGTGCCATGGGCTTGGCCATAAGAAGAAGAACCAGAACCAGAAGAAGAGTAAGAACAAGAAAAAAGTTCTTGCCTTCCACCTTGTTTTCAGCTCTCTGAAAGGAGACTGTCCCCTTCATGAACTGTTAAAATTTGCTTGCGTCACTTAAATTGCCTTCTTCTTCTTTTTTTTTTTTTTTTTTTTGCTATTTCTTGGGCCGCTCCCGTGGCATATGGAGGTTCCCAGGCCAGGGGTCGAATCGGAGCTGTAGCCACTGGCCTACGCCAGAGCCACAGCAACGTGGGATCCGAGCCGCATCTGCAACCTACACCATAGCTCACGGCAACGCCGGATCCTTAACCCACTGAGCAAGGGCAGGGACCAAACCCACAACCTCATGGTTCCTAGTCAGATTCGTTAACCACTGCGCCACAACGGGAACTCCTAAATTGCCTTCTTTAATCATTTTTTTTAACAAAGTATAAGAGGAAGAGGTAGACGAGGAGACATGTCCTGGAGCTGCTCCCTCTAGCTGCACAGAATCTAGAATACTAAACTCAGCTCGATTGGAGACAATACCAGCCATGGACCACAGTGAGCCTAGGTGCTCCTCTCGTAGTCACCCCAGAGTGTCACCCACACTGACTCAGACAGGGGGGACACAGTTATATTTTCCATGAACTTGAATTCTGTCAATTCAAGCCTTGCTGTACTCACAGTATTTGAAAGAGCATTGAACTGATTTGATACAATGATGTGGGGCTGGAGGGTATAAGGACGGACCTCAACAGACAAGCGGGGTGTCCCAGACGGTGTCTGCAGATTGGAATGGGGAGGTGCGTGGATTCTGGGGAGACACGTATGGATTGAGGGCAGAGGGCTCTGTTGATGAACTGGTGGTACTCACAGGGAGACTTCCATTGGGAAATACTCTTCCTGGGATTCTGGGGAAAGCCAGTTTGGAAAGCCGGTCAAAGTCTTTTCTAAATTAGTCTGATGGCCTCAAGAGAGCAAAGCAGCTTCATGGGAGGTGGGGAGTCCTGGAATAACTTAATATCCAGGGTGACAGCCTTGGAGACACCACACCTCTATGGGGTGGCTGGTTCTTATTAGGGGCTGATGCTTCAGCCAGCAAGCCAGAGTCCATACCATGAGGAATAGTCCACAGCATGGCTGGGGATGATGAAGGGCCAGAGAGCAGTGAGGTGTGCAATTCTAGAGAGAACCAAGCCTGAAGCTTGTTTTCCTATGTGAAACCAGAAAAGCCTGGCCGGAGGAAAGGGAGAGGCTTGATGTTGTCACTGCCCCAGTCACCTTTATCAAGAACCTAGTAGTTTCAACTTAATGGAGTACCCACCATGTGCAATTCATGTGTCAGGATCAGCAACATTATATTTCACTTTCACAATGACAGCCTAGTCCTTGTCAACTCTGTTTGTAACTCAGGAAGCTGTGATGGCTGAGGCTGAGTGGCCAGCCCAGAGGAGACTAGCCCCCTTTAGTAAGTGGAAGAGGGGGTATTTCCCTGTGGGTGTCTCTGACACCACTATCTGAAGTCCACATTCTTCACCTATGCGTTTAAAAATAAAACTATGGATCATGATGGTTTGGAGGGTGTGTTATGAATTTCCCTTCTTCAAATATTCATCGTAGCTTTCCTTTTAATTGTCCCAAATGGAAACAGGCCAGCTGTTCCAAGAGGAGAATGGATAAACAGTTGATGGTACTTTCAAACAATGAAAAATTACCGAGTGATAAAAGTACAGATATACAGAACTGTGGATGAATCTCAAAATATTATTCTGAGTCAGGGAAGCATTCCTCATGCAAGAGTGTGTGTGGTGTGTTTCCAATTATAAGACACTCCAGATGACACAAATGTGATCTGGGACGGAAAAACATAAAACAAGGGTAGAGTCTAGTAGGGTAGGGATGGGACTGACCAGGAGGGAACTTTGTAGGGCGATGGTAGTTATCTCTCTCTTTTTTTTTTTTGTTTTGCTTTTTTGGGCCACACCTGCAGCATATGGAAGTTCCCAAGCTAGGGATCCAATCAGAGCTGCAGCTGCCAGCCTAGACCACAGCCACACCAATGCGGGATCCAAGCCAAATCTGTGACCTAGGACACAGCAAACGGCAATGCAGGATCCCCGACCCACTGAGTGAGGGCAGGGATCGAATCTGCATCCTCATGGATACTAGTCAGAGTCATTGCTGCTGAAGCACAATGGCAACTCCAGATCTCAGAGACTTAAAAAAAAAAAAAAAATCTAACAAGAGGCAGAGACAGAATTTGGATTTCTGTTTTTCTGGGGAGGGAACATGAACAGGGGTGGCAGCTGTGTGCAGAGGAAAACACATTACAGAATATGATGACGACCATTCCTTGTCTCACAGGACAGGGGTGAGACGTTATTGATGCCCTTTTGAGTGAGGAGGAAGCGGAAGCTCATAGGAGGAAAGTGATATGTCCAAACACACAGCAACTCGGCCTTTGAGTTAGCATGGAAATCTAAGAATCTGGTCTGGGGTTCTCTCCCATATTTTGGAAATCTGAGGTTCACATCTCTCAGAGTTTTCAGATTTCAAATGACAGATGACAGGATCCAAAATGAGGCAAATGAAAAAGAACTCCAACTAAGGAAATGACCAGATCAAGAAGGAGAGAAGAGAGGAAGATGCTTGATGCCAGAGAAGGCAAGATACAAACGCCAACATTCCACCAAGTGTAGCCACCTCCATGGGGATGGAGCCAGAAACACAAGGGAGCCAAAACTCTATAGCAAGCAGCTCATTTCCTCATTACATCTGCAGGAGGTACAGTTTAAGTCTAAAGCATTCTCTTTGCCACCCAGAGTGTGCAAGGAGACTTTTTCAGAAGAACTGGGGGAAAAAAAAAAAAAACTATAACATTTAGAATGGATGAGGAATAAGGTCCTACTGTACAGCCCAGGGAACTATATCCAGTCTCTTGGGATAGAACATGATGGAAGATAACATAAGAAAAGGAATGTGTGTGTATATTTATGTGTGTGTGTGTATGTGTGTGTGTGTGTGTGTGAGAGAGAGAGGAGACTGGCTCATTTTGCTGTACAGCAGAAATTGGCTCAACATTGTAAATCAACTATACTTTAATAAAAAAAATTTTTTAAGAAGAACTAGTTTTTGAGATGGAGATCCCCAGCTTCCCAGACCATTTTCATCACATGAGCATGGTCAATGGTCCCCGGCATTATTAAGGCTCCCCAACGGCTATTCATTGAAACTAGTCAATGCTCTTAGCTTTCCTGCCAGTGCTGGCAACCTTGCCCTAAATTAGTGACTGAATAATTCTCTATGATCAAAAGTGAGATGATTACAGGAGCTGGTTGGTGATACAAAGAGGCTGAAGAGCTGGACAAACTGAAAAAATGCACAGATTGCTAAAGCCAACTGGTTGGTGCCAGCAAAATATGGATGTAGCATTGTCTGATCTGCTTTTCCAATGAACGAAAAAATCCAGTCTTACATGAAATCTGTACATATGTCAGAGATTAGTTCAAAGACACACACCTGTAGGTATACTTGAACATTTTCTGGCCAACTGTCCCATGTGTGGGTCAATGTCAACCCAAGGACCTGTGTGTGCAAACTGTCATCTCTTCTTGAGAAACATGTCATATACACTCTGTGAGACTTAGTTGTCTTCACAATGACACTACCTCACAAACCAAACCACAAAGCAGCAGCTCAAAACAACAGTCATTTTTCTCGAATGTTGCCTGAGGGTCTTTCGCAATGATTTTTTTAATCAATTTTTCTTAATTTATTATTGAAACAGCCTTGCAGAATGAGCTCCCTGAAAAGAGCAACCCTGTCCTCTTACCACCGTAGGCTCATTATCTAGAACAGCACTTAGCAGTAGGTGCTGAATATTTGTTCAAAAACGAAATACGTACATGCCTCTGTGATTTTAAGTACAATTTTTTTTTCCCCAGGGAAAAATACATTTTCAGCATAAATGCTGATCCCACCCCATTTTCTCCCCCTTTTAAAGGGAGAAACACTGAATTTACTAACAGCGCTATCACAAGAGGAAACAGGAATGATGCCAACATTCACCTTCTTTCACACGTTCTGAACGTTTACAGAGAATTTTTCCCAGCAGAGGTATCTTAGCCGAAACTGCTCCAAAAAGAAAGTCTAGGATGAAGTCTGAGATGAGTGGTTGGCTTTGACAGCATGATCTCCAGGTTTGGACTGAGGAACAGAGACATGAGGGGGAGAGTGAGCATGAGGTGTGTTATCAGATTGACCATCAAAGAGACAGTGGTTGCCAGCCCAGGGGACCTTCTGGAAGACCTCATGGGGTCAGGGCAAAGCCATCGCTGGAGAGAAGAACGGGGAAGGATTGATGTGTTGGCTCCAGCCCTGTGGTCATTCAAGCGTTTCCCATGAGACACTTCCTCTCCCACATTTCCGAGAACCGTGCACCTGAATGCCAAGTGGTCCCTTCAAGGAGAGAAACTTTGAGGTAGAAAGTAATACACATACACACTACATGCCTGAACTGAGAAATGGTCAGATTGCGCCTGGATGGATCCAGGCGAAGCCTGTGCCGAACTGATCCTCACGTCCGTGCCTGGAATGAGTTGAACTTGGCAGGACTGGAAGTAGTGCCCCAAAGGTATCCAATCCACAAATGCCTTGTGCTATAAAATGAATGTCCCCTAAATAAAATATTGGGGGGAGGTTTGGAGGAAACTAGGATAATCTTTTTTTTAATATAATGATTGTTATTTTTTTCATTATAGCTAGTTTACAACGTTCTGTCAATTGTGTACTCTACAGCAAGGTGACCCAGTTACACATACAAGTATACATTCTTTTTTCTCACATTATCATGCTCCATCATAAGTGAATAGACATAGTTCCCAGAGCTACACAGCAGGATCTCATTGCTTATCTATAATCTTTGATTATGGTGTTTTGTTTTTTTTTTTCTTTTTAGGGCTACACCTGCAGCATATGGAAGTTTCCAGGCTAGGGGTCAAATCGGAGCTGTAGCTGCCAGCCTATACCACAGCCACAGCAACGCCAGATCCTTACCCCACTGAGTGAGGCCAGGGATCAAACCCACATCCTCATGGGTACTAGGCGGATTCGTTTCCAATGCACCATAACAGGAACTCCCAGGATAATCTTAATTTAGAAGTAGAAGTCTACATATTTCCGAGCACCATCTTACAAATCTCAAAAATATGAATACCGGAGTTTCCGTTGTGGCTCCCATTGTGGTTCAGGTTAAAGAACCCGACTAGTATCTGTGAGGATGCAGGTCTGATCCCTTGCCTCGCTCAGTGGGTTAAGGATCTGGCATTGCTGAAAACTGCAGCATAGGTCACAGATGAGGATCGGATCTAGTGTTGCTGCGGCTGTGGAGTAGCCCTGTAGCTGCAGCTCTAATTCCACCCCTAGCCTGGGAACGTCCATATGCCACAAGTGCGGCTGTAAAAAGAAGAAAGAAAATCACTAAGATTCTGGAAAGACTCCCAGTTTGTCTCAACCTTTTTGCTGTTAGTGTAAATTAGACGGACACAGACCATCACTGATGTTCAGACATTTCAAATTATGGGCAGGATCCCGGTGTGAAAAATCACGTGTAAACTGGCAGTAGATAGACAATGGACTGATGTTCTAAGGATTGATATTGCTAACAAGTGATGGTTCCAGATTTCTCGAGCTAGGTCGTTCCTCAGTGCACTCTGACAACATTTGTAGCTAATCACAAACTTTGCTTTAACATCAGTTCTCGGCCATCCCCGGTACCCAGGACGGCATGGGAAAGGATGACCTGGACAAAAGCATCTCTGCTGATGGAAGAACATCAGCCAGGTAGAGCTGCCCAAAGCAAGTGCTAGTATTGGTTGAGTTATGCCAAAAGGCTCATACTTGCTTTAGATGGAGTAGTGAGACAGCCCTCTCTGAAAAGAAATCAAGCTCAGACCAAAAGACTAGAAAGAACCAGCCAGGTTGCAGAATGGGGCAAAGAACATGACAGCTTTGCCACACTTTTACCAATACTTTGAGTTTTCTCATTTAACATTGTGTTTCCCGAGTCAATAACCCACAGGGGGGAAAAATGGTCTTTGTTTTGTTACTCTTTTTTCATTATTGGTTCAACAGACCATCCTTGCACATTTTCTCTGTTGTAAATAAACATTTCATTTTCTGAAACTCAATAGCTTTTGTTCAATGTGGAGAATTAAATTTTCGTATAGCTTTGGATAAACATGGCATAAAGGTTAGAATGTTTAAAGCACACACAAAAGCGAGAACTAATAAATAATTAGTTGATAAAAATTTATCCTACATTTTTTCTTTCTCTCTTTTTTCTTTATATAGCTACACCTGTGGCATATGGAGGTTTCAGGCCAGGGGTCAAAAGGAGTTGCAGCTGCCAACCTACACCACAGCCATGGCCACACCGGATCCGAGCTGCATCTGTAATCTATGCTGCAGCTTGCCAAAATGTCAGATCCTTAACCCACCTCTTGAGGCCAGGGATCGAACCCACACCCTCATAAACACTATCTCAGGTTCTTAATCTGCTGAGCCACAATGGGAACTCCCTTTTTGCATTTTTTAAATTTGTATTGAAGTAGAGTTGATTTACAATGTTGCGATGATTTCTGCTGTACAACAGAGTGAGTCGGTTGTTTGAGTAGACACATTCATTCCTTTTTTGAGTTTTGACTGAAGGAGCATGTAGCAAGAAATTCAGATTGTCAAAAAGGTGCAAAGGCGAAAAATAAAACTCTTTTCTCTTCTGCCAATCTTCAGACGCAACTTCTATTTCTAGTTTATTATTAACTAAGCGAGAGCTTTCTCGCATCTTTTTTTTTTCACTTAATAACATACCTTAGAGATTGATTCAGATCAGTCGAGTTATACACTGATGCTTCTCCCTTTCTGCACACTAACCCATTTTTAAGGCAGACCACCATTTACCGAAGGAGTTCTTTTTAAATAAGCATTCAGTTGCCTTTGAAAGTGTAAATGATGCTACAGTGAGTGTCCCTGTAGAGAAGCTTTGCTTGAGTAGGCTACAGGCTGTGTCCCTAACAATGGAATTTCTGAGTGAACAAGGGTGTTTCTTTGAAAAATACTAATGGATATCAAATTGTCCTTCAACATGATGGTACCAATTTCAAGTCCCAAAAACCAGGTGGAGAGAGCCTTCTTTATTACACAATGGTCAACACTTTTCTTTATCCAGAACTTGGATCCTTACATAACTGTTGGATGAAAACTAACATAGTTTTTCTGAGTTAAGTACCTGTTCGATGCTTTAAGCTGTTTTGTAGATTATTATTAAATTTTTTTCTTCTGTCAGATGACTATTTTTTTAATATTTGACAGAAGTGGCATTTTATTTTATTTTTTATAATGATTTTTATTTTTTCTGTTATAGCTGACTTACAGTGTTCTGTCAATTTTCTACTGTATAGCAAGATGACCCAGTTACACACACATGTATAATACATTCTTTTTTCGTAAGTGACTAGATATGGTTCCTAGTCCTACGCAGCAGGATCTCCTTGGTTATCCATTCCAAAGGCAATAGTCTGCATCTATTAACCCCAAGTTTCCAATCCATACCGCTCCCTCCCCCTCTCTCTTGGCAACTACAAGTCTGTTCTCCAAAAAAATATGGAACACTTCACGAATTTGCCTGTCATCCTTGCACTGGGGCCATGCCAATCTTCTCTGTATCGTTCCAATTTTAGTATATGTGATGCTGAAGCGAGCACTATTTTTTTTATATTGAATTGTTAGTGGTTTTCTTACTGATATTTTAGCTAATATTTAGTTCTTAATAATGAAATCAGCCCTTTCATCTCATATTTGCATGTGACAGTCACTTGAATGCACTCAGTTAAAGGATATGATCACCTCACTCAAGCCCATTCTGCAGCCCTTCTGATTTACAAATTTTATGTCAAGAGTCAGCCAGTTATGAATCAATGGGTCAAATCCATCTGACCTCCCACCTTTTTAAATTTTTAAACATTTATTTACTTACTTGTCTTTTTATGACCTCATTCAGGGCATATGGAGGTTCCCAGGCTAGGGGTCGAATCAGAGCTACAGTGGCCAGCCTACGCCAGAGCCAGAGCAACACCAGATCTAAGCCTTGTCTGCAACCTACACCTCAGCTCACGGCAATGCCAGATCCTTAACCCACTGAGCGAGGCCAGGGATCGAACCTGCGTCCTCATGGATGCTAGTCGGGTTCACTAGCCACTGAGCCACGACGGGAACTCCCCATTTATTTCTTAATTTATTTGGAGTTTTTTTAGGACCCCACCCACAGCATATGGAAGTTCCCAGGCTAGGGGTTGAATCAGAGCTGCAGTTGCCCGTCTCTGCCACAGCAAAGTGGGATCCAAGCCACCTCTGCAACCTACACCACATCTCTCTGCAACACTGGATCCTTAACCCATTGATCGAGGCCTGAGATCAAACCCACATCCTCATGGATATTAGTTGGATTCAATTTCCCTGAGCCACTAATCAAACTCCCCTTACCTCCCTGCCCCCCCCCCCCCCCAGTTTTTTTAAAATGGCAGCACCTGCAACAGATCAAGTTCCCAGTCAGGGACTGGATCCGAGCCACCACTGCAACCTAATCCAGGGATCAAACCTGCACCTCCACAGCGACCCAAGCCACTGCAGTTGGATTCTTAACCCACTACACAACATTAGAAACTGCTGAACACCTGTCTTTTGACAGCCTGGAAACTAAATATTTTTAGTATTACCTTTTTTAATGCTTGAAGAAAATCAAAAGAAGAGAAATACTTCAGGACATATATCATTCAGATTGAAACATCCATCAATAAAGTTTTATTGGAATGACAGCCACGTCTGTTCCCGTGTTGTCTCCAGCTGCTTTCCTGCTACAAGCACAGAGTTAAATAGCTGCCATGTAGACCGTATGGCTCCCAAAGCCTAAAAAGTATGGCTTTCTGGCCTTTTACAGTGTATGTTACTGGAGAGAGGAATATAAAAGCGAGCTTGGTACTTTTTCTAGTTGAGTAGGAATTGTAGATAGACTCAGTTTCAAAACGTTTCTAGGGAGACATTACCTATTGGTCAAGCTGAAGACAAATGATAAAACTCATCGCCACCCAGGTCTAGGGTTAACTCTTTCTGTCCTTTCTTTTCATTGTTCTAGAAATTTTCATACATGGAAAGTTTTAAAATAATCTGTTTTGAGACAAACCTGAACGTGCATTAAAACACAGTATAGTCATCTTGCGGGAAATCTCCTATTGACTTAAATACAAAGGCTTCCAATTAACTTTCTCACTTTTATTTTATTTTAATTTTTTGTCTTTTCTGTCTTTATAGGGCCACTCCTGCGGCATATGGAGGTTCCCAGGCTAGGGGCCTAATCTGAGCTGTAGCTGCCCTATGCCAGAGCCACAGCAATGCCAGATCCGAGCCGCGTCTGCGACCTACACCACAGCTTTCTCACTTTTAGATGTCTTTCTTCCTCAGGATTTTCCCCTAACTTACCAAGATGAATATTTTCTTCGATTAAGGATATTTTTTTTTCTTTTTTTCCTTTTCAGGGCCCCACCCATGGCATATGGAAGTTCCCCGGCTAGGGGTCTAATCAGAGCTGCAGCCGCCAGCCTACACCACAGCCATGGCAACACAAGATCTGAGCCACATCTGCGGCCTATACTGAAGCTCGAGGCAATGCTAGATACTTAACCCACAGCAACATGGGATCTGAGGTGCATCTGCAGCGGTTTGTGGCAGTGCCAGATCCTTAACTTCCTAAGCAAGGCCAGAGATCAAACCCACCTCCTCACAGAGACAATGTCAGGTTCTTAACCCACTGAGCCACATTAGGAACTCTGATTAAGGAAATATTTGTGAGGAAGAAATCCGTCTTATTCACCAAAATCTGAAGATATTTTCAGAAATCTAGGTTTTTTTTAAAAAAATAGTTTTGTCTTCTGATGTGCAACTAAGGGTCTTTTTCAATGGATTTTTTCCAAAATAATATTTTTACTTTGATATTAGAAAAGGAACTGTCCACAGTGACAAAACATAAGATCTACCACCTCTGAACCTCTGCCATTGAAACAAACACAACGGGGAATTCCCATTGTGGCTCAATGGGTTAGGGACTCAACTAGTATCCATGAGGACGTGAGTTCGATCTCTGGCCTCATCAGTGGGTTAAAGATCCAGTGTTGCCACGAGCTATGGTGTGGGTCACAGACGCAGCTAGGATGCCGAGTTGATGTGGCTGTGGCGCAGGCCAGCAGCTGTAGCTCTGATTTGACCCCTAGCCTGGGACCCTCCATATGCTGCAGGTGCGGCCCTAAAAAGGCGAAGGAAGGAAGAGAGGGAGGGAAGGAGGAAGGGAGGATGGAAGGAGGAGAGAAAGAAAGAAAAGAAATAGACACAATGGATTCAATGTTTTAAACAAATGTCTGGAAAAGAGGTAATAAAATGCCGCAGACCTATGAATTTAATGCACTTTCCGTGTAGGCTGCCATTAGTATATTGAGATGTGAATCCTCACCTGGTTACTCTGATTATTACCATCTAGACACTGTTTCACAGCAATTTACTCTATGTGAAGAGGAAAAGCAAAACACATCATTCAGGTACTTTCTCACCTCTATCACCTTCCCAACCCACAGGAAAGGTTTCCTCAAGAAACAGTTTTTACATTGCTTTTTAAAATTCTATTAGCGTTTTCTCTTCCTCTCTGAGAGAGACATTTTCTGCTCCTTCGGACAAAGCTTGCTCCCTGTCACTGAGTTATGTAGAAATAATATCTTTACAATAGCAAAATGGAAGACTGTCACAGGTTTTTAACCTTACTGTTTAAGAGAATAATGAACAGTTTAATATTTTTAACTTTGAGATTTTGTGATTGTTTTAAGGAAGTGTCTGGAATAATGGATCTTTTTGTTTTTTGGGTTTTTGTTTTTGTTTTTGTTTTTTTTTGTCTTTTCTAGGGCTACACCCATAGCATATGGAGGTTCCCAGGCTAGGGGTCAAATCAGAGCTACAGCTGCAGGCCTACGCCAGAGCCACAGCAACGCCAGATCCGAGCCGTATCTGCTACCTACACCACAGCTCATGGCAACACCGAATCCTTAACCCGCTGATCAAGGCCAGGGATTGAACCTGCAACCTCATGGTTCCGAGTTGGAATCGTTAACCACTGAGCCATGATGGGAACTCCCGGAATAATGCATCTTAAAGGAGAATGAAGAAACTTTGAAAAGCATCCTTCCATGGGCTCCCATCAAGTAAAATTTCAGAAAAAAAAAAAAATTTCCAAAAAGAACTGGCAGAGAAGCACCTTATTAGAAACAACAAAAATACTTTTATTCCCTGTTATCAAGTCATATCTTTCCTCTCTGCATGAACTCACTATACTGAACCATGAATACTGGCATCTTGTCGGATTTGGTTATTGGTGATTCAGGAACTAGTTTAGGCATTGTATTCACATTCATATTTGTTGTTTTACTGATACTCCAATATGTTTAGCTTAGGGAAATTTGTCTGTATTTTTAAAATTCCAAGGATAGTTTTGGTATTGTTCCTGAAATGAGTCTATGGTACATGAAATTACTGTTTATCAATAACCTTCCACTCGCTCCACAGAAGAGGCATACTTCGCACCTTATTGATCATTGACCTTGGCTACATGAAGTCCTCCAGCCTCATGTGGATGGAGGCCGCTTCCCCATCCCCTGCCTTTGGGCTCTGCCATGTGATGGGCTTTAACCAATGGGCTGTGAGCAGGTGTGATGTAAGCAGGCCTGAAACAGGTTGTGGTGACTGGGAGCCATGAGGCTTGGCTCCAAGCTATAAGTTGGGTTCACTGCCTTGATTCAAATGATGTTCAAAGACTGGAATGTTCCAGGAGACCATAGGAAAGGTCAAGGCTTTCTCCAGTCATCCAATATTTATCATGAGATAGTTAATGGTGAAAAGAAAGAGTAGCTCTGAATCTCTGGGTAAGCTCCACAAAGAGAAGAGCAAGGGCCTCCCATTCCATGAGTGGAAGGAGAGTGAGAACAGAGCTGGAGTGTTCAGAACCAAATCCTGGCTCTGAGCTGGAGGTTTGAGAGAACTTGTGAAATTATTGCAGGTGCGTCCATTTCCACACCTGGAAAATGGTGAAAGTAATAATACCTGCTTAATAAATGGATCTGAGGATGAAATATATTGATGCAAATAAAATGATTAGAATGGGGTTGGCACTGAATGCACGCTTAATAAAGAGCAGCTTTGTTGTTATCATTATGAATTAGAGGCTTAATTAGCCATCCAAGAGGACTTCACCTATATTAAAGGAACGTGTGTGAACATTTGAGTAGCAGAGAAGTTTAAACACGATTTCAATAAGATGCATGAAAAGGCTTATATGCTCCTAATACGAGTGGAATATTTGAACACCAACTGCAGTCTGCTTGAAAAAAAGAATCAAAGGTGATAAAGACACACTGCCATGCCCGTGTCTTGCACGTGGTGGGGGTGACGTTCCGAGAGAGAAAGAAAACACATCCTTATGCTCTCGAACCAATTGGTTTGTTCTGGACCACTATTCAGGCATCTGCAAACAAGATGAGCAGTTTTTCAAAACACTGAAAGTGGAGCAAACACATGGCAGGCAGCCAGCTCTGCTATGTGTTGGACAGACATTAGGCCATGTGTCCCTGTGCATGATTTATCTTGAGGAAGGCATCTGCAGGAATGACTGACACATCATAATCTGCCTCCAGTGACTCTTTAGATGCGCAAAAATGACGATCGATGCACGGGGTGATTGGCTGGCATGGATTTCCACCTTTGATTTCTTTCTATTCCATTACATCATTATGAGCACAGGCTAAATGTCCCCAGAATTCTTTTCCAAGGGACTGCAGATGAAGATTTTGGAAGTTTTCATTTTCAAACTAGCAGCATCTGGAGGAAAAGGTAAATGACATACAGATGTTGATGTCCCCTGCCCCATGAAAATAGAAATGTAATGCATTTCCAATCCAAATGCCGATGAGATTGTATGTGTGTGGGGGGGTGTAGAGACTATTTTGATAATTTTATTTAATAAATGTATTTGCATAAGAAAAGCCAAGACTATTTGGGGGGGGGGAAGACATTAAAGAAAAATATTCCCTGCGGTATGTCAAAATGTACCGGAAAATTATGATAATAGTAATTAAGAGAGAATTGTGTTGAAATACGGATAAATAGTTCTTTGGAACAAAACGGGGCATCTAGGACCAGAGCCGTGTATGCACTGATCTAGGGTAGAGCTACTGGTGTATGTGCACCATACCTTCTTCTCTCCTCGTACCTACAAGATGAATAAAATTCTCAAGCTCCCTTGCAATTCTGTTGGGTTTTGCTTATGGAACATGGTGGAAGCCACCTAAGGTGTGCCTAGGCTTAGCACATTTGCCTTCAACCCTCCAGCCCATTTCTGTTCCATAGCATCCTCCTTGAAGGCCATCTCTTCGTATCCTGCAAATGGCATGACTTCAACATAGGCAGGTGTCCCGTGACCAACCTCAGACTGTGCTGCACGTTGCAAACACAAGTTTATTGTGTCATGCGGACGATTTGATTTTCAAAGCTTCTGGGCTACAAGACCACGCCATTGCCTATCTTGACTGATACAGATATAAAACATGTACTAAAAATCACGATAGCATTTACCATGAATAAGGAAAGAATAGATGACTCAAGAGATGGTGTTCAAATAATTAGCCATCCCTTTGAAAATGAGACAATGTGAGATAGAAACGGACGACCAATCACAAAAATTAATTCCGTTGGTTTCACACAATAGAAATGTATTCATTCCTCCCAGTGCCATCAGAGAGAGGTCTAACGACCACGAAACACGTTGGAAAATGCTAGTTAAATATCAAATTAAAAATACAGATTTTACTTATTTATTTGGCTGTGCCTGCAGCATGCGAAAGTTCCTGGACCAGGGATCAAACCCGAGCCACAGCAGTGTCAACCCCAAATTTTAACCATTAGGTCACCACGGGGCATTGCTACAGGCTTCAGTGTAGGTCACAGATGCGGTTCTGATCCCGCATTGCTGTGGCTGCGGCACAGGCAGATTCAAAACCTAGCCAGGAATTTCTATAAGCTACAGGAGTGGACCTAAAAAGAAAAGAAAAAAAAAAAAAAAGAAAGAAAGACAAAGCAACTAGAAAGAAAAAAACATATATGCAAGGGGTCAGGAACTCTCATCTGTGGTGTATTAGTCTCCTGTTGCTGCTGTAAAAAAATAACCACAAACTCTGTGGCTTACACAACACAAATTGGCCATCGCACAGCTCTGTAGGTCAGAAGTCCAAAATCAGACTCAGTAAGTTAAGAGAAAGGTTGCATTCTTTTTGGAAGGGCTAGGAGAAAACCCATTTCCTTGCCTTTCCTAGAAGCTAGAGGCACCTCATCCCTTGGCTTGTGGCCTCATATCACTTTGACCTCTACTCCTCTCATGACCTCTCCTTCTCTGACCTCTCTGCCTCCCTTTCATAAGGGACCTTGTCTTTTTAAGCATCCACTCCATAATTCAGGATAATTTTCCATCTCAACATCCTTGATCATTATTCAAAATAGCTAAGAACTGGAAACAACCTAAATGTCCACTGACAGGATTAAGAAGATATAGTACATGTACACAATGGAATACTATTCAGCCATAAAAATGACAAAAATAATGCCATTGGCAGCAACATGGCTGCAATTAGAAGATCTCATATGAAGTAAAGTAAGTCAGGAAAAGAAAGACAAATATTATATGATATCACTTATGGGTGGAAACTAAATGTAGCACAGATGGACCAATCTGCAGAACAGAAAAAGACTCACAGACATGGAGCACAGAATGATGGTTGCCAAAAAGGAAGGGGAGGGAGTGGGATGGACAGGGAGTTTTGGTATTAGTAGATGCCAACTATTCCACTTAGAATGGATAAGCAATGAGGTCCTGCTGTAGAGCGCAGGGAATTGTGTCTAGTCTCTTGGGACAGACCAGGATAGGGGATGATGCGAGAAAGGGAATACACACACACACACACACACACACACACACACATATATTTACATGTATATATGAATGACTGGGTCACTTGGCCGTACAGCATAAATTGACGCAATATTGTAAATCAATTACACTTTAAATAAAAATACCAAAAAAATACACACACAAGAAAAATCCTTGATCACATCCGCAAAGTCTCTTTTACCACCTAAGGTAACATATTCCCAGGTTCCAGAGATGAGGACATGGCAACCTTAGGACTGCTGTTTCTCAACTTACACAGTGGGCTAGATTCACTCACTAAGTGGCCAACACGACACATATGTGCTCTAGAAAAATCCAAAAATCTTAGGCTCTCGAAACCAGAACCACTTAACAAATACTCACAATTACAAATGCTAAGTTTGCAGTAACAGGGTATCTACCCTGGTACAAACATAAGCACTTTAAGGTAAATAAAAGAAATGGAAGAGGAAGTTCCCATCATGGCTCAGGGGTTAACAAATTCGACTAGGAACCTATATATATATATACTTTTTTTGTCTTTTTGCCTTTTCTACAGCTGCTCCCGCGGCATATGGAGGTTCCCAGGCCAGGGGTCTAATTGGAGCTGGGATCTGAGCTGCATCTGCAACCTACACCATAGCTCACGGCAACACCGGATCCTTAACCCACTGAACAAGGCCAGGGATCGAACCCACAACCTCATGGTTCCTAGTCAGATTCATTAACCACTGCGCCACGATGGGAACTACGATTTCATATATTTTTATTTATTTTATTTATTTTTGGACCAATTTGTTTTTAAGAATATACACTTGTATACATATATTTTATATACCTATAATGTATGAGTTTTATTTTATTTTTTAATTGAAGTATTGTTGATTTACAACGTTGTGTTAGTTTCTGGTGTATAGCAAAGTGATTCAGTTTATATATGTATATATATAAAATCTAAATCAGTTTATATATGTATATATATAAAACCTAAAAATTTTTTAGGTTCTTTTCCATTATTATTTGTTATATTTGTTATATTCCATTATATTGAATATAGTTCACAGTACTATATAGTAAATCCTTTTTGTTTACCTATTTTATAAATAGCATGTATCTGTTAATCCTAAAGTCTTAATTATCCACCCCCACCTTTCCCCTTTGGTAACCATAAGTTTGTTTTCTATGTCTATGAAGCTATTTCTGGTTTTGTAGATAAGTTCATTTTCATCACTTTTTTATATTCCACATATAAGTGATATCATATGATATTTGTCTTTATCTGTCATACTTACTTCACTTAGTATGAATATCTCTCATCACTTAGTTGCTGCAAATGGCATTATTTCATTCTCTTTTCTGGCTACTAGTCCATGGTATATAGGTACCACACCTTCTTTATCCATTCCTCTGTCAATGGACATTTAGCTTGTTTGCTTATTTTGGCTCTTGTGAATAGTGCTGCTATGAACATTGTGGTGCATGGATCTTTCTGCATTCGAGTTTTCTCCAGAAGTTCTTTATCTTGGGGAAGGGTCAGGGAGGAACTGGCACCTGGCTACAGATGCAAGAACAAATGCTCCAGACATAAAGATAAACATGGATGTCTGGCTGTGCTTTTTCTCTATGTCCTCTCTAAGTCTAGATCCTTATACTGATTTCTGCAATTAACTACCACCACAGGGGAAGAAAAGTGAAACAGATAATATACATTCTTCAGGACAGACTCTGATTTCCAGGTGGTTCTTCTGGGCAGGTGGAACGGGCTAATATTTATGGCTGGTTAAGTAAATTTACTGCCATAGGCCTGCAGTGAGCAGAGAATGACCACATCTCAACATAAAAAAAAACATTTATTCCACTCTACCAATAGGACTAAGCCCACTAAGCAGTGAATCTTCTGCTGCAAGACAAGTGTGGTGCCACGAATTTCACCTCCTGAATTGTCCCCCTGGAACTTTACAGCACATTTCTCTTTTTTATTTTATTTTATTTTTGTCTTTTTAGGGCCGCACCCACAGCATATGGAGGTTCCCAGGTTAGGGGTCCAATCAGAGCTGCAGCTGCAGGTCTACACTGCAGCCACAGCAACGCGGGATCCGAGCTGCCTCTGTGAATTACACCACAGCTCATGGCAACACTGGATCCTTAATCCTCTGAGCGAGGCCAGGGATCGAACTCATATCCTCATGGAAACTAGTTGGGTTCATTACTAATGAGCCACAACAGGAACTTCGCATTTCTCTTTTTTAAATTTCACTGTTTTTAGTCCTTGAGACGACATTTAATGTTGCCCTTTTGTCTTTCTGCTTCTACCCTTTCAAATACATTATCTTCATGCTCCCTTTTAGATACCACTTAGCCACGAGACACATATTTAGTTGGTTTAATCTTCTTTCGTAAATCAACTTCTTCAGAATCTTGAGTAATATGCTATTCTTTTTTATTTTGGCTGCACCATGGCACACAGGTGTTCCTGGGCCAGGACTCAAACCCAGGCAACGGCAGCGACTGACCCATTGCAGTGAGACAACACCAGTGAACCTGCTGAGCCACCAGGGAATTTCTCTTCTTTTCATTTTTAATTATTTTTTTCCTTCTTCTACAAACCCCTTCCAATTTGTGTGTGGTTCTCTGATAATAAGGGGTCAGGAATGAAATTCATTTTTCCAGCTTCTCCTTCTTTGGTGAGGCTGAGATGAGCACACCCTTACCCATAGCTCTTTGCCACAGATCCCAAGACACCAAGAAATGCCAGATCAGGGAGTTCCCACTGTGCCTCAGCACTAACAAACCCGACTAGCATCCATGAGGTTGTGGGTTCCATCCTTGGCCTAGCTCAGTGGGTTAAGCATCCAGTGTTGCTGTGAGCTGTGGTGCAGGTCGAAGACATGGCCCCAATCCTGCATTGCTGTGGCTTTGGTGTAGGCCAGCAGCTGTAGCTCCAATTCAACCCCTAGCCTGAGAACTTCCATATGCCATGGGTACAGCCCTAAAACGGCAAAAGAAAGAAAGAAGGAAGGAAGGAAGGAAGGAAGGAAGGAAGGAAGGAAAGAAGGAAGGAAGGAAGGAAGGAAAGAAGGAAGGAAAGAAAGAAAGAGAAAGAAATGCCAGGTCAGGATGGTCCCTTTTCTGATACAGCCACCGTGGAAATTGATCTCTTCAGTACCCAGACACCCTGAAGTCCCTTTGAAAGCACATGAGGCCCTTGTCCCTTCCAATCACCCATTTTGCACATCACCATTCTCACAGGTACCCTTCAAGGTGCAAATTCTTCTAAATGCTGTTTCCCTTTTTTGGCTCCTCTTTCTCTTAATTCTTGCCAGAGTCTGGCAGGAGGTCCAAAGGAGAGGACAAGACATTTTACTACCGTTCCTCTTAGCTGGCTGGGTGAAGGACAGATGAGGATTGGATTTACTTAGGGAAAAGTTTCAGGGGCTGCAGTGGAGACAGTTATGGTGACTTCCTTAAAAGAGCAGTCCATTTCTCACCCTGTGTGAGCAACCTAGCACTCAGGGGATTGTTCAGTGGTGATGGGGTTTGGGGTCCTTATAGCTGCATGCCCCTTACTGTTGTGTCCAGGCCAGCTCCCTTCCACATCCTCATTCTAACCAGCACAAAGGAGGCAGCAAGTCTTGTGGGCTTATCTCCTTTTTATGGCACTTTTAAAAAAATATTATTGGAGTAGAGTTGACTTACAATATTGTGGTAGTTTCAGGTGTACAAAAAAGTGATTCAGTTATACATAGACATACATCCATTTCTTTTTTTCAGATTCTTTTCCCTTAAAGGTTATTACTGTGCCCTACAGTAGGTCTTTGTTACTTATCTATTTTATATACAGTAGTGTGTACATGTTAATCCCAAACTCCTAATTTATCCCTCCCCCCAACATTTCCAGTTAAGTTTGGTTTCAAAATATGTGAGTCTGTTTCTATTTTGTGAACAAGTTCTTGTGAGTTCTTTTTTTTCCTCTCTCTCTCTCTTTTTAGGGCTGTACCTGCCATATATGGAAGCTTCCAGGCTAGGAGTCGAATCAGAGCTGCAGCTGGAGGCCTACACCACAGCCATAGCAACACTGGATCCAAGCCACATCTGTCCACTATACAGCCATCTGTGGCAACACCAGATCCTTAACTCACTGAACGAAGCCAGGCACCTAACCCACATCCTCAAGGACACTATGTTCAGGTTCTTAAACCACTGAGCCACAAATGGGGACTCCTGAATAGGTTCTTTTTTTTTTTTTTTTATCATTTTCTATGGCATCATTTGAAAACTGTATACGTGGTCTCCACCACACGGCACATGGCATCACCCAGCAAAAAGGGAAGTTAAAACAACCAGTCTTTATCATGGGGTCAGGTGACCAGGAGACGTTGTGGTTGTGTGATGAGGAGGAGGAAGAAGAAAAACAAAGACTATTAAGGATAACTAGGAATCCCAAGAATCCACAAGGGGGATCCGGGTGAGATACCTTCAGATCAACAGGAAGGGAGGGAGAGGTAAACAAACTCTGAAGAGCAGGGAAAAGCTCTGGAAGGAAGTTGAGGGGAAGAGACATTGGTGAAGGTCCTGGCACATGAGCTTCTCCCCTTGGCCTTCTACATGTTCCTGATTCACCTGGAAATGACAACATTACGTATCTGCTCCAGGTCTTCTTTCTGAGGATGGCTGTAGTAGGGCAAGTCCTACAGCATGCATCCTGTATAGCACAAAACATCACCATGTGGCAGTATCAGCTAGAAAATCATGCTTGGGGAGTGGCTTAACAAGAAATGAACACGTGGGGCATTTTGCTAGATTACGATACATCAAGAATGCTCTTATCAAGAACAGCATTCATGTGAAATAGAATTAATGCCATCATTCAATCAGCGTTTGGAATGAGATTGGTCTTGGATGTTGGTTTTGCGTTTGCTGAACTAGGATGAGGCCATAAAGGTATTTATCAAGTGTCTAGTATGAGACAGTCACTGAAGGTAAAATGAAGGCATCCTCAAGGACACTGTCGGGTTCTTAACCAACTGAGCCACAACAGGAACTCCTGATCAGCTTTCTAGATGGAGCAGGATATAGTGAGAAAAAGTAAAAGGCATCCTCAAATTACAGGCCATTAAAATATTACTCTTGCCTATCCCAAGTCCAATGAAATTAGTCTTCCTTTGGAATTTCCCATTTCACGGGTTAACCCAATCATCCTACGGAATTTGGAAATATCTTTCCTTTGACCCAACTTCTAAGATGTTATTAGGCAGATATGTTTCCAGAGGTCTGAAATGATGTATATACAAGAACATTCTACAGTATTATGTGAAATGAAGACTGGAAACAAGCTAAATATCCAACAGCAGGGGACCGATTACATTCATCATGGTACATCTGCCCAACAAAACACCATGCACCCATTAAAAAAAAGGAGCCAGCTCCATATGTTCTAATATGGAACTTTCTCTCTCTTTTTATCTTGTTGTTGTTGTTGTTCTGCTGCATATGGAGATGCTCAGACAAGGGGTCGAACTGGAGCTACAGCTGCAGGCCTATGTCATAGCCACAGCCACGGTGGATTCAAGCCATATCTTCGAACTACACCACAGCTGTTGGCAATGCTGGATCCTTAACCCACTGAGCAAGGCCCAGGACTGAACCCTCAACCTCATGGATATGAGTCAGGTTCATTACCACTGAGCCATGACAGGAACTCCATTCTTAATGGACACATAGCAAGATGCAGAACTGTGTTTCATGTATATCCATGAAGACAGAACAAGGATTATACAATAGAGTTGACCCTGGAACAATGCAAAAGTTGGGGAGCCCATCCTCCATGCAGTCAAAAATCTGCAGATAACTCAGTGAATCCTCCATATCCACAGTCCCTCTACAACCTTGGATTCAGCCAACCACTGCATAGCACTGTAGTATTTCCTATTGAAAAATTCCACATATAAGTGGATCCATGCAATTCAAATCCATGTTGTTCAAGGGTCAACTGTATGCACCATGATATCATTTTCTGTCATCCATATATATAATAAGCATCATATGTAGGTAAAAGCAGAGGTCTCAAAGGAGATCAGGGGAAAAGATACAGCTCAGAAACTGAGTTGTTGGGAGACATTAGAAAGAAGAGTATTTTAATAGCACATATCTTTGTACTTTGTAATTTTTTTATGTACATATATTGCCTATGCAATAATGATGATGGTAAGGAGGAGGATGGGGAAGAAACGGAGGGGGGATGAAAGCCAGAATACACTCCTAAACAATCATACTAAGTGAAGTTGCTCAGGAAGTGAAAGACAACATCACATGTCACTTACATGTGGCATCTTAAAAAAGGATATGAGCGAACTTATTTGCAGAACAGAAACAGACTCATCAACTTTGAAAACAAACTTATGGTAACCCAAAGGCGTAGAGGGGAGGGATGGACTGGTGGTTTTGTACTGGCATGTGCACACTGTGGTATTTGGAATGATTGGTCAATGGGGACCTGCTGTAGAGCACAGGGAACTCTACCCAATATTCTGTGATTATCTATATGGGAAAAGAAACTGAAAGAGAACAGATGTGTGTTTATCTATAACTGAATCACTTTGCTGTACAGCAGAAATTATCAAAACCTTGTAAGTCAACCACACTCCAATAAAACTAACAAATGAAAAAAGAAAAGAAAGCCAGAACACATCCCTAAACTGATGTGACATCAGTTGTCAAGAAGTATATGGAGCCCTTTGAGGTTTTGGTCTCTTGAACGCTTCTTCCCACAGGCAGGATACACATTTCATACGACTAATCACTATGAGAAAAACTCAACTGGTTAGAGACAAGGGTACATATTGGGTCAAGGATATTAAATGCTTGAACTGTCTCCTGTTCTGTCTTGCAACGCAGAGGCTGGCGGGACCCCAGGCTGCTCAATGATGGTGAAGGAAGATTTCCTTAACAACACGCTGGTCAAACTACGCCAACTTAGGGAAAGACGATGAAAATGCCACATGACCCCAGATATCTTATTACACCATAAAAATTCCATTACCAGCAAGGGAGAAAGGAAAGTAACACTGGTCACATACGTTGGCTGAATTCAAGCGTGTTTTAATACATCAATGAAATAAATCGGGTCTCAGACACTTGAAAGTCGGGAAAGGCTTTGGCTGATTTTTAATGGATGGGAAAGTGGATGAGTGGCAGGAGGGGGGATGGGGCAAAGGCTGAGTGAACAGGAAAAATACTGATGCCAAACACTAACCAACTGTGGATTTGGCTTTGGGGAAAGACCAGCAATTGTCATCAAGGAATTAAGGGCAACTTCTGAGGGAAGATTTTTTTTTTTTCCTTTACTTGTTCAACAGTCAATATTGTAGGCTAAAATAAACTACCATAGTGCTGAATCTAAAGGCTATACTTTCTAACTTAACTTATCAGGAGTATAAGTTAAGTACAGCTGTGATCAAATATCATAGGGAACGCCTCTGCTTAACATGGAAATTTCCAAAATATAAGTGCCGTAAAGCTTCCAGGGGTTTTTAAGCTTGTATGATTTACTGATCATCAGAGCTTTTCTTTCCCCCCGACCTTGCACCCATCACCCTGCTCTCAAGGCACCTCCTATTATGTCTCTATCATTTTATGTCAGATGAAGAAAAAATCTGTAGTGGTCCCATTTTGACAGATTTCCAAGGCATCCTGCCAAAAACAAGGAGCTTGTTTCTGGGCTCTCGTGGTTCATGGTTAAGCCACGAGGATGTAAGGTCATGTCCTTTTGACCTGTGGATACCCTAAGGAATCAGCAATGGCTTAATACCACACACACAGAGCACTTCGTAGGGCTTCCCCCATGGTACTCAGAAGTGGTTTTAAAAGCTTTTCTAAGCGGATTCAGCTTAGTCACCCATAAGCCACCTGGCCTCATTTGAGACAATGATCTGCTTCTAGGTGATTTGTACGTTTAAGGTTCATCAAGAGATTTTCTTGACAGTTGTCGGCTAGACCACCAGCTAAACCAACGTTAATGTCCACAACCAAGGGAAATTAATATGCTGTTTCCTAACTGACCTGGAGAAGCAATGGTCAAGAGAGGTTCTCGACCATGCGACACAGCAAGCTGCCTTCAGTTGTCACTGGAATAAGTGTAAGAAGGGACCTATCACTTACGACAGTAAGCTGACATATAAAGAAATTTGCAAGTATGACATCCAATCAAAAACTGGCTAGGAGTTCCCCTTGTGGTTCAGTGAGTTAAGAACCCAGCTAGTATCCATGAGGATGTCGGTTCAATCCCTGGCCTCGCTCAGTGGGTTAAGGAACCGGTGTTGCCGTGAGCTGTGCTGTAGGTCGGCAGCTGCAGCTCCTATTCAACCCTAGCCTGGGAACTTGCATACGCCACGGGTGCAGCCCTAAAAAGAAAAAAAAAATTGGCTACAATAGTTTTCCACTAAGATTAGAGAAGGTGCATAGCCAGACACAATCTCGGCAAACATCTTCAAACTTGCACCAATGTCTTCAGAATTTTCCTAAACCCTGTGGAAGTTCTTTCTGGACTGTACACCCAACCTTTTCATACTGAGGTCTCACATTTGCTTCTATTCTTATAAGGTCCTTGGAGCAGATTCCTTGCCTTCCTAGTATATCATGTCTTCCACCTCAAACACGTACATGTGTACACAGTACAAACATAACTGACACTTGCTGAAAAGCTTTCGATACCTGGACTGCTGCTCAGATTGTGGACATACCGCTTCCTAAGGCTCTCAGAACAGAAGCAATGTAAATTTACCTTATTCAATAGACTTGGGATCTGTAATCAGAGACGGGGAGAGCTGAAAGCAAATTCTGAAGCCGTACACGATAATGGCTTCTTTTTATAGATAAAGAAAGGAAGGCTGGAGAGAATGAACATTGCTCCTAGATACAGATCATGTGAACAGCGGACCCTGGATGAGAAACCTGAACTCCTAATTAATTCACAGTGAAATCACACAATATGCAAACATGGATGTGAATAGAAGCTGACATTTAAGCTTGTCATTAATTCAACAACGCAACATCAAGTGCCTGCTTTGTACCTATGCTGTTTCAGATCTTGAGGGTAGATTTACAGATCTTATACTCTAGGGATGCAGGTAGTGCACAGGTAGACAAGCTCAGCTTTAGGAAATAAAATGCAGTGACGTAACGAGGATGCCTACGGTCGACACTACTTCAGAGAGGGACCACCTCTGGGGGGCATTTCAGATGAGCTGAGAGGAAGGAGTCGGCAAAGACGGCAGTTTGACTTCGACGTACTGGACTCAATTAATTCTTCACTTGTCCCAGGATTCACGACCTTTGCCATATGACTTCACAGCTCCTCCCGTGAAAGGAGCAGGGCCACTTCTCCACCCCTCCACCCTGAATTCAGCCCATGGGACACAGTTGGGTCAGCAGAATGAGGCGTGCATGACTTTGAACCTGTCCCCAGGAAGTCTGGGGCCATAAGTAACGGGGTCCTTCCTACTGTACAGTACAGGGAACTGTGCACAGTCTCTTGGGTTAGAACATGATGGAAGACAGTATGACAAAAAAGGTATAGATGTGTATGTATGGCTGGATCACTTTGCTGTACAGAAGAAATTGAAGGAACATTGTAAATCAACTAGTCTTTAACAAATTCTTTTTAAAGGAACGATGGTTTGTTTGGGCTTATCTGCATTAAAATGTTTTATTTTTTAATTTTTTATTCTGGTTGATTTACAACGTTCTGTCAATTTCGGCTGCGCAGAAAAGTTACAGTTATACACATATATGCAACTCTTTTTCTCACATTATCCTCCATCATGTTCCATCACAAGATATAGTTAGTTCCCTATGCTGTACAGCAGGATCATAGGCCACACCTGTGGCATGTGGGAGTTCCGAGGCTAGGGGCTGAACCAGAGCTACAGCTGCTAGCCTACATCACAACCACAGCAACACAGGATCCAAACCTCATATACACCACAGCAGGGCCAGGGATCGAACCTGCATCCTCATGGATACTAGTCAGAGTCGTTTTTGCTGCACCACAGCAGGAACTCCTACATTAAAGCATTTTAATTGAAATCTTTTTCAACCGGTAATTTTTGACTGGCCCAGGTAAAAATAATCAATATTTTTCATTTGCATTATCCTTTATATTTTTCAAATTTCTTCAATGTATGTCCATCTCATTTGGACCTTAAAACATTCCCATAAAATATGCAAATAAAGTATTATTACTGTCAAAAAAAAAAAAAAGTCTGGGGCATGTCCATCTTTGGCTGCGGCCATGGGAACATCCCTGGACAGGTGGCTGACACCAGAAGCAAGCTGAGAGGCAGGCAGAGGAAGGCCAGCTCCCAATGAGCTGACTGACTGCAGATGTGTGAGTGAGCCCAGCCTAGAGAGACCAGCAGAGTCACCAAGTCCAGGCTAGCCTGCATCACCCCATCTCCAGCTAACCCCCAACTATCAAGTGACATCAGATCGATAGAAAGGCTGACTCCCTTGTGCTGCCCATCTTTGGGGGGGCGGAGTGCCATATGGAACCCTGTGCAGCCACAGCTCACTGATATCCTAGGGAGGAATTTGCAAACTGACTTCAAATCCTCTAAGGAAGATACAGGTCAGATGTGAAGGATCAGAAAGGCATCCAGTGTGACTGAGCAGCTCATTCTCCATGTGCGACAGCTGGCAGAACATGGTTCCAAACAAGCAAGAAGGGCTAGATTGAGGGTGGCCCTGTGGGACGCGGTGGAGATGTTATCATGACTACGATGGAAGAACACTGGAAAGTCATAAAACAAGGAACTGACACCATCTGTTCATCTTGTTGATAGGTAATTAACGCTGTAGGGCAAAGGACACATGGAGGTGAGAAGAGAGGCAGGTAGATAAAATGAGGCTATTCCAATAGTTGTCATGAAACCATATAGTTCTTTGTGTTCCTGAAGAAGTATATTATACATGGGATATATGTGTGCATATGTGCATGTGTGATAGCATACATATATATGTAAATACATGTGTACATGTATATATGTGTGTATACAGCATATATGCATACTATATATACATATAACCAGACTTAATTATATGACATATCATACATATCACATATATATGTACATGTCTCTATATATCTCTGTATCTATCCTTCTATCTCTCTCTCTCGCTCTCTTTTTTAGTAGATAGAAGAGTACTGAGTACACTGCTAATGGAAGGAGTTTTCCTACCAACTGTGGTCGGAGTTCTGCTCTGGAGTAGTGGTTTGGGCTCTTTTTACAAGGAAATGAAACATGGTTCTTCTGTCTCTCTATCCACCTAATAGTGGGTAATATTTTCAAGATAGTGGACCACAGTTGCCCTGATATCAACCAAAGGAATATTAAAAAGAAGAGCGAGATGATACAGCCCAAGTTATTTGCATAAATTGGTCATCAGAACGTTATGAAGTATTTTCTCAGGTACTGAAATGTTAAAAAGGTACCTTCTGAAATAAAATATAGCCCGATCTCCTGCAATGAACACCCAGTATTTACATAACACAGAGCTGCAGCACTTCCCAGGGTGATAAGTCAAATGATTTTACAAAGAGCAATGTTCCATCAGAATTCCCCAGAAGCAAATAACACATCCACACAGCACAGGTAGGAATGTCCCCTGAGAAAGCAGAATTACCTCTCAACCCATTCTATAAACACAGGTCCCCTCAGGCAGCCCAAGGATGAAGAAAATGTCATTCCCCTAAGAAGAACATGGAAAATTTCTTTTAAAAATAGAAATGACTACTGGAGTTGCCTGGTGGCTCATTAAGTTAAGAATCTGGTGTGTTGTCACTTGTGGGGTACAAGTTTGATCTCTGGCCTGGGAACTTCTAAATGCTGGGAGTGCAGCCAAAAAATAAAATAAAATAAAAATGTATAGCTGAGAAATCCAAATATCATGTTCAGATTCTCATCTGCATTTCAACTATGATGTAGCTTTTAGAACTTGTAGCTACATTGGCTGAACCATTCACTGCAGATCACAGAATACCCCAAAGATGAGCCTGCCATTATCGATGGACTAATCATTTCCCACTGAGCTTTGCTCAGTGGAGAAGCTCAAACAGTCCTATAATCCTCCCCCGACCCCACCCCTGAATTCAAACTGGATGTGCTTTATTGGGGCAGGGGTGGTGCTGGATCCATTCAAACATGAGTTTGTTTGTTTGTTTTAAATGCCATCTGAATAGGCTGGAAGCCTGTTGGAATTCCTTTGAAAGCAGTGAGGAATCTGAGGAATCGAGAAGATGGTCAAAGGTAGGAACCCAGCCATGATGTTCTTTGCAAAAAAAAAAAAAAAACAAAAACAAAAAACAAAAAAAAAACAACAACAAAAAAATACAACGAAATTCTATCACAAATAGACATCATGTACATTTGAGAGGGGTAGAATCCTGGCACATTGCAAGCCAGATTCCTAGGGCAGATTCTTAAGAAACACTGGAGTGTTTTCACACATTTCATTTTCCATAAGGAACATGCATCCTACATGATGGGGATGCTCTTTATTCCTTCCTGGGCTGCGAAGGAGCATAATGGACCTTAGAATGACACTCAGGAGGGGCTGCAAGAGAGCTGGAAAGACAGACAGGCTACTGGTCAACCTCCCAGCCACATAAACACCTCTGACACTGACATCTGAGCAAAGCACTGGGATCCTGGTTTTTCTTCACCCCACATAGAATCATCACTCTCTTCCTCTCAGCGATATGTTTCTACCTCTATAGCAAAACTGAAAATAGATGTTCTATGTGTTTGTATTTTCTATCGATGCTATAGTTCTAGCTTTGCATTGGCAATCATGGCAGAAAATAAGCAAGAAATGGTATAATCATGACACATACAAGCCGAAGGAATACCACCAAGAGAAGAAAAATAAAAACAACAACGAAAAAAAAATTTTGCATGGAAAAGTCCCAGCTTACAAAACAACTGCAGTGATTTCTAAATCATGTTGGTAATGAATATTGGATATTAGCTGTCCTGTCTTCCAAGAATCTGTTCCATCTTAATCTGATGTCAGAAGCTATATGTCCACCTCTTCTTCATCCAAATTCCATGTGGGTTGGTGAGTTAATTCTATCCCAAGCTAAGCTGGGATTAGACTGAGGCCTGGCCAGTCATACCATTTGATAGCCTTGCATCATATCTGACTCACAGATGGATACTTGATGTGATCAAACCAGCCACAGAAAGTCCCTGGGCTTCTGGGGAGTATTCTCTCTCCCCTAAGATTGCTCAGGGACAGAATGCGGGCTTGGAGTTTCTGGAAGCCACATTTTCAACAAGGACAGGAACCAGTGGAGAACAGAAAACAGGGCTAAGAAATAGAGAAAGATTTACTGCCACTGGCTCTGTTTTAATCCTAGAACCAGCCATGCATGAAGGGGGGCCACCCTTGGAATTCCCAGTTTTATGAACCAATAAATTTCTCATTCTGCCTAATCTGGTTTCAGTAGGGTTTCTGTCCCTTGCAATTAATGCATTCACAACTGATATGTTTTGGTGCGTGTATTTGCAATTCTTTGTTTATAATCTAGGGCAGAAGTAATAATACCTATGTGACTTGGAATTATAGAAGCTTTAAATATCAGTGAGTGTAACATCTTCATACAAAAAAATCCCTCCCAGTGAAACAAGAAAGAATTTAAAGCCAAAACATGAGTACCCATATCACATAATTTGTTTCATCAGTTAGAATGTATCATTGCTCCAAAGTTGCCACATTTTAAACATAACCTCAGAACCACGAAAAAAAAATTTCACTGTCATGAATTAGCAGAATTCATGTATTTTATAATTCATGCACTTTAAATGTTCCATCCATATCTTGTGAATGTTTTCATGATCCCTTGTATTGAATGGAATCACAATTATTTGTTTCTGGTCTCTCCACTGGAATCTATTTACGCTTCAGTACCAAGGACAGTGCCGGACAAAGGCTATGCTAGGTCAGCAGAATGGCGGTAAGGGTCAATTGATAACACGAAAAGCCATTACGGAGAATGATGAAAGGTGAAGATGGGCAGCCCGTCTCCAACTATTGCAATTACACTGTAGCTTAAGACTATGCAAACATTTACCCATATCTTAACATCCCATCTTCCCATAAACAGGGGAAACAAAAACCAAATTCTGATACCAAGATATATTAGTGTAGTCATCAATGATCTCTTTATATTTTTCTTCTAAAGGAAAAGGCAGGAATGCTTGGCATACCACTGGCTTATATAAACACAGGGAGGAGACAATGATAAACTGAAAAGTATGAGAAAAAAAGAAGAAAAAAATAATTGAAGACTAGGGAAAAAAAAAAACATAGGAGGGGGAAAGGGAAGTCAAGATAAAATCATAGGTTGATACCAGTCACCTCCCATGACATCAACGTTGTGACCTAGTTTCTGCATTTCTGTGGACCTACTATTGATCTCAGTCACATGGGCATATGCCATTTTTGATTCAGAACATCACAGATGTCATCATTTCCAGACCTGACCCAACTGTCTAGCCTCTGGTAATTGTTTTCAGTTGAATTAGGAAGGAAAAGATGCATTCAAATCACTATAAAGCAGCTAACCAATTGGAAAATGACAGATAGGGGGGAAAAAAAAGAAACACCTCCCTCCCTCATGCCTGAGGCATTATCATACTTAGATGCTGAAGCATGAGATTTAATTATCATTACCATTATCTAAGCTTGACTAGCTGCAAATGAATTCCAAGTTCCAGGTACCCAGTCAAGGCACAAAATTAAGATGCTGTTAGCAGACTTAATATTAAACAATACAAGTGCATACCTTCCTAAGAAAACAGTTCTAATTAAAACAGCCTTGCCCTTGGGGGAGAAAGGCTGGTGAATACATGGAGATGTGAGATATCAATTTTAGAACAAAGATATATTTCCCCCACTGGAGTGACCTATCCAGATATTAATTTTAATTTTTTTCTTTTCAGAGTGTAGATATTTATAAAGATGAATCATTTACCCTTAAAATAGACTAGAGATATAAATCCAAGATGACCTTGATGGGGCTCACTCTTAAGGTTCTCATCATCGGTCCCCTTTCAGATTTCCTTCCCACATACTTTGTAGTCTGTGCTCCGCTCTATTGCACACAAAAACACATCAGTGTGTCACAGAAGACTTAAACATGATGG
Source organism: Phacochoerus africanus (assembly GCF_016906955.1). Taxonomy (NCBI): domain Eukaryota; kingdom Metazoa; phylum Chordata; class Mammalia; order Artiodactyla; family Suidae; genus Phacochoerus; species Phacochoerus africanus. The sequence goes on along the minus strand of NC_062558.1, from coordinate 25,502,056 downwards.
ATGTGATTATAAAAATGATGTGCACTTGTGGAGACATTCTTTTTCTCACAGCATTGTGGATTTCCTCTCTTACCAGTTCATCCCTAAAAGCGTGTGTACAAAATACACAGTAAGAGGCAAGTGGAGAAGGACCCAGATGCCTTGTTTGAATCCTCAACATTCTATGAAGGTTCTATAGTCTCTCTTATATCCAAGGGAACAAAAAGGACCTTGTCTCATCTTCTCCTTGATTGACCCTTGGATCTCAGGGCTAGAAAACTCACTAGTTTCTCTTGCAATAACTTCACGCCTCCTACACAGTCTTTCAATGATGATGGGCAATTAGGGCTTCATAGATAATATCTGCAGTTAGGGAGAAAATGTGCTGATTAGCAAACTCTCCTTTGGAATCCTGGATAGTCACATTTCCTATGGTAACTTAATAGACAGGCAATGGGAGTTTTTATCCATTCTTGTTTTAATGGATCAAAATTCTTGGATGCAGCAACAGCATCCATATTGGAACTGCAAGGGCCAGATAAACAGGCTAAGTTGCTCAGAAGCCAGAAACAAGGCAGCCAGGAAAAAAGGCTCAACTCTACCAGAAAACTGTTGTAGCAACAATACCACAGCAGATGCTATGAGTTCTGTGCAGCTGTCTGTGCTAAGGACTGAATGACACACAAGCCAACAAAGCTGAGTAGGAAGGACTAGACCCTCAGCCAGAGTGTTTGATGATTTCTCCACACAAGGCCACCTGCCCTTGTATTTCCCTTCTCCCTCTCAGTCTTGTGAGTGGTATCTTCTTGGCACAACAAGTTACAGATGGAACCCCAGCTAATAAGGTCTTTGGGAAATGTTATTTTACTTGACAATAGTATAAAAGGAAAGATGGAAGGGAGATGGAGTGGTTAGGGATGGAGTCGATCCATAGATGCCTCCACAGACTTTCTTGAGTAAAACCTGGAGAAATGGAGGAAAATGGCCAAGAAGATGTAGAAGGATGAGACAGGTCAGTCACATCTAGGTAAAGAGACCCTAAGATAGCTTCTGAATTTGTCACAGGCCCATAGCCATGTGGGAAAGCTGCTAAAATATGCCTCTATCCATGAGATGGTATGGATAACTCAATTACCAACTCAGACAGAAGCTTGAGAGAAACAGAGTAAGAACATAGCTTTGATTGGAGAGGATGCACAGCCAAGGACCAGGCTTAAGAAGATGGACCCATGACCATACTACACCCTACATCACTCCAACCCAAGACAGGCACTACACAACTGCCTGAAACTTAAGAAACGACTTTCTGGAAAAGGAAAAGAGAACACAGAACTGACCATAGTGAATGACCTGTGACTGATTGAGATGAATTTTATGCCACTTGGGTAAAAAGCAGGGGCAAGAAAGAGAAATTACATTAAATTTGGAGGAATACAACTGCATTTCTTACACACTTTAGCTTATCATCTGACAGAAGCAACCTCTACAAAAATCCTTGGTGTGTAGTTTCACACTCAGGATGCAGCCTTATTCCAAAGAATGCATCTGTCCATCAAAAGCAAGTAAGTACCACCGTACCCTTGTATTTCCCACGAGCATTTATTACGCTTTTTTGTGATCACTGGTTTCCTTGTCTCTTTTGAAAATGAAGACAGAGACTTTTGTCCTCACCTCTGTGTCTCCAGTGCTAACATAGCTCCTGGCTTTTTGATCAGGTACTGAAATAGAGGAGGTCCCCAATTTTTTCCTGAACAAGAATTCACTAGAACAACCCAGAAAACTCAGTAAAATTGTTATGCTTAAGGTTATGGTGTATGACAGTAAAAGGGCACAGATTAAAATCAGCAAAGAGGAAAGATGCATAAGGTCAGGATCCAGCAGAGACCAGATGTAGGACTTGCTGTGGTCCTCTCCCAGCAGAGTCAAGCAGACAGTGCCTACCTGTCCAATCAGTGATATGGGATATTATGTAAGGAGCACTGCCAACCAGGGTCACTCACCCAAAACTTGGTGACCAGAGATTTTATTGGAGTTTGGTCCTCTAGACATGGCTGGCCACCTGCCTGGCTGATTTTAGTTCCCAGCTGGTCCAAAGATGGAGTTGTTGTTTTTCGGATCATGGGCCCCTCTATAAATCATACTGTTGACACTGACTATCTGGCATGGCCCAAGGTCCCCAGGTAAACAAAGCCTCTTCTCAGGTAGCAAATTCCAAGGGCATAAAGATTAACTCCCTTCCCCCCCATCCCCAGAACCTGGGGACCAAGGACCAAAACTGTCCTCTGGTAAGGTTAATCTTTTAGGGCACAATTCAATGTTTGTTGAATAAATAGGATGGCTGATGAAGGCAGAAAGGAAGGGAGGGAGGGAGGGAGGGTGGAAGGGAGGAGGAAGAGGGGAGGAATGAAGACCAATTCCAAAATAAATTAAATAAGCAACTTAAGTGTTTGCTCATCTTTATTTGTGAACATGGATATTTCATACAGGCTCTCCCCTACAACTCTCAAAAGATGTAGAGGCTGCTTACGGAGTTGTTCATGGCAGGAATTCAACTTTTAATTCCACCCATCAGCTTATAACATACTTTTCATGGCTGGAATCCCCACCGCCCAAGTGTACTGTACCAGATAACGATACCCAGCCCCCAGCAGATGTGCTGACTAGGGTGGAGGAGGCTGACAGATGAGGAGTTGTTTCTGCTAGATTCTGTGAAATATTGATTGCTATGGGGGAAACAGATAACATACCACAAGAACAGAATGATCACTCCGGCTTTTAAATGAAAATCACTGTGAAGGAACAGTGAAGGGTGTTTTAAGGGGTTTTAATTCAGCCCTCCTGACCCTGCAGCAGCAGAAATAAGAACGCTGATGTTTATTCACTTGAAACACCCTGGCTTTCCACTTAACAGACCAGAGAAGTTGGCAAAGGCTAACCAAAGGCTGGCTCTTCTGCAGGGGGTGGGCTGTGACGCCCAGCTGAGGAGACTAAAAGCGTTCTTTCCAAACCCATCTTCACTCCATTCAGGTCTAGAGTTGGTTTTCCTCTGCAAAGAAGGGGGAACCTAAATATGTCCATGATGGATAAAGGTTCAGATGTCACTAGAAACGGTAAGAAAGCCATGAGGCAGGACAGCTCTAAAGCTCACATCTGACCAATGACAGATACGGTTAAGGAGAGACCAGTTTGTTCACTGGATGGAAATGCCATCGATGTTCTTTTAAAAAACCTGTTCTGAGTGTCCTTTTTAGTGACTCTGATTCTGGGGGTGGGGTGGAGGGGGAAATGCTGAGTTTATAGGTAAAGAACAAAACTACATGCCCTGGAGAAAAACCAAGTGACTCCTGTTAATGGATTAAACCCAAAATATCAAAGTCAATGTACTGACCCATCAGTTCCCGTCTTTCTCCCTCTCTGGGCATCATCCTTACTCTTTCTCATTCCACAGTTTCCAAACAACTCTTGCCCTATTTTGGCTGCAAAGAAACCTACTGGAGAAGTGTTTCTCAAAGTTCAAGGGTACCCAACCATGTGGTGGGCTTGTTAAAGCTCAGATTGCTGGATCCTACCCACAAATTTTCCAACTGAGTAGTGTGTGTTGGGACCCCCAAATTTTCTTTCTTTCTTTCTTTCTTTTTTTTTTTTTTTTGAATTTTAGGGCCACACTTGTGGCATATGGAAGTTCCTAGGCTCAGGGGAAAATCAGAGCTGCAGCTGCCAGCCTACGCCACAGCCACAGCAACACAGGATCCAAGCCACATCTATGACCTATACTGCAGCTCACGGCAACACCCGATCCTTAACCCACTGAGCAAGGCCAGGGATTGAACCCACATCCTCCTGGATACTAGTTGGGTTTGTTACCACTGAGCCATGATGGGAACTCCTTTTTTTTTTTTTTTGCTTTGTTTTAAAATGAGTCTGTGTTGACCAGCCTTGAAACTTCATCATCATGAAAAGAGTTTGTCACAAGGAGTTTTATAGAAACATACAAACCAAACCCCTTTGGGCAGAGTTTAGAAATCAGTAGGTTTCTGACTTTGAATAAGTTACTTCACCTCTGAGTCTGAATAACAAGGAAAATAACACAGGATTTAAGTCTCATTGAACAAGTGCTCTTGGATGGATGAATGGATAAACAAGATGTGCGATTTACCAATGATGGACTACTATTCAGTCGTAAAAAGAAAGGAAATTCTGCAGTGGGTAAAGAATCTGACTGCAGTGTCTTGGGTTGCTACAGAGGCTGGGGTTTGATCCCCAGCCTGGCCCAGTGGGGTAAAGGATCCAGCATTGCTGCAGCTGTGGTGTAGGTTGTAGCTGTGGCTTGGATTCCACTGCTGGCCTGGGAACTTCCATATGGCTCGGGTGGCCATTAAAAAAAAAACAAAAACAAAAAAAAAAACAAAAAAAACAACAGAGTGAAGGAAGGAAGAGAGGAAGGGAGGGAGGGATGAAAGAAGTAAGGAAGGCAGAAAGGAAGGAAATTCGGACATAGGCTACAACATGAATGAAACTTCAAATCAGTATACGAGAGAAATAAGCCAGACCCTAAAGGACAAATTGTATGGTTCCACTTACATGAGGTCCCTAGAGCAGTCACATTCATAGGAACAGAAAATAGAATGGTGGTTGCCAGGGGAAAGAGCAAATGAAGAATTATTGTTTAATGGGTACAGAGTCACCCTTTGGGGTGATGAAAATGTCCTGGAAATGGACAGTAGTGATGATTGCTAACGGTGTGAAAGTGCCTTATGACACTAGACTGTACATTTAAAAACAGTTAAAATGGTCAGTTTTATGCAAAGTCTATTTTATCACAATAAAAAACTTGGTGAATTCAATGAGAAGAGGCATGTGATGAGCCAGCATTCAAGAGGTAACAGGTGGAGCTCCTGTTGTCATTGTGCAATGGAAATGAATATGACTAGTAACCATGAGGTTGCGGGTTCGATCCCTGACCTCACTCAGTAGGTTAAGGATCCAGCGTTGCCATGAGCTGTGGTGTAAGTTGCAGAAGTGGCTCAGATCTGATGTGGCTGTGGCTGTGGCTGTGGTCAGCAGTTACAGCTCTGATTCGATCTCTAGCCTGAGAACCTCCACATGCCACAGGTGTAGCCCTAAAAAGCCAAAAAAAAAAAAAAAAGAGAGAAAAGAAAAGAAAAAAAGAAAAAAGAAAAAGAAAGAAACATGTAACGCCAATTCCTCTAAACAGCTTCACCAGCAATATCCCCTGATATATTAATGGATCCTGTTACAATAAAAATCTTCCACTTCTATTCCTTCTTTGTCATCTAACTCAATAAAACATTAAAACAACTCAAAACACCCGAGTGGTTTTTTTGGGGGTTTTTTTGTTTGTTTGTTTGTTTGTTTTAATGGCTGCACAGGCTGCATATGGAAATTCCTGGGTTAGAGAGAGAGAATCCAAGCTACAGCTTTGACCTACGTATGCCACGACTGCAGCAATGCTGGATCTTGAACCCACTGCATTGGGCCAGGGTCAAACCCAGGCCTCTATATTGACACGAGCTGCTACAGTCAGATTCTTAACTCACTGTGCCATAGCCAGAACTCCCTGAGTATCTTTTTCAATTTTTTTTTTTAATTTTTATTTTTGGCGATACCCACAGCATGTGGAAATTCCCAGGCCAGGGATGGAATGCAAGCCACAGCAGCAAACGTGAGCCACAACAATGACAATGCAGGATCCTTAGCCCCCTGTGCCACAAGAGAACTCTTGAAGGTCTTTTTTTCAGACATTGAGCTATATCCTGGAGGCTTGGGGAGTCTGTGGAAGGTGCTCTGAGAAGCTAACATCTAGCCAATCAGAAGGGAACAAACAGTTCTGCTCCCTTCTGTCCACAGGTACATACCCAGCATCACTTAAAATCTCAAATGTGTGAATTGGCGGTGGCGGGGGGTGGGGGGTGGGGGTGGGGAGAACGGTGGTGCTGTATTCCTGGGGTTGCAAGCAGGTAGGCAATTGATGGTGCTAACAGAAAAAAAAAAAAAAAAAAAACAACAACAACAAAAAAAAAACCTATTAGAAGGCAGCTCTGTTCGTCCATGAGGGAATTACAAACGTGTTCTTAGGACACATTAGGAAATAAACAGCACATAATCAGAGGGATTTACAGGGTGATTAGGCTAAGTACCCACAAAAGAGCGTTAGTGTGACACTGCACTAATGTTCTGATAACAGACTTAAGAAGAGGCATTGGTCCAGAGGCCCCCCAGGGAAAAGCTGCATTCACCTAGATCCAGGCAGAATGGCAATGCTCATTAATCCCCAATCTCCCCATCTCAGCTGCACCCCTGATGACATTCCAGGAGTCAAAATCTGTGGCAGAATTCCAAGCAAGATTGCTTGTAAAGTATTAGAGGATTCCCCTCTCTCTCTCCCCCTCCCTCTCCCTCCTTTTTCTCCCTTCCCTTCTCTCTCCCCCTCCCTCTCCCTCCTTCTTTTTCTCCCTCCCTTCTCCCTTCTCTCTCCCCCTCCCTCTCCCTCCTTCTTTTTCTCCCTTCCCTTTTTTTCCCCCATGCTCTCCCTCCCCTCCCCCCTCCTCTTCCCCTCACCTCTCTCTGCATTTACCATGAATCAGATATTGTCTAAAGCTCCCTAAGTACTTTATATCATCCTTACAACACCCCTGAGCTAGACACTATTACTCTCTAGATTTCACTTCAAAGGAGACTCAGGCCTGCAGAGGAAGAATCCCTTGCTGGATCAAGACCACAGAGCTGGTGTATTTTTAGGGTAATGAACATCAACTGCCCTCACACTTGACGCCCTGACAGGGCTATCCTACCTGGGAGGGAGTCTCTGGCTGTAGTCGATATTTGCTCCTGGATTTGCATCCTGGCAGGGTTTCCTCTCCATTATCCTCCATGTACATCTGAAATGAACTTGACCAACTTGGAGAGCTGCACAACTTTCAAAGCCTGTTCCTTATTCCAGGAAGCTTGGGGGCCCGAGGTTTATTTTAAGCCCAACACAACAGAACTTTCGTTCTCGCTTCACACTAGGTCCGACGTGTGTTGACTGGAGCTCTCCTCCATCTGGTGATTCAACGACTCAGGCTCCCTCCATCCTGTGATGCCAGCCTAGCAACACATGGCTTTCAAGTTCATTCCATCGTGGGAAGAGAAGGATGGAGGAGGCACATGGATGCTGAATTCCCTGGACCACTGTGCCTGGGATCTGAGGTGATGTGCTATTTACTTCACATCCCTACCTGCCAGAACTCAGTCCCACGGCCCCACATCAGATCACGAGGGAGGCTGGGGATGTAGGGAGGCACGTGGACCTCGGATGGGTACAGTCGTCTCAGCAATATCTAAGATGCGGAAAAGCCAGCAACAATACCCAGGTCATATGCCTGCAGAACCAATGCTCTTAGACATTAAGCAGTTAGTGGTGTTCTTGGGTACAAACAGCAGAAATAGGTCTTGAGTGGCTTAACCAAAGATGCACATATTTTTGTTTGTTTTTTTTCTCATATAACAGAAGATCCAGAAACAAGCTATTTCTGTGATAATTTCAATAGCTCAGTGATGTCAGGGCCAGACCGCACCAGCCCAGCTGTGAAAAGGCTGGAAAGACAGGTAAAAGCTTTGTCACAAGTTGCCGGGCTTAACCAGAGTTCGGAAGCAGAGGACCCAGGCTGCAAAGAGCCCACAACGTCACGTCGGGTACGGTCTGAGAACAGATTGAGACCTGACATCCACGCTTGTGGGGCCTGGCCCACAGGGGAGTACCAATGGGATGAAGCAGGGACAGGGTACCAGCTGCTCTGGCATTCTGGAAACTTCCACTTTCAAGGCTAACCCGGCAAATGAATGGTGGAAAGATGAAAAGAATCTGTGAAAAGCTTCTAGATCCCAGACTTGGGGGAGCAAGGTTCATTTACAGAAAGTCACTCACCATTCCACCCATCACTGCCGCCAGGCCTCAGATATTCCCTTCACCCTCCTATAAGCCCTTCTCCATCTATGGCTTTGGGAAAAGATGGGCTTCATTTCAAATCTCAGGTCTGACACATCCTGACACCTCCCAGCTATGTGGCCTTGGCAAGTCCCTTTATTTCCCTGGGTGTTAACTTCCCAGCCTGTAATAAAAACTATACCTACTTTGTAGTGTTGTTATGAGGACGGCAGGCAATGAGGGGAACCAGCCCCAAACAGTGCCTGCAGGTGGCTTTTTTTTTTTCTTTCTTCCTTTTTAAGGCTGCACTTGATACATATGAAAGTTCCCAGGCTAGGGGTCTAGTTAAAGATGCAGCTGCCAGCCTACGCCACAGCCACAGCAACTCCAGATCCGAGCCACATCTGCGACCTACACCACAGCTCATGGTAACACCGGATCCTTAACCTGCTAAAGGGGGCCAGGAATTGAACCCGCATCCTCATGGATACTAGTTGAGTTCTTAACCTGCTGAGCAACAACAGGAACTCCCCAGGGGGTGATTTTTAAATGAGATAAAAAAATTCAAAAGGCTGCAAGTAGGAAAGATACGAGTGCCAAGGTCTTTTTCCACTCAGTTTTTCCAAGATCAGGCTCACCTGTTAGACTCTGGACCCGTAAATATCTAAAACTATTTTAAAATAAATAAAACAAAAATAGCAGTGCCCTGGTGGCCTAGCAGTTAAGGATCCAGCTTGTAAATGCTGCTGTGGCACAGGTTCGATACCTGGCCCAGGAAATTCCACATGCCACAGGTGTGGCAAAAAATAAATAAATAGGAGTTCCCGTCGTGGCGCAGTGGTTAACGAATCCGACTAGGAACCATGAGGTTGCGGGTTCGGTCCCTGCCCTTGCTCAGTGGGTTAACGATCCGGCGTTGCCGTGAGCTGTGGTGTAGGTTGCAGACTCGGCTCGGATCCCGCGTTGCTGTGGCTCTGGCGTAGGCCGGCGGCTAGAGCTCCAATTCAACCCCTAGCCTGGGAACCTCCATATGCCACAGGAGCGGCCCAAGAAATAGCAAAAAGACAGAAGAAGAAAAAGAAAAGCTTAAAAAAATAAATAAATAAAAGGAAAAATAATAATAATCAAGCTTTAGACATCTTAAAAACACTGATGGCAAACTAAACGCTACCCTCCTATGAAATGTACCTGATGTGTTTGCTCATTTAATGGATGTCTGTTTAGTTCTAAGTCAGTGTTTTCTACCTCATGGTTTGGCAAACGTTTCCTACTCTGGAAAAGTCAGTTATCTTTGGTCTTGTCAGCTCTGTGGTCTCTGTTGCAAATACTTACTTCAAATCCAGCTAAACTCAATAACTAGGAGAGAAGACTGTCTAAACACAGAGATTCAACACCTTAAAATTTGTGTGGCTTCAATGATCATTAAAAGCAACTTTTTTTTTTTTTTTAGTATTCAGTAAGTTTGCTGTTATTTTTATTTTTTAAATTCTTATTAAAAGATTTGATTGAAAATGTGTTAGTTTCAGGTGTACAGCAAAATGATTCAGATATATATATATGCGCGTGTGTGTGTATATGTATATATGTGTGTGTGTGTGTGTGTATATATATATATATACATATATACATAGTCTTTTCCAGATTATTTTGCATTATAGGCTATCACAAGGTATTGAATACAGTTCCCTGAGCTGTACAGTGGTCTTTGTTGTTTATCTCTCTTATAGATAGTAGCGTGTATCTAATCCCAAACTCCAAATTTATCCCTCCCCCCTTTCCCCTTTGGTAACCGTATGTTTGTTTTCTATGTCAGGGAGTCTTTTTCTGTTTTCTAAATAAGTTTATTTGCATCTTTTTTTTTTTTCTTTTTATGGCCACACCTATGGCATACAGAAGTTCCTAGGCTAGGGGTCAAATCAGAGCTGCAGTTGCAGGCCTACACCACAGCCACACTAAATCCAAGTCACATCTGCAACCTCCACTGAAGCTGGCAACAGTGCCAGATCCTTAACCCACTGAGCCAGGCCAGGGATCAAACCTGCATCCTCATAGACATTACGTCAGGTTCTTAACCCACTGAGACACAATGGAAACCCTTGGATCTTTTTTTTTTTTTTTTTTTTTCTCTTTTTAGGGCCTCACCTGAGGCATATGAAAGTTCCCAGCCTAGGGGTTGAATTGGAGCTACAGCTGCCGCCTACACCCAGCCACAGCAACGTCAGGTCAGAGCCAAATCTGTGACCTATACCACAGCTCAAGGCAACTCTGGATTCTTAACCCACTGAGTGGGGCCAGAGATCAAACCCACGTCCTTATGGATACCAGGTTGATTACTGCTGAGCCATGACAGGAACTCCTCCTGGATCATTTATTTTAAGGCAACATGGATTTAAGATATTAAAATACACACACACACACACACACATACGAACAGAATATACATATGTCCCCACTGAAATTCACTTATAAACATGGCTGCCTACAAGGGACAAGGTTTTCTGTTTTGTTGACACCCACGTCACATCTAGCAAGAGGACACTCCTGAGAAAAAAATATACCTGCAGGAATGTGCCTGCCAACGAAGGGCTTATTACCTAATTAAATATGGAAACACTCAGCCAACTGTCCCTATGTTTGGCTAATATCCCAAAGTGTTCCTATTCCTCAGACATGCATCTGTCCTGGGTTAGCCCGTCCCCTTGGCTGCCATTTGATTTTTTACCTTCAGCCAAACTGCCTTCATGTAAAGTCAATTAACTTTTGAAAGGAAGGTATCCCCCATAATCCCATTTGCTGAACTACATTCTCTTAATGTTCCCATTACCAATTCCTGCTCTCAGTGTTTTAAATGTGAGGACCATCTGACATTTGGTATAAAGGTCTCCATCGGCAGGGCTAATGAAAATCGTTAAACAACTTTCTGGGACTCAGACTGAGCTTCAGTAATCACTTTCTTAAACACCATCAAGATTTTTTTTAAGGGACATTTCATTTTACAATTGAGTGCATTTGCCCTAACAGGAGAGAGACATTTAGGATATTAAAAAAAAAAAAAAAACAAACTCCCCTCTAGAAAGACATTCAGAATTAGTCGTATTTGATTACATAGTTACTCAAGCCAAGTCAGCAGTATCTCTAGTCTATTCATATCCATGTCTGCTTTGCCCCTAACCCTGCTCCTCCTACAAGAGCTATCTGCCAAATCTTTGGGGACATCTTTTTTTTTTTTTTGGCGGCACCCATAGCATGCAGAAGTTCTAGGGCCAGGGATGGAACCTAAGCCACAGCAGTGACAATGCTGACTCGTTAAGCTGCCCTGCCACAAGGGAATTCATGGGGGTCCTCTTTTTTAAAAATTTCATTTGGTTAAAGGATAGTTGATTGACAGTAAGTGCCAATTTCTACTGTATAGCAAAGTGATTCAGTTTTACACATAAATATTCTTTTGCATATTCTTTTCCATTATGGTTTATCCCAGGATATTAAATAGAGTTCCCTGTGCTCTACAGTAGGACCTTGTTGTTTACGCATCCTATATATATAGTACTATATATAATAGTTTGCATCTTGGGCTCTACTCTTCCTTTCAAGCTCACAACCAACTCACTGGCAAGTTCTGGCAACTCAACCTATGAGGCTTATCCAACATCCACAGCCACCTGTGACCGCCGCCCCTGTCTCCACCAAGGAGAGCCACTTTTCCCTCTGATCTAGACTCTCACTGCAACAGACTCTTCTACTCTGCACACAGAAGCCAGCGGCATCCTTCTAAAATATGCTAGGCCAGGTCATCATCCAGAGCCAAGACAACAATGGCCTCCCATAATGCTCAGAGTGAAGGTTGAGGTCAAGGTCAAAGTCTCTCCTGAGGCTTCACTGGCCCCTGGGTTCTTGACCATCCCTGCCTCTCTCATCATTTCTCTCCCCTGTTTTTCTTACTCCAGCCACACCAGCCTCCTTGAATTCTCCAAGGTCCCAAGCACATACCAGTCTCTGAGCTGTTGCTGCAGCTGATCCTACTGCCTGGAGGACTATGATGCCACCTATCCCAGCTCTGCCCATCAAGGAGGCCTTCCTTGTCCAGACTGTCCAAACATAGAGCATCCCCGTCCCTTCCACCACCCAGACCTTCCTACACTGGTATAGTTCTCTCCAGTGCATGTAGAAACACCTTGCTAAAGAATGTGTCAGGGAGAAAGATGGTATTCTTTCCCCTTCTGGGTTCTTATTGCTGATCTACTCACGAAATGGACACGAGACAGATGAACAGAAGGAAAATCACACAAAAGTTTAATCACCCAGGAAAACTAAGTTGCCAGCATGGCTAAAGCCCTCCCCTTCCATACCATCTTTAGCTAAAGGCAAAAGAGGATAATGGGATAGTGCTTTAGGACCTCAAAAGGGAGGAAGGCAATTGACATGGAGCTGGAAAGCAAATGTTTGGTAAACAACAGTTCTCTGGGCCAGGCAGAGACAAGGGGACACAGAGTGGACCCCCAATCTCTGCCCATCATATCCAGCCCATTTTTTTCACATATATCTGTGGTCATTGCTCTATTTCAGAGAGAGACCCTCCATCTAAATTCTTTTTTTTTTTCTTTTGTCTTTTTAGGGCTGCACCCGTGGCATATGGAGGTTCCCAACAGGGGTCTAATCGGAGCTGTAGCCGCCGGCCTACACCACAGCCACAGCAACTCGGGATTCGAGCTGCATCTGCAACCTACACCACAGCTCATGGCAACGCCGGATCCTTAACCCACTGAGCAAGGCCAGGGATTGAACCCGCAACCTCATGGTTCCTAGTCGAATTCATTTCCGCTGCGCCACGATGGGAATTCTTTTAGGCAGTTAAGAGAGAGGTCAAAGTTTCTTCCTGAGTCTTTTGGGTCTTGAGTGTTTTCAGCTCAAAATAATCCACATGCCAAAAAGATATTTTGGGAGTGACAAGTTTTTTTTCCATACAAACCATTCACATGTTTATTTTCTCTCTCAGCTAGAATGCACATTTCATGAGGCAGGACTTGGCCTGTCTTTTGACTACTGCATCACCACTGGCCACAACTGCATGCTTGACACCATGTCCATAACTCAACACATGATGCACATGAATGAGGCCCCTGGTCCCCAGCTTAAGCATACTTGAAAAGTAAGCCCATCCTGAGGGCATGCTAGCAATTGCCGGGCATGGTTCCGAGTCCCTAAAAGATTAACACTTTACATCTTCCAGCTGCGTAAGGTAGGTCTGTTGTCCTATTTATGCGCAGAGTCTGAGGCTCAGAGAGGCAACATAACTTGCCTGAGGACACACAGCTGCTTGACAGAGGCAGACTTTGAACCAGGTGGCCTGGGTTCAGGCTCCCATGCGTGACTGCTCACGGTCACTCCTGCGGAGTGCTGTTGTTTTATTTCTTTATCTATTTATTAGATTAGTCTAGGCTATGGTCCATCCTCTATCTAGCACCCACTTGACTTATTGGGAAAGTGAAGAAGCTGGTGCCCTCTCTGATTTTAAATCCTGTGGAGTTCCCACTGTGGCTTAGTGGAAACAAACCTGACTGGGATCCATGTCTGATCCCTGGCCTCACTCAGTAAATTAAGGATCCGGCATTTGCCACAAGCCCTGGTGTAGGTTGCAGGCACAGCTCAGGTCCTGCATTGCTATGGCTGCGGTATAGGCTGGCAGCTACAACTCTGATTTGACCCCTAACATGGGAACTTCCATATGCCACAGGGACAGCCATAAAAAGCACACACACACACACACACACACACACACACAAAAAAAACATCCTGAAAGGTCATCCATCCTCAGGAGGATGACTTCTTTTCTCAGAAAGATGCACTGGTCCATGGAGAATGACACGCATGTGAAGTCCAGTGAACGTGGGAATGTTAGGAACCACCTTCTGCAGGAGTCTGCTAGACCCTGGGGGTACAGTACCATCAGGGGAGGCAGGCTCTGTCCCCAATGAATTTCAGTCCCTGGTGGGAGACGAGGACCAGAAACCTGCAAATACGTTAAAAATGGTGGCATCTCTGGGAGTCTACAGAGCCGAGAGATGCTCTATACACAACTGTAGTAGAATCCTTGAAAATCTTAATGTGCCACATAGGCAACTGAATGTGAATAAATCTGGAGGAAAGTATACCTAGGAAAAGGTTCAAAGGTCAGACAATGAAATGATGCTCTGATGTCCCACATCCTACACCCTACAGCTGATCCAGCTTTTCAAAATATAGAAAAGACCTAGCTAAGGCCCCACAGCCCTCACGTGGGGGAGGTCCCATAACTGTATCAGCAAATAGGGCTTTCCCTCTCCTCGGCACTCGTGTACTAAATGCTATTATAAATGCACTGTATTATAATTTATAAATTATATTATAATAGAGCTATTATCTATTTCTACATAGATGGAGTAGTGCTTTATCGCCCAGCATCCCTGTCTTATCTGTGTGGTCCCAAGGGAGACGTCAATCATGGCACCCTACTGGTTAGTTTCAGAAGTGACCATGTGACACAGGATGGCCATTCAGAATAACCTGTTCTCATTGCCCTGGTGCATGGCTAGGAGATGGATAAACGACCTAATCCAGGACTGCAAGAAGGCTCCTTTCGACTGTGTTACAGCTGGTGGGGGAAACCTGGCTTTGGTCAGTGGGGGCATAAAAGTTAAGGCTGGAATAGGCATCTTCCCAGGATATATGATGCAATGTAAGTTCATCTCCAATACAGCAAAATGAAAATCACACACAGAGGAAATCAGAGCTGAGAGGAAGGTGAGGAGACAGAGGAAGAGGGGGGGGCTGGGGGAGGAATCTAATGATAACACTTGATTAACTGGATCCAGCTGTCCCTGAAGCCAGAAGCATGCTTTTGGCTTAAACCAGTTGGATTTGAGTTTTCTCTCTTATTTAATAATAACAAAATCCTAACTATGAATTTTAGGTAACACTTTAATGTTAGTGTGTTGTCTCTCTTGGTGGATTCTCAGCTTCTTAAAAAACAACAGACTCAAAGTATACTTTTGTATATCTCTCCAACCCAACCTCAACACACAGCACAATTTCCTGCTTGCCTATGGGCTTTTTTTTTTGGCTTTTAGGGCCACACCCACAGCATATGGAAGCTCCCAGGCTAGGGGTCAAACAGGAGCTGCTGTTTGACCTACACCACAGCCACTGTAACTCGGGATCCAAGCTGTGCCAGCAACCCATACCACAGCTTGTGGGAATGCCTGATCCTTAACCCACTGAGCAAGGCCAGGGATGGAACCTGCATCCTCATGGATATTTTAGTCATGTTTCTTACCACTGAGCCACAATATGAACTCCTATAGGCTTTTGTTGAGTAAAATACTTAACAAAATATGATAAATATGTGGTTGAATAATCCAATACATGAATGAGTTCATTCCAGTCTCTTATCTTTATCTTATCATGCTCTCCTAGAAAACAATATTGCAGAAAAGATGTAATTTTTAATTATACAAACATATCGAAATTTAATTATCCTCTCTTGATGGACACGTAGCTTGTTTAGAATATTTCAGCTTTATAACGCTATTAGGATTATCCTCTCCATGTGTTTTTGGGGCCAATGCCAATGGTTCTCTATAAACATGAATTCTAGGGTCACGGGGACTACAGGCCTTCAGCTGTTCCTCAAGGTTCTGGAAGGAAAAAGCTAGAATATCCAAGTGGAAATTGAAAAGGGTTTCATGAAGAGCCTATTCACAGAGATTAGGGACAAAGGGAGGGGGTAGTTACTAGGATTCATAAAGACCAGCAGAAATGATTCTGTAATCTTGGGCATGTTTCCAGAGATAACTACAATTTGATAAGATACCTGCACCCCAGTATTCATAGCAGCACTACTTACAATTGCCAAGGTATGGAAGTAACCTAAGTGTCCACCAACAGATGAATGGATGAAGAAGATGTGGTACATATATACAATGGAATACTACTCAGTCATAAAAAAGAATGAAATAATACTATTTGCAGCAACATGGATGCATCCAGAGATGATCATACTAAGTAAAGTCAGACAGAGAAAGACAAATACCATATGATATCACCTACATGTGAAGTCTGCAAACATTACACAAATGAACTTATTTACAAAATTGAAACAGACTCGCAGACATAGAAAAGAAACTTTACCAAAGGACAAAGGGGGAGAGGGATAAAAGAAGAGTGTGGGATTAACAGATACACACTGCTGTATGAAAAATACATAATCTTCAGGAAAAATAATTAAAAAATTAAAAAAGAAAAATACATAATCAACAAGGACCTACTGTATAACATAGGGAATTCTCCTTAATATTCTGTAATAATCTATATTGGAAAAGAATCTAAAAGAGAATATGTGTGTGTATGCATATAAATATATGTGTGTGGGGGGTATATACATATATGTACACATATACACACACAAATATATATAACTGAATCCATTTGCCATACACCTGAAACTAACACAACACTGTAAATCAACTACATTCACATGATGGAAGATAACATGAGAAAAACAACACATAAGTATGTATGACTGGGTCATTTTGCTGTACAGCCGAGACTGGTGCAACATTATACATTAATAAAATTGTTTTAAGTGCTGAAAAAAAAAATCAACTGTTATTTCAATTAATTTTTTTTGTTAAAAAGACCAGTAGGAAACACGGCAAATGCAGAGGCTTCCAAGAAGGAAAGCAACCTTTGTCAACTCATAGCCCATCAAGGAGGACAACAGGGGAACAATGCCAGGGGTGCACCTTCTCTCTAACCTCAGATCTCCTGCTAATGGGCCCACTGGCTGGATGCCCCAGAAACCCTAGGGCAAGCGAGCCCATTGCTTTACCCCACCCTGCCATCCTCTCCAGGCACAGAGCAGAGAGGAGAACGGAGGAGGAGGGATGCGGTGGGGCCAAGCAGGATGCCCATGCAATGTTGCTGGAACTCTATTTTCCACAGCAACACAGGAGAGCCCCCAGCCTTCCACACCTCATGGTACTCAGTCCCATTGCTGGCACAGGAAGAAGTCTTAGTGTCTGCCAACTGGATACGTAACGATACTGCCTCACAGGGTATCTTATTTCTAAGTTAACCTGACTATCTCTCAGGTTGACCACCTTTTCCTAGTCTCACAAGCTATTCCAATATCCTGTTCATGACTGCCCATTCATACCCTTTGCTCACTTTTCTTTTGGGCATTTCCATTGATTGCAAGTTCTTCCTATGTTCTAGATTCTACTTAGCCATCCTGTTCAAGGTCACATACTTCTGACACTGGTACCCAATGTTTTCTTAAAGTTTAAGAAAAAGATACAAAAATCTAAGCTTCCCCAATCAAGCGACATTATTCTTTGAAGCTTTCACTTTTAAAAAAGTGTTCTCACACTCCCAAGGTTTGTTTCTGTCAGGTCAATACTGAGAGGAACAGGCGAAGGGTCAAAACAAAAGTGGAGAAGCCAGCTCTGTCTCAAGGATCAATATGTGCCCAGGCTCTGTTCACCCCAATAATGAACACCCTCTCTGTTCCAGACCGATGCGATACTCACAGCTTTGCAGACTGCTTCAGCCCGCAGACCTGCAAAGCAATGACCATATCTCCAACAGTGAGAGTAAGGATGAAATCTGCTATGCTTTAGAAATACCAGTCAAACACGAGGTAGTTCAAAGAAAGCCCTGCATAGTTGTTGCAGCATCTAACGACAGGATTTATTACCTACAACACAAATTACTGCCTGTACACCCACAGGAATTTCTTGCACACACCCCCAGCCCCGCTTGCGAGGCTGCATTTAAATAACACCCACGCAGAGGGGGTAGGTGAAGTCTCAATTTGGGATGCTTAAAGATGATTGCTGTTGTGGCAAATTACACAGATAACTCTACCTAACTTTAAACAATTTAACTTGGAGAACTGCTCTTCACTGCGGAAAAAGTATATAATTCACTGTAAGCTGTAAGTGGTCCATGGCTATTACAAACTTATCAACTTACAGTTGTTTACCAATTGTGTCTTCTGGAACACTAGCTTCTAATGGAATTTTAATCAGTATTAGGCTGAAAACAAAGAAGCTCCATGGTCTATTAATTTTGAGAAACACTAGGTTAAATAAAATTAAACAGGCTTCTCCTCTGCACGCCTTCTCAGCAGTTCTACTGGTCCAGGGCTTTGAGATGCTCCGGGAGGGAGAAAAACGAGGCGGTGTTGATGACCTGTGTTATGGGCTGCATGTGTCCCTCCAGATATGATTTTTCTTCTTCTTAAGGTCACATCTATGACATATGGAAGTTCGTGGGCTAGGAGTCAAATCAGAGCTGTGGCTGCTGGCCTGTGCCACAGCCACAGCCATGCCAGATCCGAGCCTCCTCTGCAACCTACACCACAGCTCACGGCGACGCTGGATCCCTAACCCACTGAGCAAGGCCAGGGACCAAACCCACATCCTTATGGATACTAATCAGGTTCATTACCAGTGAGCCATAACAGGAACTCTGAATCTTGGTTCTATCACATTTCTGTTCTCATCACTTCCTCCCTCTCTCTCTCTCTCTCTCCTCTCTCTCTCTCTCTCTCACACACACACACACACACACACACACACTCATTCTGTTTCTCCCTCCATCACTCCTTCAGCTCCAGCCAAGCCCAAGCTCCCCTGCTTCCACCACAGTGCCTTTGTACATGGCGTGCCCTCCATCTAGCATGTGCTTCCCTCCTTTCTCCCCCTAAATAGGCTCCTTATCGTTCACATCTTGCCTAGATCCCTTCAGCCCCAGAAAGTTCCTCTTCATACTTCCTTGCACCTTCTCAGAGTATCGGTAAGGCTCCTTGGTAGCAATTACCCGAGTTATGATAGTGATTTCTATTCACATGTGCATTTTGTCTATTCATCACGTCCAGAGAGTAGGTAGGCTGCAATCTAGCCTAGAGCAGCACATGACAGAAAGTTATGCTTGAGAAGTTTTTGGTGAATAAATCCATCAGAGCTCAGCTCAGGAGTCTCCTCCAACCCCCCTCCTCCCACCAGGAAGACATCAAATTAATCCCCTTATTTATCTCTGCCTCTTCCACCACATCCATCTGCCACATGCTTCCCTAGAGTTGCTGAAGCTCATGTCTTACTTCTATGACTTTATGTGTGCTATTGAATTTACTTAAGAGTTAGGTCCTCCAGTGAATGGATAAGGAAGAAAAAGCTGTACAATCAGATTCATCCTTGAAAATCCCCTAAGTGACCCACAATGTCAGTGTTTATGACTTTGTACTGTGACAGTGTACTGTCTCTAAGTGTGACCACAGAGAGGAGGCAGGCTGCTATTTTTTGCTAGAGCACCAGACAGTGTAGGGTGGCTTGTGTTTGGGATACGCTTTGCATATAAATATGAGCACATAGAGTTGAATTTTTGAAGTTAACTAACTGTTTGGTAAAAGCACAATGTATTTAAGGGGGAGGGGCAAATTAGGGGTCTAGGATTACGAGATACAAACTACTACATATAAAACAGAAAAGCAGATAAGCAACAAGGATATATTGTCAGCCCAGGGAATTAGAGCTATTACCTTATAATAACTTTTAGTGGCCTATAATCTGTAAAAATATTGAATCACTATGCTCTCTACCTGAAACTAACATAATACTGTAAATCAACTATACCTCAATTAAAAGTGCAGTGTATTCTTGAAGGACAAGATTTGTTTGTGATTTATCTTTGGATTTAGACAGCAAATGAAAATGAGCTTTGCCCATAGCAGGCAGTTAATGCCTATCTGCTGGGTGGTTGGTTAAAACGTTTTTAAAAAGTGGCGTGTTTGGCTAGACACCCAGTACAAAAATGGGTTTGCATGTGAGCTCGCCGTGTTAATTTTCCAGATGTCCCAGCTGGCCTGGGAGCCCTGGTTGACTCTGTTGACTGGATATAATAATGAATGCTGTCCATTTTCAATTTCAAAGTGTTCGTTTGGAACAGGAATTAGATGTGGCATGTGCATGTTGGAGGAAAACAGGCAGATGGAAACAGCGTGACTCAGTGGTTTACATTTAGAGTTCAGGGCAGCAGACACGGAGGAAAAAAAAAAAGAAAAAGGAAACCTCATCGCAAAGATGCAGAAGACACCTTGGAATAAATAAAAGGGGTCGGAACATGTCCTGTGTCCTATAGAAATCAGGTCTCCTGGAACATTTCGAGGACAGAAGACTTGGAAATACGGAAGGAAAGTCAACAGAGAGGGGCAGTTAGCCTGACGCAGCAACTGTCATCAAATGTGTCATTCTTGCCATCATGCTAGTGATCAGTAAGAGCTGATATTTACTGAAAGAGCATGACGTGCCACGGCACACAGTGCATCCACCCCAGGGTTGTTCTTTTATAGTGACTATACAGAGTAGAGTGCTTTAATTATGATCATCATACCTACTTTATAGATGAAAATACTGGGGCTCAGAGCTGTTCATCTACTTGCCCAGAGTAGGAGGCGAAAAGCTGGGATTCAGCTCAGGGCCGTGATGTCAGAACCTGCTTCCTTCTGTGCTTCTGTATCCATCCTCATTCATAAAGGCACAGGTGCTCCTGGATGGAGGTTACAGACCTCTGCGCCCGAAGCCCTGCACCTTCCTGATCTAAGCAGCTCTTTACAGGAAACCTCCCTCAGCAGGAAGCCCCTTATCTTGTCACTTTAGCAAAGTTACGTTGTAATTAACTTACGAATTTTTTTATTAAAGTCTAGTTGATTTGCTGTACTCTCATGCTGTGGCGCAGTGCATTAAGGATCCAACTGCGGTGGCAAGGGTCACCACTGCAGAGGAGCAGGTGTGATCCCAAGCCCCAGGCAGTGCGTTAAAGGATCAAGTGTTGCCCCAGCTGTGGCGTAGGTCACAGCTGTGGCTCAGATTCGACCTCTGGCCCAGGAACTTCCCTGTGCCATGGGTACAGCCATCATAACAGTAACATTAAAAGTATAGTTGATTTAGGAGTTCCCGTCATGGCGCAGTGGTTAACGAGTCCGACTAGGAACCATGAGGTTGTGGGTTCGGTCCCTGCCCTTGCTCAGTGGGTTAACGATCCGGCGTTGCCGTGAGCTGTGGTGTAGGTTGCAGACGCGGCTCGGATCCCGCGTTGCTGTGGCTCTGGTGTAGGCTGGCAGCTACAGCTCCTATTAGACCCCTAGCCTGGGAACCTCCGTATGCCGCAGGAGCGGCCCAAAGAAATAGCAAAAAGACAAATAAATAAATAAATAAATAAATAAATAAATAAATAAAAGTATAGTTGATTTATAATGTTGTGCTGATTTCTGCAGGACAGCAACATGACTCAGTTATACACATGTACGTTCTTTTTTATATTCTTTTCCATCCCAGGAGATTGGATGGAGTTCCCTGAGCGGTACAGCAAGACCTCATTGCTTATGCATTCTAAATGGAACTCTCAGACCCTCCCTCCCCAGGGTCCCTCCCCCTTGGCAGCCACAAGTTTGTTCTCTATTGTAACTTCCAAACCAGGCGCCCCCATGCAGGACTAATCTCTGGCCCTACCACACTTTTCAGATCTTTAAATCACATGGTACCTTCCCCAGATTGTTGGCTCTTTACATCAATCAAAGAAGCAGGAATGAAGAATAAGTCAAGAACATGATACCGGAAAGATGATACTGGAATCCAGGTTCTTGTTCACGGCAGTGGAAGAATAAACTCCGCAAACACACAGGCAGCAAGCAAGCAAAGTCTTTATTACAGGAAAGCAAATAGCTCCCAGGGCTGCTGGGAGAAGGGAGAAGAGCCTCCTTTTTTATTGTCCTATAGAGATTTTTATCTCTTACAGGTGGGGAGGGGCATCAGCGTGGGGTCCAGAAAGATGTGGTTTGCTCCCATTGGTCTTGCCCAGTTACCCATATCAGTCCTGGTCCAATAGGGCTTCCAGGGTTGGAAATGTCTCCTAAGTTTTATGGTTTCTTTGTCCTTTTCTTTCCTTAGGTTAAGTCACCATTCCTCTCATTCCTTTTGTATCAGTTGAGGAGTGGGCTAGAGATTTGCATTTCCTATGGTAGACACAGCCTGTGGGGAATGTGCATTTTCTATAATAAAACAAGGCCTGTGGAGGTGTTACTCCCTGGAGCCCTTAAACCACAAATGTTAATCCATATCCATATCAAAGAATGTACCGGGAGCCCATGCTCCTACACTGACTAACTACCTGAGTTAATATTCTGTCCTCAAACAGAGGACCAGTTAGTTCTCTTCTCTACCTTCCCCCTCAGTCATCTCCTGAATAAACCATGTGACCAGACCGTGTGATCAACAGCATCTAGAGAAAGACCACCGACCACCGAGTCCACGTGCCTGCACCTAGCAGGGGAGGTGATGACTCTGACCCCCTTTCTCAAGGATTAACTGAGATGACTTCCTGTCTTCCCTTTAAAACATTCATGGCCAAGAAGCATCTTCAGAGGCGATTTGGGGGACCCTGAGTCCACCATCTCCCCGGTGAGCCGGCCTTCTGATTAAAGAAACATTTCCTTTCTACCATCTGTGAGTGTGTACATGATTCTGGGAGGGGTTAGCAGTGAAATCCGATTCTTTAGTAACATCCTGACTGTCTCAGCCAGGACCACCTCTTGAAAAGGACCAGAAAGCAGCCAAGTCCAACCTCAAGACGAAAGGCTTCATTTGACCATCAAAAAATAAAGATTAAAAAAAAAAAAAAAAAAAGGAGCAGAAAGGATGCCAAACCTCCAAACCCATAGAAGAAAAGGATTCAGACATGGCTTTAGAAATACGTTACATGTTAACCTACTAAGAAATTCATGTCGCAGTAGAAAGATGGGGAGGGGGGGATTCTAAGCATCCAAACCAAAGGTTTAAGCTCCTCCTATAACCAAGCAGGGCCCTGTGGGGCTGCTCTGCACAAAGGCCTTTCTGTGTCCCCATTTCTTGTTCTTAGGAAATGGGCCTCCTTCAGCCTCCAGGACCTTCCCTGAGCTCCAAGGGGCAGGTTCAGACAGTTGCTGATCAGGGAAGGGAGGGGAGGCAGAGACCAGGGAGGAGCAGTCAAGCAACAATAGAGCAGCCCTGGGGCAGGGTCCTGGTTCCCTCTCAAGGAAGACGCAGAATGACAGAGGCACCTTATACACCTAAGAGAAGAGTGCTATTCCTTATGCTTCTTTTTTTCTTTTAGAAATGAATACTTTAAGACTGGACAGCTTGGAGACCCTCCTTGTGCTTCTCCCTCATTTGATTGTTCCCTAAACACAATCACCCATAATCTACAGATTAGGCACTCTGAACACTATTGCCTGTGGGTGGAAGATTATTAGCACGTGATTTTTTCAGGAACTTTCCCAGTCAGTTCTAATCTCTGATCAATACACCCTTTTTGCAAGCAGTGTTCTTCTAGGCAATAACCCAAAAGACCACCACCAGGACCATGTCAAGATCTCCTGACTCCAGCTTTGATGACTGAGATCCCCCCCAAAGAAAGAAGACCGTGTATCTGCCCCAATCCTTACTCTTATCTGAAACCCCGTTTTTCCCCTTTTAGACAATAAAACTCCCTGTAATTTTTCCCCAAGGGAGGGCACAATCTTTAAGGCATGAGTTTGCTGTGGCTTCCTTTGCCTGGCAAAGCAAGGGAAGCTATTTTTTTCTCCTTCACTCAAAACTCTGTCTCTGCATTTCTGTTCGGCACTGGTGGACAGAGGAGGAATTTCGGCAACCCTCACACATGTAGGAAAGCAAAGAAGTTCTCCAGGAAAGAGGTAAAGGCAGGTGGGGAGGAAATCCCAGGCTTGAGGATCCCTGGTAATAGATGTGACAAACTCCTGGGAAAAGATCACTGAGAGAAAAAAAGGAGATGTGAGAATTCTGCAACGTCTTGCCTCCCAGACAAATGAATCTTCGGTGAAGAGCAGCCAAGTTGCTCCTATCTTTCTGATGGACAAGCAGAGGTTAGCCTTGTCCTTGTTAATGGCTATGAATGTGACTTGTGGACAAAGAATACCCCAGTCTTTTGAGGAAACAAAGTATGCAATGGCCATAAAACCATCAGCTTCAGCAGCTGCCCACCCCCTTGGTGCAGCCAGAGGGGAGTTCGAGATGGCAAAAAACAGGATACAGGGCCTAGCTAGTTACGATGCCTATCAAAGGAATAATTTCCAGGAGTCTAGACTCTGGGATCTTCCCATTGTTGACAAAAAATTAGTAAATCTAAGAAAGAAACGGAAATTTTTATGTGAGTTAAATGCAAATATTATAACCAGAGAAGAGCATCTCAGAAATGTCTAAGAACTATTCCGCCCATTAGAAGTCCAGGCACAGTTATAGAAGGTTTTTTCGTTTTTGTTTTTTTAAAGACAGAGGAACTTCAAATATACCAAATGACATCAAATGACATATTACTGACAGTTTACACAATCCAGACCTAGACGTCACTGTGGTAGGTGAGGTGGCCCCTTGCAAGATCAAGAAAGGATTATCTTTTAAGGAGTTGTGGATGCTTCTAGGAGAGTATTGCCCTTCATGGTTGAGCAGTTATTTCTGCCAATGGGGGAGGCTGGTAAATGCATAATGCAGATCACAATGCACAGCATGGGGAGAGAGGAGGCCAAAGAGCTGAGAAAAAATTATTTTATGTTTAAATTTTTCTTGTCTTATCATAAATATATAAATTTTATTTCACAATTTCCCCCTGCTCATCATGAATTTTTCTCTCTTTCTTTCTTTTTTTTCAGGCCCCTCCTGTGGCACATGGCAGTTTCCAGGCCAGGGGTCGAACTGGAGCTACAGATGCCATAGCCACAGCCACAGCAATGTGGGATCTGAGCGGTGTCTGCAACCTTACACAGCAACTTGCGGCAATGCTGGATCTTTAACCCACTGAGCGAGGGCAGGGATCGAACCTGCATCCTCATGGATACAAGTTTGGTTCTTAACCCACTGAGCCACGAGCCACAAGGGGAACTCCTGATCATGAATCTTTTAACAGAAAGCATTAAGCGATCAAATATTTAGCCCCTCGGAGCCAAGGGTGGTTGCTATCTAAATACATCACACCTTAGAATTTAAGACTATTAATTCAACACATAAGAAAATCAGCAACTATTTCAAGGAATAAATAAAAGCCAAAGTAAACTATCCAAAAATATCCCCTACGGCATTATTTACAACAGGAGAACCAAGCAAGCATCATAAATGCACTGTGATTACGAGGAAGAATCTGCAAGTATTTGGGGGCTTTCTCAGGAAAGATTATTAAGAGTACTGAAAATTATAATTAGGAAGTTAGTTTAGCACAATTGGGAAATAGAGATGTTATGTTGGGTCACACATAAATGAAAAAAGCCAGACCTCGACTGTGTCTGCATATCATGATGACGAAGTAAAAAATCCTGCCCCTAGTGGCCAAGGACTGCCAGAGCAAGAGAACGTGGGACAAATGCAAAGTTTGCCCAGTCTGAGTGGTAGGATCGGAGGTTTTATCTATTTTTCCCTAATGCTTTTAAGCAAAAGGAAGAAAGAGAGAGAGATGGGGAAAACAAGGGGAGGAAGAAAGAGGGAGGGAGGGCAGGAGGGAGGGAGGAAGGATGGAAAAAGAAGAAATACTATGCTCAGCTCTGATGAGATTAATCCTCAATTCAAAATTCATTTATGGGAGTTCCCGCTGTGGCACAGTGGGTTAAGAATCCGACTGCAGCAGGTCAGGTCACTGTGGAAGAATGGGTTTGATCCCCAGCCCAACACAGGGAGTTAAAGGACCCCGTGATGCTGCAGCTGTGGCTCAGATTCTATCCCTGGCCTGGGAACTTCCATATGTTTTAGGTGCAGGCATGAAAAATAAAAAGATAGATAAATAAATAAGTAAAGAATTCATATGATCCTCCGTTTCCCCCACTTCCCACAGAGGGAGAGCCAGCCTTTGAAGCTCAGCCTTCAAGCGATTAAAATAAAGAGCCAGTCTGTCTTTCATTGTATCTCCTGTTTTCATCCTGACTGTGTTTCACTTCCCTTGGATCTGCCTCGAGGCCACGGGACAAGGGTTTCTTACCCTGGGCACTTTGCTGGTCCCTGGTAGGAGGTCACCCCATCTGCTTTTATTCTCTATTGTCAGCTATGGAAATCCTACGAAACCATCAAAGTCATCTTAAGACTCTTCTATGAACCCCTTCTCCTGTTAATCCCAGCCCACAACCTTCATCTCTTGCCTTATCCATAGCTAAGGTCACTCTCGATGATTTTAGTCTAGACACTGGATTCACTCATTCATAGCCCCGGAGTTTCCCCTGCATTC
The DNA here is from genome assembly GCF_016906955.1 of Phacochoerus africanus. Classification (NCBI taxonomy): domain Eukaryota; kingdom Metazoa; phylum Chordata; class Mammalia; order Artiodactyla; family Suidae; genus Phacochoerus; species Phacochoerus africanus. The sequence continues at coordinate 25,475,859 of NC_062558.1, read as the reverse complement.
TGTTCCCCTGTCAACACTCCTGAGTAGACTGCAAACCCCATGGTCACATCTGAGTGCTTCAAATCCCGCAGAGGGACAAGTAGGAAACTTGGTTCTGTATCAAATACTATTGAGCTTTTAACAGAACCATCATCCATCCTCCAAACTGCAGCCACAAACCCCACATCGCCACTGTCGGAGAGCAAGGAATTTTCCTCTCCCCTTCTCGGTTCTTCTGGCTGGTCTAAGAATTATATTGACATGAGACAGGTGAACAGGAGAAAACCACACAAAAGTTTAATGACATGCAGACACGGGAGAGACATAGCAAAACTGAGTAAAGGAGTTTCCATTGCGGCTCAGCGGAAATGAACCCGACTAGTATCCGTAAGGACGCAGGTTCGATCCTTGGCCGCACTCAGTGGGTTAAGGATCCAGCGTTGCTGAGAGCTGTGGTGTAGGTTGAAAATGTGGCTCAGATATGGCATCTGACCCCTAATCTGGGAACTTCCATATGCTATGGATGCAGCCCTAGAAAAAAAGAAAAAAAATACCTGAGTGAATCACCAACATGGCTGAAGCCCTCTCCATAAATAACACCTTCAGAGAAAATCAAAAGAGGATGCTGAGGGGTTAAAAAAAAAAAAAAAAAAAAAAAGGAGTTCCCCATGGTGGCTCAGCAGAAATGACTCTGACTAGGAACCACGGGGTTGTGGATTCAATCCCCAGTCTCGCTTAGCGGGTTAAGGATCCGGTGTTGCCGTGAGCTGTGATGTAGGTCACAGCTGTGGCTCGGATCTGGTGTTGCTATGGTTGTAGTGCAGGTCAGCACCTGTGGCTGCAATTCAATCCGTAGCCTGGAACCTCCATATGCCAAGAGTGTGGCCCTAAAAAGCAAAAAAAAAAAAAAAAAAATGCTGGGGATGGTGGTTTAGGACCTCAAACGGGGAAGAAGGCAACAAGAAAAGCCAATGTTTCAAAAAGAAGTGTTTGCTGGGCCAGGCAGAGACAATGGGACAGAGCATGGCCTCTGATCTCTGGGCCCTGTTCCCCACCACACCCAACCCACACTCTTTTCAAGTATCTCTCTGAATATAGTATGTCTGAAAACACACCCTCTACTGAAGATATTTTAGTCAGTCAGAGAGAAGGTCAAAACTTCTTTTGAGTCTTTTGGGGCCTTGACTGTTGTCAGCTTGAAATAATCTGCAGGCCAAAGAGACTTTGGGGAGGCAAACTTGCCTTCCCTCCACCACGACATCATAAACAAAGCAAAATTCTGTACTAAGAGATAAGCATCTTTCACACAGGCTTTGGCCTACTTCTCCCCTGTATTTTTTTTCCCCAATATCGCACAATACTTAATGCATTACAGATCAACCATCCATGGGTATTTTGAAACCAGGCAAATCAGGCAAATCCAAAGTTCTCAAAAATCCCATTGCTTTCCATCCTTCTTCTCCTCCTCCTCCTTCTCCTCTTCTTTTTTTGTTGGACCCGAGGCATATGGAGTTCCTGGGCCAGGGATCAGATCTGAGCCAACGTCGCCACCTACGCTGCTGCAGTTGCAGCAGTGCCAGACCCTTTAACCCACTGTACCAGGCCAGGGATCGAACCTATGTCCTGGCACTGCAGAGACGCCACCGATTCCACTGCCCCACAGTGGGAACTCCCCATCCTTTCCCATTCTTCTAAAGACTTTCTATCTGTTTACATTCAAGAAAAAATATAAACCCAGTAAGCTGACTTTTGTACCAATTAGGGAAATACTGGAGGCTGGTGGGAGAAAGCTAATCTATGACATTCCTGGCCAATACCTCGGCCAAGAAAACCCATTACATCTTTTATATTTGTCTCCAGAAGCGTAAAGGATCTGAATTCCACAGGAAACGGCGCCTACTAAGGGTTCTGTGAATGGAAACTCGGTGGCTTGTGTCCTTCTTCCTGGGCATTAATCCCCTTCAAAGTCCAGGGGACTGGGATACACAGCCTGAGCCATCCCCAACTAGATTCATCGTATCAGCTCTTTGAGAATTTAAGTACCACCAAGTGACATCTCCCATTCTTGGTGGAAGTGTGATGGATGAGAGCAGGGGCTCAGCAAAGCAACCTGTTCACAGGCTGTCAGGGCCCATCACACTCCCCATCCATCTCCCGTTTACTCCCGGGCCTGACAGCCTTCCTTCAAATTGCTTCATCTTCTTATTGCCCGAGGACCACTAATAATACACGCTTCGAGGGAAACTCAGGAGCAACAGAAACACCATGGCTTTGGAGGCGTTTTGCCCCTGAAACTTAAACATACAACACCCAAAGCAGTTAAGCTAATCTCTTCTGAATCTTGAGTCCTCATCTGAGTTACTAGAACAATATTAAAAAAAAAAACAGAAAAAAACCTCAAAAACCTTCTCCCTTAAGATCTGTCTCTGTTGCAGAGGAAGCAATGAACTTATGCTGAAATGGTGGCGAGTCTCAGGACACATGTCCGTTCTACCTGTTCCCATTCCAACCACCCACCTCTCTCACCGTCCCTGAGGCTGTCGCCCTCCCTGAGGTCTGGGTGGGGGTCTTTGTGGCTGTGCACCACTTGTGTTCAAGTCAGTACTTCAAACTTAGTAGGTGCTAATGAAATTGTCCAGCATGGTCAATTTTTTCTTTTCTTTTTTTTTTTAGGGCCACACCTGTGGCATATGCAAGTTCCCAGGCTAGGGGTCTAATGGGAGCTACAGCCACCAGCCTACACCACAGCCACAACCACAGCAACATGAGATCCAAGCTGCATCTGAGACCTACATCACAGCTCATGGCAATGCCAGATCCTTAACCCACTGAGTGAGGCCAGGGACCGAAGCTGCATCCTCACAGACACTATATCAGGTTCTGAACCTGCTGAGCCACAATGGGAACTCCCAGAATGGGCAATTTTTTAAAAGTTCAAAGTTTATGCAATCACCTGTCGAACCTTAATTCTATTGGAACCTGGAGTGCAAACCTGATGCTTTTTACATTTCTTTCTTGGGTTTTACTGAATGGTTCATGGGATTGATCGTCTTGTATTAAATGAAAATGTCAGACAAGGAAAGCAAAATCTCCATGTGTCAAAATTAGACCATTTTATTTTTACTTGGCTGCATCTGAGGCATGTGGAAGTTCCCCAGGCCAGGGATCAAATCTGAGTCAGGCTGCAACCCACGCCACAGCTGTGGCAAACACTGGATCCATAACCCACTGTGCCAGCCAGGGATCACAGCCACACCTCAGCAGCGACCCCCAGCTGCTTCAGAGACAACCTCAGATCCTTAACCCATTATGCCACAGGGGTAACTCCCAGAAATATTTTATTTTTAAAAATTTGTTTAAGTGGGAGTTCCCTGGTGGTGCAGTGGGTTGAGGATCCAGCATTGTCACTGCTGTGGCTCAGGTTACTGCTGTGATGCGGGTTCATTCCCTGGGAACTTGTACATGCCATGGGCATACCCAAAAACAAAAAAAGAAAATATTCGTTTAAGGTATTTTGTTTTATAGAAAAAGCTGCATCTTTCTGGTCTTCTTAGTATTTTCTGCACTGACACATTAAAGAGAAAACAAAGAGGTTTTGCTTTTTTAAATGTGCATTAGAGTTTCCTTAAGGGCTAAGAGATTACGCAAATAGATAATTTTAAGCCACTAATCTCTGCTTTGCAATTTACTTGTTTAAAAATGTTATGCTGCTTTGGGCACCAGAAACCAAGGCTGTGTAAGAATTTGTACCTCCTGGCCTTCTTCTATGGCTCCGTTCTTGAAATCTTAGAATTTCCAAACCAACTCTACAACTGTAATAAAATGCTTTCCCATAACATAGCTATCTGGTTGCATTTGAATATGCATAACGTAGATTTAATTATGAAAGAGAACATTTCTAAACCTTAGATTTGATTGCTATACTCATCTTCCCTCAAGGTCCCAGCAACAGTGAAGTCGGATGTGGCAGCTACATGATCTGCCTAAAAATGTTGAACCCTGGAGCACCCCTTGTGGCTCAGCAGGTTAAGAACCCAACGCGGTGTCCTTGAGGATGCAGGTTCCATCCCTGGCCTCACTCAGTGCGTGAAGGATCTGGCATTTCCACAAGCTACTTCATAGGTCGCAGAAGTGGCTCGGATCTGGCATTGCTGTGGCTGTAGTATAGGCCTTAGCTGTAGCTGCGATTCCACCCCTAGCCAGGAACCTCCATATGCCCCAGGTGCACCAAAATAAGAAAAAGAAAGTTGGAGGCTGAGCTCTTGAGTCATTTTATCCTTGCTGATATCCCTATAACAGGAAATCCTCAAAAGCACTCAAGCAAGTGGAAAAGAGAGGGTCCCTGCCACAGAGATGGAGGCAAAGAGTGGGAAAGCAGCCTAAGAGAAAAGGAAGAGGGACCGGGAGTCGCCTGTTGGCCCCCAAGTCCTCAGTTCTGGGCAGGCAGGCATGCCCCATGGCAGCACACACCTTCACGCCAGGCAGCAGCTAACATGGAAACTGGCGGTCAGAAGACAGGCACTTAGTCCTCGCCTTAGGTGGCACTGAAGCCCTCAAGACTCAAAGCCAGTTTTAGTCGATTACATTTGGCAGAGATGACAATTAATGATGTGGAGAAGTAGTCTGTCAAGGCAGAGTGTTGTCCATTCCTGACTTGGTTATTCTGTGGCATCTTTCCAGAGGGGAAGCAAGTGACTTGGTACAGATGCAAGGTGAGAGAGTGTGTGTGTGTGTGTGTGTGTCTGGTTGTGTGTATGTGTGTCTGGTTTTGTGTGTGTGTCTGATTGCATGAGTGGGTATGTGGTTGGGTGGGTAGGTGTGCGTTTATGTCTGGCTGGGCCTGTGTGTGTGTGTGTGTGTGTGTGTGTGTGTGTATCTGGTTGTGTGTATGTGTGTCTGGTTATGTGTGTGTATGTCTGGTTGTGTGTATGTGTGTCTGGTTGGGTGTATGTGTCTGGTTGGGTGTGTGTGTGTCGGGTTGGGTATGTGTGTGTGTGTCTGGTTGGGTGGGTGTGTCTGGTTTTGTGTGTGTGTGTGTGTGTTTGTCTGGGTGGGTGGGTGGGTGGATGTGTGTGAGACAGAGTGGAGGTGAAAGGGCAGGGAGGCGGTGGCTTGGATGCAAAAGTCAAAGGTGGGAAAAAGGAAACCACAAGCCCAAGATGGAGCCATGGATGTGAGGCCAACAAGCTGGGGTTTCCTATCTAACCCCACTGAACCTCTAACTCCCCCAGAATTGTAGTCTCTTGTGTTTGTTCTATTTTTCTGCAGTCATGGCATATGGAAGGTCCTGGACCAGGGATGGAACCCACACCAGAGCAGCGACCCGAGTCACAGTAGTGACAACATCAGATGTTTAAGCTGCTGCATCATCCGGGAACCCCCCAGAAATGAAGTCTTAACCTGTCAGTCTGGAATTTCCTGCTCAGCACCAAGGAGGTCCCCTGTCACATGCTCCCCCCTCCATTCCCTGAAGGAAGATGAAGTGTCTGCCACCAAGATCCCCTTCCTTGCCCGGGAGGTAGGTTACCAAAGCCCGAAATGCTCTTTTTGGTTGATGACTTCCTCAGCTTGCCTTTAAAAACCTCTCCCTTTCTGCAGCCCTTTGGAGTCTGCCCCATTCATGAATTGTTCAACAAAGCCAATGAGATCTTGAAAATCTGCTTGGGTTAATTTTTAAATTTTTTTGTCTTTTTAAGGCCACACCCAAGGCACATGGAAGTTTCTGGGCTCGAAGTCGAATTGGAGCTACACCTGCCAGCCTACACCACAGTCACAGCAATGTGGGATCTGAGCCACATCTTCAGCCTACACCACAGCTCATGGCAATGCTGGATCCTTAACCCACTGAGTGGGGCCAGGGATCGAACTTGAGTCCTCATGGTAACGCTGGGTTCGTTACCACTGAGCCATAGTGGTAATTCCTGCTTGGATTAATTTTGTTTTTTAACAAAAGTCAGAACTGGACCGCCTTTTCCTTCAGAGTGAATTTCTCCTGCTTTTTTTTTGACAATTGAAGACCACGTCAAGACTTAGGACAACAGTGGATCAGACAACTATGACAGAGGTTTGCATTTATAAAGTGCCTGTAATGACGAATGACTTCAAAGATGCCAGAGGCATAAAACCACTGTGTACCACATCCTCGACCCTGACACATGCAGAATGCTGCCACATGTATTTCTTGACAGGAAATAGAAGAACACACACAAATCAAATTTCCAAAGCAAAGGTGACTCGGGCACACATAACCCTAATTGCTTTGGATAAAATCCTCACATCACCTACAATAGCTTTTTATTTCTCAAAAACACCTTTTATTTAACTAAAATATCCTTTTTTTTTTTTTTGGTCAAGTTTCTTCTCTCACTATGCAAGTGACTCAGCCATTTTTTAAGTCAGTCACTCTGTATTCAAGTCTACACTTTTCCTCTAAGATTTACACTGAAAAATAAGTTTATGAACCTGCTTTGCTCTTACATTTTTTATAAAGAGAATTGTTTGAATACATTGGGAACATCATTACAGCAGAGGAGACTGAATAGGTGTTATTCTTTTTCTTTTTTCCTTTTTACTCTAAAGAAACTATGGGTTAAACTGATAATCACTCTCTAATTCACTTTTCGCAAAGATCCAAAACCTTCTAGGATCAGATCTGCACATTTTGTGGCAGCCATAGTTCTGCTGCTCGGTGACCCAGAAAGTTTCATGCCTGCCTCAACTTGGCTACACCTTAGCCAGGCTCCCCCAGTCCTTACTGAATCCAGACAGCCTATCCACAGAGCCCCCTCTCTCCCTTTTTTAAAGCATTTACTTTAGGAAGAAACTCGTCACCAGTAAGTTCTTTCTCTGCCCCTTCAAGACCTAAATCTTTAAAAACTTCTTACCAAAAGGTACACGTATGTATGTATGTATGTATGTATGACTGGGTCATATTGCTGTACAGCAGAAATTGGAACAACATTGTAAATCAATTATAAAAAAAAAATGTTTAAAATTTTAAAAAAAGAAGTTCCCATCATGGCCCAGCAGTAACTAATCCAACTAATATCCATGAGGATGCAGGTTCGATCCCTGGCCTCACTCAGCGGGTTAAGGATCCAGCGTTGCCCTCGTTGTGGTGTAGGTCGCAGATGTGGCTAGGATCTGGGGTGGCTATGGCTGTGGCCAGCAGCAGCAGCTCCAATTCGACTCCCAGCCTAGGAACTTCCATGTGCTGTGGGTGTGGCTCTAAAAAGATAAAAGGAAGGAAGGAAAAAAAAAAAAACCCTCCCAGAGATGTCTTTTTCAAGGACCTGGGCTCTGTGAAAAGAAACTTCAAGGAAGACAGCGCCCCGCCTCCCAGTCATCTAGGATGGGAGGAGCCTCAGGTGGGTGAGAACCCTGCTCTGAGTTGTCAATCTCCCTCCTATTGGGAAGATGGGAGAAACTTCACTTTTCTTTGGGTAAAGTTGATTAGCACACACAGCTGGCCCCAAATCCCCCATCCTAGTTCTTACAAACCCCTCCACCTCTCTCTCTCTCTTTTTTTTTTTTTTTTTTTTGGTTTTTAAGGCTGCACCGGCAGCATATGGGAGTTCTCTGGCTAGGGGATCGAATCAGAGCTGCAAATGCTGGCCTACACCACAGCCATAGCAACTCGAGATCTGAGCCAAGTCTGTGACCTACACCACAGATCATGGCAACACCAGATCTTTAGCCCACTGAGCAAGGCCAGGGATCCAACCCGATCCTCATGGATCCTAGTCAGGTTAGTTAATCGCTGAGCCGTGAAAGGAACTCCCTCTCCACCTTTCTTTAGGGGAGCTGAACTCAGATGCATCCTGACCTCTCTCTTCTCTGTTGCAATAGCTTTGAATAAAGTATTCTAGCTTACTGGAGTTCCTGCTGTGACTCAAGGGGATAGGTGGCATCTTGGGAGCCCTGGGACACAGGTTCGATCAATCGCTGGTCTGGCACACTGAGTTAAGAATCCCGGCTTGCCACAGCCGTGGCTTAGGTCGAAAACTATGGCCTGAATCTGATCCCTGGCCTATATGCCAGGAACTCCATATGCCATGGGGCTCCAAAAAAAGAAAAAAGAAGGGAAAAAAGGAAGAAAAACGGCTTCCATCTGTTTAATTCCATCCGATGGAACATTTTTGTATTGATAGCTGTCTTAGTTCATCACTACAAAATTGTGATCTAAGTTTCTCCATTTTAGAGGTCAGGGGTCATGACAGACCCCAGGTCCTACCCGGTGTAACTACTGGGATTCTCCAGGCTGAGATTCAAATTCCAAAGCAGACTTCTTAGCCCAAATACAGTAGGAAGACATGTTCCCCTGGAAATACTTTACAGGTTCCATTTCCTTCTGTTTTTTTTTTGGGGGGGGGTCTTTTTTAGGGCTGCACCCACAGCATATGGAGGTTCCCAGGCTAGCCGTCGAATTGAGCTGTAGCTGCCAGCCTACACCACAGCCACAGCAATGCAGGATCTGAGCCGCGTCTGCAACCTACACGGGCTCACGGCAACGCCGGATCCTTAACCCACTCAGCGAGGCCAGGGATTGAACCTACGTCTTCATAGATGCTAGTCAGATTCATTTCCATTGAGCCACGAGAGGAACTGCCAGGCTCAATTTCTTAATTCTAACACTTAAGCAAACTCCTTCACTGTAAATGCCAACAGCCATTTCTCTTCATTTGCAAAATCTGTGGTGAAAAAAATCAACAAGAGCTATGACTCTGCCATGCTTTTACTGAAAAGAGCCTGAAACAGCTCTGTTGCCTTTTATAGACTTTGAGAAAAGGACTGAATATGATGCCACTTCTCAAAGAACTTCTCTGTACCTGAAATGACACAAGGGTCAGCCTGCTAGCCAGGTACTAAGAGACAGTCTCTATGCACCCATAGAAATTTCAAAGCAATACAATATAGCAAAAAGAAGGTGGAGATAAGCAATGAGATCCTGTTGTATAGCACTGGGAATTACATCTAGTCATTTATGATGGAGCATGACAATGTGAGAAAAAAGAATGTATACATGTATGTCTGACTGGGTCACCTTGCTGCACAGTAGAAAATCGACAGAACACTGTAAACCAGCTATAATGGAAAAAATAAAAATCATTATAAAAGGATCTCAAAAAAAAGAAAAAGGTGGCAAAATAGCTAGAACCTTATATCCTTAGTTGCTTTTCTTGGTTTTTGTTTGTTTGTTTACTCTGTGTGTGTGTTTTATGGCCACACCTGTGGCATATGGACGTTCCTGGGTCGAATCGGAGGTGCAGTGAGGACTATGCCATAGCCATGGCAACACCAGATCTGAGTCATACCTGTGAGCTATGCCAACAGTCTGGGGCAAGGCCAGATCCTCAACTGACTGAGCAAGCCAAGGACTGAACCTGCATTCTCATGGATACTATACCAGGTTCTTAACCCACTGAGCCACAACAGGAATTCCTTTACTTGCCTTATTAAGTTGCTCTTACACCACCATCGTCTTCATTTCAAAACAGTAGGGATCCCTACATGAAACAGCTTCAATAAGTGAGAGCCGATCAGATGGCAAAGTTATCTGAGATCCCCAGACCTTCATCCTTCCTGGCTATAAATTCCATGACGCTGCACATTGTAATAAAGGAAAATAAAACACCTGCGTTTGAGGATGATTTCTCCGACCACAGCAGGGGCATAGAATAAACCCCACATTGTATGGGAAGCCCAAGATCTGCTGTCGAATGGCTGAGCCCCAACCTTCACGCACAAATACTAGGACACATCCAACATAGGAAGGGCATTGTTCTAGATGCAGCCCGACCAGCTAGATGATTGTGTGTGAATAAAGGGGATGCAAAGACCACACCTGGAATTTTAAAATTACATTTCCTTTTTCACCGCCATAAATTTAACAAAAAATATTATTCCTGAATGACGGACAGCATATGGAAAATGGAACTATCAAGTCTTTCAGCAGTTGTGGATCCTGTCGGTACCTCTTTATGTAATGTTTTCTCGGCTTCAGCAGGGGAAGTTATCACTATGCAGGTGTGATGTTTGTGAACATCATTCCCACATAAGCCTAATGTGATAAGTGGTCCCTGCAATTATGTGTCTGAAAGGTAATTAACGCTAAAGGTGTCCACATTGCCTCCTCATTTAATGGCAAGTGTGTAGGCATATTAGACTAAATGGAGACGCACGGAGCACTGGCAAAGCCAGGAGTTCCAAATGGCACAGAACAAAACAAATGAACAAGACAAAACAAAACAAACCCACAAAACACAAAGAAGTTGATGTGTCAAAGAGAGAATGTATTTTTTAAAAATTATTTTTTTGAAGTATAGTTGATTCACAATGTTGTTTTAATTTCTGCTGTACAGCAGAGGGATTCAAATATAGATAGATAGATAGATAGATAGATAGATAGATAGATAGATAGATAGACAGACAGACAGACAGACAGACAGACAGACAGACAGACAGGGATATTCCTATTATTTTCCATTATGTTTATCACAGGATGTTGATTATAGTTTCCTTGCTGTATAGTAGGACCTTGTGTTTATCCATTCTGTATATAATAGTATATATCCGTTAATCTCAAACTCCCAATCCATCCCTCCTCCAACCCCCTTCCCCTGTGGCAACCACAAGTCTGTTTTCTACGTCTGTAAGTCCGTTTCATGTCTGTTGAGTCTGTTTCTGTTTCATAGACAGGTTCATTCCGTCATATTTTAGATTCCACTTACCAGTGGTGTCACATGGTATTTGTCTTCCTATCTGGCTTACTTCAGTTCGTATGAGAATCTCTAGGTCCACTCAGGTTACTACAAATGGCATTATTTCATTTTTTTTATGGCTGAGTGGTGTTCCATAGTATATATGTAGAGAAGATGGATTTTTAATCATCAAAGTCAGGTATCAAAAAGACCGCCACAATAAATTTCCATCTGATCCATCAGTTTCTACTGCTGTATGAAGAATACTAATTTGGAGAGATGCTATCTGTTAGAAACACTGATTTCTATTGTTTCAATAGGTACGTGCGCAGAATGTCCTGTTTGGAGCTCCTGGTCATTTTTCCCTCTTGATAGCCACTCTGCCCAGCTCACTGTCCCCATGGCTTGGACTGATGACAGAACATCCCACCTGGGGTCTACATTTGCACACTGGTGGCCCTAAAGACCATTTTCTACAGGGTGAGCAGAGCAAGCAACATCTTAAAACACATATATCAAATCACATGTCTACCTTGCTCGAAAAAGTGGCTTCTCTTTTCCTTTTTTTTTTTTTTGCTTTTTAGAGCTGCACTGGAAGTTCCCAGGCTAGGGGTTGAATCACAACTATAGCTGCCGGCCTACACCACAGCCACAGCAATAAGGGATCTGAGCCACATGTGCAAACTACACCACAGCTCATGGCGTTGCCAGATCCCTGATCCACCGAGCGAGGCCAGGGATCAAACCAGCATCCTCATGGACACTAGCTGGATTCGTCTCCGCTGTGCCACGATGGGAACTCCCCTACTTTCCATAATATCCAAACTCCTTGATACGGTGACATGACTCTGTGACAGGCACTGTGAGATTTGGGTAACTCTGAATCAGACAGTCATCACAGCAACGGACAGAAGAAAGTCCCCAAAATAACAAAACCCACTCTGTATCAGAGACATAAAACTGCTATGTATCAAATGCTCCCATGCTGACATAATGCAAGATGCTGCCACACATATTTCTTAGCATGAAATACAAATATCACACACACACACACACACACACACACACACACACACCCGAAATGTTCCCTTGGGTGACTTCTTATCATTATGCAACTGTCAGCTCACATGTTCCCGCTCTGGACCACATTATCCAAAGTCCTCCCAACACTCCCATCCCAGAACTTCACAGACAGCTGCTGGGGAAAGAACCATGACCATATAGATTACCTCCAGCCCTTGGAATCTAGGAAAGATGGGGAGGGGTTAGATACCCACTATTCAGGACCCACTGTATTCCTTTATCCCTCTGTGATGCACAGATACTATTCCCCACATCAGGCAAGATAAGAAGATATAGACCATATGATATCGCTTGTGTGTGGAATCGAAAACATCACACAAATGGACCTAGCTACAAAACAGAAACTCACAGACATAGAGAACAGACTTGAGATTGCCAAGGGGGAGCGATTTAGAAGAGGGTGGGAGTGGGAGGTGGGGGTTAGCAGCTCTAGGCCATGATACACGGAGGGGATAAACAGCAAGGTCCTACTGTACAGCCCAGAGAGCTACATTCAGTGTCCTATGATAAACCATCATGGAAAAGAATATTTTAAAAAAGCGGGTATCTATATATGTCTAACTGAATCACTTTGCTATACAGCAGAAATTAACACTGTAAATCAACTATACCTCAATTTAAAATAAAAAAAGAAGGTGATTAGGAAATCCTGCTCGGTTACATCACTCTTTTAAAAAGTTTAGCACTCATGACTTCTGCCTTTATCGTACTTTCATCCATGACTTCATTCATTCTCAACTCAGCTAGAAAGTTACATTCCATGAAGGCAATCACTTCATCTGTTTTATCACCAGAGCCCGGAACAATGCTCAGTCCATAAAACATTCTCAAAAAATACTAAATGAATGAATCCAGCAAGCAGCAGAAGGCTATTATCTGAAAGAGTCCACGAGATGCTACTAAGGTGCATTGATACAACTTTCAAAACGAATCCATTCATCTTCTGCATTCATGTGATGTCCAATGAAGCTGTGGAGGTCAAGACCCAGCAGGAAACTCTGTCCCATTGGGCGTGCTGGTTCAAGTCAGTTTGATGCAGAGGAACCTGATGTGGCCACAGGCTCTCAGGCCCCTCCCTCCCCTGCACCTGCTCTGCCTGGGCCCCTGTGACACGGAGCCCTAAGACACCCATCCAAACAGCCAGTGTCAGGACTTCTGGAGCAGAGTGGGGTGGGGGTGGGGCAAGACAGGCCGAGAGTCACTCCACTGCACTTGCACTTCTCTTTCAGAGGAGTTCGAGTAGCTCGGAAGAGGCTTTCCCTTGTACAGTAACAAGTCCTGCAGTGATGCTTTTAAAGAGCCCATTATTCCATTTTCAGATTTTAACTGTGTAAATGTCTCCTCGCAGCTCATTTTGGAGCTTACTGGCCTGTGTTATATCATGAAAGTTCTCCGAGTAAAAACCGAACCTGTTTCGGAGAACGCTATGACAGCCCCATTCCATCTTAAACCAAGCAGAAAATCCAGTAGTTCAGAGATGGGGGGACTGCGGAACTGCTAGTGGACAGGGAATGGTTAAGGCTACATGGTCAGAGGCTAATTGAGCAGCTCTGAATTGCAGGGGTCTCTGCTGTCGGCAGAGCAAGAGAGAGACGGAGAGACAGGTAAGATTTCATTACAGTCTTAGAACAGTTACAACAGCCAATGTGTGATTAGTTCACCTTCTTGAACCAAAGAAAATACTCTCGAGTTCCACTTTCTGTGGTTCCTGAAAACAAACTCATCAGATCCCAGGCAAGAGAGGGCAAAAGGCCCTCATATATGGCAAATACTGTGATAGATGTCAGCCCAAGAAACAACACGGGGGCTGGTTCGTGGCCACTGAGAAAAAGCCCCTGGGAGAAAGTACAGTAAACCACTGATTGTCACCAGCGTTGCTGCTGTACGGATGCTCGGACAGACTGGACCACCTTCCTCATTCCATCTTCTCACGGAGCTGTGTCCACTTCGAACCCCTGGGTCCAGCTCATCCTGTGTTCTCTAAACATCCAATCTCAGGCCCAGCGTCTAGACCCAGCTCAGCAACCAATGCTCTCTTGAAGACTGATTTGTTCCTAATTAGCCCCATGGTTTGCAATTGGCACCTTGCTCGGAGCTTTAACGCCCAGAAAAGGTGATATTTGGACAAGAACTGTGTCTTTCATATCTCAGATATTCAGGTAGACTCTTCATGAATTTTTTAGCATGTATATATCACCAATATTGTGCTATACTAAATACTGACCTTGAACTCACTTTAGGAAAAAAAAAATCCATGTATGTTGAAAAGAAACCTCACAAGATTACTGTAAACTGAACCTCATTAGCACGCTAGAAAAAGTCTTAGGTTGGTAGTGATTATGTCATGGACATCTATCTTTGCCGAAATCAGAAATTTTTCAAGAATCAGAAACATGTCAGAGTTCCCTGGCACCTGGTGGTTAAGGATTCAGCATCATCACTACGGTAGATCGGGTTCGATCCCTGGTCTGGGAACTTCTGCATGCTGTGGGCATGGTGAAAAACAAAAATTTTTCCAAAAAAAGTTAAGATGGTATGAAAAAAATGTATATATGTGTGTGACCAGGTCACTCTGCTGTACAGCAGAAATTGAAGGAACAATGTAAATCAACTATCCTTTAATAAAAAAAAAATTTTAAAGAGTTAGAAACATGTTAAACACATCCTGACTACAATTGAGTGAGTATTTCTCCTTGCCATCACCGAAAGGACTCACAAATAATTTGGAAAGGAATTACTTTCTCAGCTCTGGGCTCAAATATTATGTGTGCTGGAGTTCCCTTTGTGGCACAGTGGAAACAAATCTAACTAGTATCCATGAGGACCCAGGTTTGATCCCTGGCCTCACTCAGTGGGTCAGGGATCCAGTGTTGCTGGGACTGTGGTGTTAAGCCGGCAGCAGCAGCTCTAATTCAACCCTTGGCCTGGAAACTTCCATATGCCATGGGTGTGGGCCTAAAAAATATATATATGTATATAAAATGTGTGCTGAGTCACTGTACCACATAAAATCATTTCACACACCCTGATTCAATCCTGCTCACCGCCTGCATTTGTAAAGGCACTTTTATGTATTTTCTGTGGCTGCTTCTTCTACACTATGGCAAACAAGCAGTCACAGTAGAAACCGCATGACCCACAAGGCCAAAAATGCTGACCATCTGGCTTTTTATAGAATGCGGGTCCATCCCTGCCCTGGTGGATGGACACCATTCTCAGATCATCACTGTATCTATGAGGTTCCTTTCCAAGGCATATAAAGCTCCTCCTCTTTGTTCCTCGAACACACTTCTGATGCAGCTGCATCACTGCCTTAATTGTCCATACACCTTGTGGCTTTAATAGACTCTCAGTTCCACGAAGACAACAGGACTCAGAAAGAGTGTTACCATGGCAATTAGAGAGCCTGAAATAGTGTGAACATGGACAAGTTAGACACTTTCAGGAGATGAGGTCTGGTTCCTTATCACAAAAGGAGGAATTATAACACTGATTAAAACAATCAGAGAACGAGACAGATGTGGAGAAAACTCTAATTGGAAAAGATCTATGCACCCTAATGTTCATAGAAGCACTATTTACAATAGCCAAGACATGGACACAACCTAAATGTCCCTCTACAGAGGAATGGATAAAGAAGGTGTGGTACATATATACAATGGAATACTACTCAGCCATAAAAAAGAATGAGGAGTTCTCACTGTGATGCAGGGATTAAGAATCCAACTGCAGCAGCATGGGTAGCTGCAGAGCCATGGGTTCAATCCCCAGCCTGATGCAGTGGGTTAAGGGATCCCATATGGCTGTGGTGAATCCAGCTATGGCTTCGATTCAGTCCCTGGCTCAAGAACTTCCATATGCCACAGGTTCAGCCAAAAAAAAAAAAAAAGAATGCAATAATGCCATTTGCAGCAACAAGGAAAGACCTAGAGATTATCGTACTAAGTAAGTACGTCAGAGAAAGAAACACCATATGATACCACTTATATGTGGAATCTAAAAAATATGATACAGATGAACTTATTTACAAAACAAATAGACTCACAGACATAGAAAACATATGGTCACACAGGGGAAAGGAGGAAGAAGGATAAATTAGGAGTTTGGGATTAACATAAACACACAGTTGTATATAAAATAGGTAACCAACAAGGACCTACTGTCTAGCACAGGGAACTATATTCAATATCTTGTAATAATGTATAATGGAAAAGAATCTGAAAAAGTATGTATATAACTTAATCACTTTGCTGTACACCTGAAACAAACACAACATTGTAAATTAACTGTAATTCGATTTAAAAAATGGTTTTTTAAAAAAGAATAATATAGGTAAACTACCAAGCACATCCTGTCATACTCAGTGAGTATTTCTGAGAATGAACAAATCCATCACCAATGTATTTTTAACACACTGATTTTTCTCTTGTTCCATGTTTAAAGACCTTAAATCTATTAGTAATTATAACCCACCAGCATTAGCCTAGTTCTCCAGGGCTACAATGTCCAGTAAATTAGGTGCTGGTCAATGAGATGCAGGCCTCTTCTTCACTGAGCTGTGCTCTGAGTGTAAAACCCACTGGATTTCAAAGACATAGTAAAAAAAGAAGGATGTATCATTAATATTTGTACACTGATTGTATGCTGCAATGACCATAATTTAGATTTCCTGGATTAGACAAACTGTATTATTAAAATTATTTTATTGTTTGTTTTTATTTGCTTTTTAGCATGGCTATATGGATGGACCTAGAAATGATCAAACTAAGTGAAGTTAGTCAGACAGTGAAAGACAAACATCATATGATATCCCTTACATGTGGAATCTAAAAAAAGGATACACACGAACTTATCTGCAGAATAGAAACAGACTCACAGACTTTGAAAACAAAGTTATGGTTACCAAAGGGTCAGGGAGTAGGAAGGGACAGACTGGGGGCTTGGAATTGGCACAAGCACACTGTGGTTTATGGAATGATTGGTCAACAGGAATTCGCTGTAGAGCACAGGGACCTCTACCCAATAGTCCATGATAATCTTTGTGGGGAAAGAATCTGAAAGAGAATGGCTATGTGTACAAGTATCACTGGATCACTTTGTGGCATGGCAGAAATGATCACAACCTTGTAAATCAACTCTCTTTCAACATAACTTCAAAAAATGGGGGTGGGGAAGAAATTCTACATTATATATGTGGCACACTTTTGTGGCTCACATTATTTTTCTCTTGGGCAGCCCTGCTTCAGAGCTGACAACGTGCATTTCTCCTTTATTCCCCACAACTTCCCTTGAGCAGGAATGATCTTCCCCACCTGGCAGAGGACAATGCTGGGTGTCCAAGAGGGTAAATATCCCGAGGGGGCCTTGCTAGGAACTGCCAGTGCCTGGACTCCCACCCCTGACCTTTCTACCACATCACAAAGCTTCTCCTGGTCCTAATGTGAGGCACTTCCTAGCACTTTTTACAGCATCTCCTCATATCAAAGTAAGGGAGGGGTAAAGGCTTTAGTATCAGGGACTATTTCTTTAATACAAAAGATGTATTATAACGTATAATAACATAATGAACATCCAGGTCCCCATCACCCAGTTTAAGAGATAAACACTCTTCCCAGAACCCACTGGACCCTCTCCATCCCTCATGGTAATGAATCTCATAAAATTGCAATTATCACCATGAACTTGTGTGTATCACTCCTAGATGTGTTCATAAAAAGTATATGCATGCATGTAAATAAATGTATATTTATATAATATGTGCACATACACATACATATATGTACAGTTTTTAGTATACATACACATACACCAAACAGTGGTTTTTTGGGGGTTTTTTGCTTTTTTTACTTTTTAGGGCTGCACCTGTGGCATGTGGAGGTTCCCAGGCTAGGGGTCTATCAGAGCTACAGCTGCTGGCCTACACCACAGCTGCAGCAATGCAGGATCCCAGCCACATCTGCAACCTACACCACAGCTCACGGCAATACCAGATTCTTAACCCACTGAGCGAGGCCAGGGATCGAACCCAAAACCTCATGGTTCCTAGTCAGATTTGTTTCGGCTGTGCCACAACAGGAACTCCCCATAGTATTGCTTTGCATATTTTTCAAATTGTTATAGGGTCAAATCACGGTTTTTCTGCGACTTGTTTATTTGCTGACTCCGTGGTCTAGCTGGGGAGGATTTTTCCATTTTGACGCATGAGCTCTACTTTAACTCTCTGCATTGCACTACTGCATGCATAAGCTGTAAGGTGTATATCCACTTCTTTCCTTGATGAAAGTTTAGATTGTTTCTAATCTTTCTCTGTTACCATCCGTGAACTTCTTTGTAGCTGCCTCTGGTTTCAGATGCAGAGAATTTCAAAGGTGTCTGTCTAGCAGAAGGACTGCCAAGTCATGGAGGAAGAGGACCCTCTGCTTTGCTTGATGTTGATGTTGATAAA
The DNA here is from genome assembly GCF_016906955.1 of Phacochoerus africanus. Classification (NCBI taxonomy): domain Eukaryota; kingdom Metazoa; phylum Chordata; class Mammalia; order Artiodactyla; family Suidae; genus Phacochoerus; species Phacochoerus africanus. Next base: position 25,457,652 of record NC_062558.1, on the reverse strand, counting down.
TTGCTTTCCTGAGTGGATGGAGCAATTTACATGCCCACCCCTGGAGAACGTGCATTCCCATTATCCCCTTTCTCATCAGAATTTACCTTCCTGCCAATATGATAAATGTGGAACAGTGGCCTATGTTTTGTATTTCTCTGATTCCTGGAGACACAGAACATCTTTTTTTTTTTTTTGTCTTTTGTTGTTGTTATTGTTGTTGTTGTTGTTGTTGCTATTTCTTGGGCCGCTCCCGCGGCATATGGAGATTCCCAGGCTAGGGGTCAAATCGGAGCTGTAGCCACCGGCCTACGCCACAGCCACAGCAACGCGGGATCCGAGCCGCGTCTGCAACCTACACCAGAGCTCACGGCAACACCGGATCGTTAACCCACTGAGCAAGGGCAGGGACCGAACCCGCAACCTCATGGTTCCTAGTCGGATTCGTTAACCACTGCGCCACGACGGGAACTCCAGAACATCTTTTTTACATTTATTGGCTGGTTACATTCTTTCTTCAGAGAATTGCTTATTCATGCCCTTTGCTAAATGCTCTATCGTTCTTCAGCTTCTTCTTACTGATTTGCATGAGACCTTTAACAATTCTGATCTTAAGTTATTCTTTATTGTTTTAGGCTCAGCCTGCTTTATGATTCTCTTGTCATATACTTTGCACACAGGACTGTGTCAAGTACACAGCCTGTGCTTTAAAAAGTATTAATGATTAATGGGTTTCACCCTTAAGGATCTATTTATGTTCAACTGTGATACAAGTTGATTTTATTTGCAGCAAATCATCAATGTCCTGTCTAAACAACTGTATTTTATTAACACAATTTGATTTCAATGAATAATGCATCAAATAAATGGGAAATCCCTCGCTAAAATTTTCATACGACACACATTTTCACTCACATAAAATTTATTTTAATAGGGTTTTACCTTTATAAATTTGTGTATAATTGGTAAATTAAAACCTCAGAATGAATTAACTACAGAATGCAAAGCAAAACAAATGAGTCCCCACAACCTCATGGTAAACACATTTCATATGGTCTCACTGAGGATGCCAGGAAGGGAGAGAAAAACATCCATGAAGGTGGACACAACTCTGCACGTCTTAGGTTCATTCTTTCATTTAATCCTTGCTATAATCCTGTAGGGAAGTGTTGGGGCAATCTGGGGTAGCCCCTCCTGCAAATGTGCCTCAATGGCATAGTGATTATTTTGAATCAAAGTTACTTAAGAAACAGCCAATGCAAGAAACTTACGGTGAAGAAATTTCCCATGTGAAAGGGGCCCTTCCTGTGTCTGGAGGTAGAAGATGGCCTTAGGATATTTTTTTTTTTCTTTTCCTTTTCAGGGCAACACCTGCAGCATGGGTAAGTTCCCAGACTAGGGGTCAAATTGGAGCTGCAGCTGCCAACCTACGCCACAGCCAAAGCAATGTGGGATCAGAGCCATGTCTGCAATCTACACCGCAGCTTGCAGCAACACTGGGTCCTCAACACACTGAGCAAGGCCAGGGATCAAACTCACATCCCCACAGACAATATGTCAGAATCTTAACCTGCTGGGCCATAATGGGACCTACAGGATCCCCTTATCACCCGATATGAGGAACTCAAGCCAAGAAACCTCCATAAACAAACCTTGTTACTGCTTTAATTGACTATGCCAAGCCCAAACTGTTTAGATTCCTCCCTTACTGAGCACCTAAGTCTCTTGGTCCTGTCAAGTCTTCACCAATGTATTGTTTCCTTGTCTAAAAATTATAAAAGCTGCCTGCTTTGACCACTTCCTTTTCAAAAAACTTTTTATCAAAGTATAGCTGATTTACTATGTTGTGCCAATTTCTGCTGTCCAGCAAAGTGACCCAGACGTATGTATATACATTCCTTTTCTCATAGTATCTTCCATCGTGGTCTATCCCAAGAGACTGGATATAGTTCTCCGTGCTGTACAGTAGGACCTCATTGCTTAACCATTCTAAATGGAATAGTTTGCCTCTACTAACCCCAAACTCCCTATCCAACCCTCCCCCCTCCCCCCTCCCCCTCTGGCAACCACAAGTCTGTTCTCCATGTCTGTGAGTCTGTTTCTGTTTTGTAGATAGGTTCATTTGTGCTGTACTTTAGATTCCACATATAAGTGATATCATACAGTTATTTGCCTTTCTCTTTCCTAAAGTCACACCATGGGTAATGGACTCAAGACTCACACTCAGATCACTTGTCTCTTATTCAACAAGAATTTGCTTCCAGTGCACCAGAAACTGAGTTCTGACAAGACAGATCAATGAGGTATCATCACTGAACTAGCTTCCAAATAAATGCTTTCTCTTAGGACCCATTCCCAGATGTTGAGGATGGCAGAGGGTACCTTGGAGTTGCATTGTCAGATGTAAACTGCCTTCTGCCCCCTCTCCCCCCAAAGTCATCAATTAGCTAAATACCAACATAAGCATAGGAAAGCCCTCCAAAAAGTAAGCGAGGGCACCAAAATGAGATGGAAACCATCTCTATCACTGGATGGTGAATCTGTCATCAAGCATCACTCTACCTTCTCTGCAAAAGAATTCAATAATTATGACTATAAGTATTTTTCTCTCGTCTCTAGAGAAACCTGAACTCTAAAAAATTTGGTTTCCATTATAGTCTTTATTAAATTGGTAAACTGTTTCAGATACACAGTAAGACATAAGTACCTAAGGCTTAGCTGAAGAAATAAAATATTACAAACCCAACCAAAGTCCCCATGTAATTCCTCCCCTGCTGTTTGCTTCACCTCGTGTACTCCGCCTCCAGGGATCTCTCTCCTTTCCTGCACTTGGAGTTGTCATTTATCTTATATAATTACACCCTCAAAATACATATAAATCTACACCTGTGCTTATAAATAACTGTTTTGCAAGTTTATGGAAAGTACATCATACTGTACATACCAACCTAGAATGTGATCTTTTTTCTATGTGTGTGATATAGACCCCTTTGTAGTGTATTCATTTTCTCTGCTGCAGTAAACACATTGAATGGGAGTTCCCAGTGTTCTCAGAGGAAACGAATCTGGCTACTATCCATGAGGATGCAGGTTCAATCCCTGGCCTCTCTCAATGGGTGAAGGATCCAGCGTTGCTGTGAGTTGTGGTATAGGACGTAGATATGGCTCAGATCCAGCCTTGCTGTGGCTGTGGTGTAGACTGATGGCTACAGCTCCGATTCGACCCCTAGCCTGGGAACCTCCATGTGCTATGGATACGACCCTAAAAAGACCAAAAAAAACCCCACATTGAATGATCATTTCATAACTTAGAGATGCATTCTTTTTCATAAACATGTATGTTGTTTTATAGTAAAAGTAATGCTGAGTTTTTTGTTTTGTTTTGTTTCATTTTGTTTCACTGTGCCTGTAGCATCCAGAAGTTCCCAGGCCAGGGATCAAACCTGCTCCACTGCAGTGAATTGAGCCACAGCAGTGAAAACACCAGATCCTTAACCCACGTAACGCTGTTTCTCTCTCTCTCTCTCTCTCTTTTTTTTTTTTGTCTTTTTACCTTTTCTAGGGCCTCTCTCACAGCATATGGAGATTCCCAGTCTAGGAGTCTAATCGGAGCCATAGCCACCAGCCTACACCACAGCTCACGGCAACGCCGGATCCTTAACCCACTGAGCAAGGCCAGGGATCGAACCCGCAACCTCATGGTTCTTAGTCGGATTCATTAACCACTGCGCCATGACGGGAACTCCCAAGTAATGCTGTTTTAAACCGTCTTATATTAACTCTAGTTTAGAAGAGTGAGAGCTTCCTCCAGGATAGATAATTTAAAAAAAAAAAAAAAAAAAAAGAAAGGAACGACTGGGTCATTTGGCAGATCAGACATCTTCATATCGAATCCACATGACCAAATCACTTTTCAAATAGTTGTAACATTCGATCTTCTCACTGGTGGAATATGAGCGTCCCTACCATTCCATCCACCCCACACAGCACTGTCACACTTACTCGTCATCAATCTAACTGATGTAAAACAATAGCACCTTGATCAGGTTTCAATTATCCATTTCCACGACTTTATTTCCCCTCATTTCTTTGTGAAATTGAGCATCTTTTCTATGGCCATTGATGAGCAGTTTCCTCTCAAGAGTAACCTGTTCAGGTGTTTTGTTTTGTTTCCATTGTATTTCGAATTACTCTTCACAACAGAGCAGCTGCTAATGACCTGTACACCTCGAACATTTTCTAAGTAACTTTCGACTACTCTCTTTGTGCTAGAATGTTGGCTGAGTCCTGGGTAGACAGGGAAATCAGAAAATAGCATATACAAACCCCCACAGCTCTCAAAAAACACATTTTCTTCTACTGATACCGCCCAGGATCCTTGGCCTCCTTAATCAATACAAACTAATAAGAAGCCAGACAAGAAAATTCAGACAAGGCCTGGGAGTTCCCGTCATGGCGCAGTGGTTAACGAATCCGACCAGGAACCATGAGGTTTCGGGTTCGGTCCCTGGCCTTGCTCAGTGAATTAAGGATCCAGCATGGCCATGAGCTGTGGTGTAGGTCGCAGACTTGGCTCAGATCCCGTGTTGCTGTGGCTGTGGCGTAGACCGGTGGCTACAGCTCCAATTAGACCCCTAGGCTGGGAACCTCCATATGCCATGGGAGCGGACCTAGAAAAGGCAAAAAAAAAAAAAAGAAGAAGAAGAAAAGAAAAGAAAATTCAGTCAAGGCTTTACTGGGGTCCCTGCTGCAGCAGAGCAGGAGTGAAAACAAGTAACAGATTCCCTTGCTCACTCTCTCTAATCACTCTGAAGGGGGTGTTGATTCCTTATATGGGCTGAGGGGAGGGGCAGGTCTAGGGGTCAAGCCAGAAGGGAGGCTTCGGTGGTCTGCCCACCCCTCTGGCAGTGGTGTGGGCAGGGGGCAGGCATAGTTTCCTGCTTTTGCTGTAGGCTCTTCAGAAGCAGCAGTTGCCTTTTTTTAAAAATCTTTTTGCATCTTCCTGTCCATAATTTGCCACAACGGTTCATGCACAGAGTTATTTTTAGACCCTTAGAGTTTCTGTGTATTTTGTTGCTGGAGGAGATGTTTGTCCAGGTGCAAACACTGCAGCCACTGCAGCCAAGGTCCCAGGTCCCAGATCCCAGCCTGTCTCACTAATGTCCTAGCACAGAGCCCAACCCAGCATCCCCGCATATGTATTAGCACCTGCTCGTGGTGTCCTTATCTATTCTCCAATCTCAGGCAATCAATGAGATTTTTCCCTACTCACCATATTCCTTTCTGAATGTGCCACTATGCTTGTATGCTTGTGATCATTTTGAGTATTTAACCCTCTCCCCCAGTAGGAGAGTGTCACTGAGATGCCAAAAACAAGGACTTAATCACTTTGATTCAAAGATATAATATCCCCGTGTTAGCTGCAGCCATTATCTTCCTTTGTGACTGAGCCTCATTAATGCTCTAAGGCAGGGGAGTTACATGAGGACAGCGTGCACCCATGGTTCCCAATTTATTTTTAATCTTGGTTCATTCAGACAAAACAAAAGATCCATTTCTTAGCCTGTCTCCCCACCATTTCCTACTGCCCAATGGGGGAAGGAGGTGAGGATTGAACTAGCCAAAGTAAGCACAATTTTGGAAAATATATATTATACATATATTTAATATATATTTGATGTGATATATATTACATATGTAATATAACATATTATAATACATATTTCCACAAATTGTGCTTACTTACCCATATATATTGTGCTTATATTTATATACATATCCCCAAGCAAAGGAGATACGAAAACTGTTTTTTGTTGTTGTTGCTGTTGTTGTTTTTGGCTATAACCGCACCACACACAAGCTCCCATGCAAGGGACCAAACCCACACCACGGCAGCGACCTGAGACACAGCAGTGACAATGCCAGATCCTTTAACCCGAGGCTACCAAGGAACTTCAAAAACCATTATATTTAAACCACAGCATGTCTCTGACTGTAACTAATGGCAAGTTCCAGGCTATTAAAGAAATACTTTCTCCAGCATCTCAGTCACTCTAAAGTTCAAGAAACCCCAAACAAATTAAGTTGATAACATTGAGGATAAAATAAGCAGAGTCATTCATAACTGAGAAGCAAGAAAAGCAACAACTGAAAACTGCGAACAACTCGGGACATCTTCTCCTGGCTGTTGCCTGGACGCACCTGCACACAGTAGGGGCTTTGCAATATTGCAGGGGTTGTGGTGTATCCTTAATAGTAGACTAACAAGGTTTTCAGCCCACTGCAGCCAAATACTGATTTCAGTCTTTGAATTCAAAATGTCTGTAACTTTGAGAAATCACTTAGCAGCATCCTAGGAGTCGCCTTTAGACGCAAGTAAACATGGGGTCAATGGCTTTGCAAACCATGTACCTGTAAAAACCAAAGCAAGGGTGTGCTGATCCTTTGGTTCATTCAGCCTCAAGTGGGCTCTGATCATCTCGACTAGTGCTTTGATGTCCAGTTTATGCATCATCAGTGTAACCCATTCTTTGAATCAAGTTAATCCACTGGAATCCCTTCTCGGCTCTCTCCACAGAGAAGAGGGTCATTTACTTTCTGATAAAGTTCAGCAGGAAACTGTGGGGCCCACCTCTACCTAACAACTTTGGATGGAGAAAAGTCATTCATGAGTTCCTTGGTGGCACAGCAGGTTAAGAGTCCAGAGTTGTCACTGCTGTGGCTCTGGTCCCTGCTTGGCTCAGGTTTGATCCCTGGACCGGGAACTTGCACGGGCCACAGGTGGGGCCAAAAGAAAAAAAGAAAACTCATTCATTCACTTACTTATTCATTCATTCAACAATTCTATTTTGAACACTACTGGTAAGCAGAAAAATGACCCCCAAGTGACATCCATGTCCTTCTCCCAGGAACCTGAGACCATGGTATGCTACTAGACAAGGGGGATTATTCAGGTTGCAAACAGAATTTGTTGCTACCCAGCTGGCCTTCATGTAAGATGATCCTGGGTTACCCGGGCAGCCTGATAAAGCCCAAGGGCCCTTTATACGTACAAGAGGGAGGCAAAAAGTCAGAGTCAGAGAGAAAGTCAAAGATGTTACTCTGCTGGGTTTTGAGATGAAGGAAGGGGCTACAAGCCAAGGAATATGGACAGCCTTGTACTTTTTTCATTTTTGAAAAATCAAGGATTTGGGGGAAAAAATGTATACATGTAAGAGTAACTTGATCCCCATGCTGTACAGCGGGAAAAAAAAAAAACTAAATAAATAATAAAAAAATCAAGTATAGTTGATTTACAGTGTTACAGCAATTTCTGCTCTACAGGGAAGTGACTCAGTCATTCATATATACACATTCTTTTTCTCATATTATCTTCCAACCATGTTCCATCACAAGTGTTTGGACCTAGTTCCCTGTGCTGTACAGCAAGACCTCATTGCTTATCCATCCTAAATGGAATAGTTTGTATATACTAACCCCACCCTCCGAGTCCATCCCACTTCCTCCCCACCTCCCTTGGCAACCACAAGTCTGTTCTCCATTAGATGGCCTTTTAGAAGCGAAGAAACAAATTCTTCCCCAGACCTTCTAGGAAATAAAATACACCCCTGCTCACACCTTGATGTTAGCCCAGTGAGAACCATTCACTTCTCATCTACAGAACTGTAAGGTGTTAAATTAGTTGTTTCAAGCCACCACGCTTTGTGGTCATTTGTGACAGCAGCAAAAACTAAACTAATACAAGCCTCACTGCTTGGCAGGCATGTGCAAGGGGCTGGGTGCAGAGTAATGAAGCCAATGGGTCTATTTACATGTCTCTGCCCTAGACCCCACTGTCAGCCCACAGTCCAAGATAGTAATTGAGAAAACAAGCCATCATAGATATTTTAAATTGCCTTAAGTCTTTATAAGACGTGAACCTGATGCCTAATATTCTCTGAAGGAAAAAACTGTGTTGACACATTTTTTTAAGTAAAATTATTTTTTATAGTTGATTTACAATGTTGTGCCAATTTCTGCTGTACAGCAGTGACCCAGTCATACATATATACATTCCTTTTCTTATATTATCTTTCATCATATTCTATCCCAAGTCATCAAACACAGTTTCTACGCAATACACCACAACCTCATTGCTTATCGATTCTAAATGGAATAGTTTGCATCTACTAATCCCAAGCTCCCAGTCCACCCCACTCCCTCCCCCATCCCCCTTGGCAACCACAAGTCTCTTCTCCATGTCTGTGAGTCAATTTCTGTTCTGTAGGTAGGTTCACTGATGCCATACTGAGTCAACACATTTTAAGTGAGATAGTCATGGTGGCATTTAAGGCAACCAGGTGAAGAGAAGAGATAGGTGAGTCCAGTGGGAGGTCACGATGGTTAGGCATTCAAGGGGGAAAACTGCCCGAATGGAGCTGGAGAGGTAGGCAGGGCCCAGATCATACCAGTTTACGTGCAATGATGCCCTGGGACAATGTCATCTGATCACCAGCCACAGGTGCAGGACAGGCGACCAAGTGCATCACGAAAGACAGTTCTTTCGGAAAAGAGCCTCACATTTTCTTAAAGTTCCTTCTATTTTGCTACTTTTTTACTTTACCACCAAAGGACCACAGGAGAACACCAAAAGGAGGTACACTTGGATAAGATTAATTCATATCATAAAAAGCTAGCTAAGTAACTTCAGGTCTGCAGCTGAATCGCTCACCAGTATACATGGTGCCTCCAATTGAAACCAGCTGTGTTTCTCCCTGTCCCTGTACACGAGTTTCTCAACCCTTAATTTTTCATTATCATTCCCTGGGGAGACCTTTTTTAAAAATAAACTTTATAAAATTTTAGAACCATTTCAGAAAAATGGCTAAGAGAGTACAGGATGTTCTCATCTATCCACTTTCTCCTATGTTAGCATCTTCTATTCCTACAGTACATGCGTCACAATTCATGAACCAATATTGGTACATGATTAACTGAGTCCATCAGGTATTTAGCTTTCCTTCGTTTTTAGCTAACATTTTTTTTTTCCCTATTCCAGGATCCCATCCAGGGTACCATGTGGCATTTACTCATCAAATCTCTTTAGGCTTCTTTTGGCTAGTCCTCAGACTTCTTTCTTTTTGATGACTTTGAGTTTTGACAAGTACTAATCAGGTATTTTGTACCGTGCCCCTTAATTGGAGTTTGATGTTTTTCTCCTGATTAGACTGCAGTGAAGTATCTTTGGAAGGAAGTCAATACATGTAAAGTGGCATTTCCTTTATATCACATCAAAGGTACATGCCCAGCGTTGGCCATTGGGAGCTGGGACTCCTATGCCTGTGGCATATTTCCATCTGTGGTGTGTGTGTATGTGTGTGTGTGTGTGTCTGTGAATGAGCTCGTCTTCCTTTCTGCCATTACAGCATGCTTCAGGTCTAAGAAGCTTTGTCACACATGTATTTCCTAATCACTTTCCCCCACAAGATGGTAAGGAGCCTAGATATACTGTATATCTGTTAAGTACTCTAAATATATCTGTATTTTCTTACATAATAAGAGCAAGGTTCTTTTTACTCCCCCAAGAACCAATTATTGAACCCTTGGGGGACAATTTCAACTGCATTAAAAATGCATGACCTATACCTACATTTACCCCCCATGTCCACAGCATGCTGAAGTCCCGGGCCAGAGGTCAAGCCCAAGCCACAGCAGCAACCTGAGCTCCAGCAGTGACAATGGCAGATCCTTTTACATTAGGCCACCAGGGAACACCTGCATTTACACTTTTAAAAAATTTAAAAAAAAAATCACAATGGTGGTGCAATGGTGGTGGGTCGCCATATATAATTTCCAGGCTGCTCCTTGCTAGGAAGACAACTGGAAAAATGCTTGACTCCTGTCCCATTTACAACTGTTTTTTTAAAGGGCTGCTCAAAGACTCAGGATGTTTGACATCTGATATGCGGGGAAATATATGTATTTGAGAAACATGAGAAGAGTACCACTGAAATGGAGGCAGAGATTCTAAAAACTAAACCAACGCACCCACCAACCACTGTCCTTTTGTCCTAAAACACGTTCCTTCCATTTTTGTCTCCTTTCATTTCCTTGAATTCCCTGCCTACTTGTCTTTCAGTGTTGGACAACTCTGAGTTTTCAAACTTCACATAAGAACACTGAGAGCTGACTTCACAAATGGCGAGCAGCCGTGCTCATCCCCCCAGCATGGCAGCAAAGCCCTTCATTTCCTCTGTAATGAGCTGCTGGCAGCTGAACCAGAAAACAGCATCATCTTGAAAGAGCCCTTTCTGGGATGGGGCTGCTTTTTGTCTTTCTGGATAATGCCATATTCTGAAGAGGAGCAAAGGTGGTGACCTCCTACAGGATTGAACCCTCTGGTTACAGGTGCAAAAGCAGCCACAGAGGTACAATTTTAAGTGACCGAACTTCTGGTCAGGGTCTTAGTTTCTTTCAAGACTAATGGCAGGCTGGCCAGATGCCACAAACAGTCAGCAGATGGGCTCCTGTGAACCCAGGCCCCCAGGGTGCCCCAGTCCCAAGCTAGCCTCCAAAGAATTGGCTCTGATGCCTTAAGTAACAATGGAATAGCTATCTTCTCACCATCAATAGGGAAATAAACAAGGTTTCTATGCAGCCCCTTAACCATCCATCAAACATATTTTTGCATTTAAAATAAATTCTGAAGGTCATCATTTCAGAAGGCAGACTCCCCTTTGAAGCAACAACGCCTTGAGGTCTATAAAACTGCATGGACAGAGTTCCCGTTGTGGCTCAGTAGGGTTAAGAAACCAACGAGTATCCATAAGGATGCGGATTCAATCCCTGGCCCCACTCAATGGGTTAAGGATCCCACGTTGCCGTGAGCTGAGGGTGTAGGTCACAGACACAGCTCAGATCCCGCGTTGCTGTGGCTGTGGTGTAGGCCGACAGCTACACCTCCGATTTGACCCCCAGCCTGGGAATGTCCCTTTGCCACAGGTGTGGCCCTAAAAAGCAAAAAAAGAGAAAAACCTGCATGGATAAGTTAAGAGCAATGTAAAGGGCCATTTGGTTTTCTCTCATGTTAAAAGCACTTGGCATCTGGTCATGGGTGGGGATGGACTTTAGGGAAAACAGCTGTGGTTAAAGGCAGGGAAACCAGAAACTGAGATGCTAAGCGATCCACACGGGTCACTGATAAACAGACAATTATTCTGAGCTTCCGGACACATCACACAGGCTTCTGAAAAGGAGGCTTAGTAGCTGGCATTGTCCTTTGTGTGATCAACTATTAATTCAGGACATCACTAATCTGGACACAGTTCTCAGTTGTGAACCAATCAACCAGTTCTAGAGCAGCATGGGAGAGAAGATCACTGCAATCAAACACTCTACGTAAATAATGCAACTTCAGACAGTGACACGTGCTGGAGAGAACAACCAGCAAAGTGTCTCGAAGCAAGTGACACTCTGGAATGAGACCAGCTCCAGGACAAAGCACAAACTATGCAAAGAGGACAAGCTTCCTAAAGAAAGGAATCCACCAGAATGGATTAATACCTGGTGGTGACAAATAACCACTTGTTTGAGCAATTTTTTTTTTTTTCCATTTTTAGGTGTCCCACGTCATATGGACTTCCCAGGCCAGGGATCAGATCTGAGCCACAGTCATGACCTAAGCCACAGGTGCAGCAGCGCCAGATCTTTAACCCACTGTGCCAGGCTGGGAATCAAACCTGCAACCCACTGCTCCTAAGATGGTGACAATCCCCTTGTGCCACAGAGGGAACTCCTAGTTTGAGCAATTTAGATAAACAGTTCTAAAGAACTCAGAGGGGCTTAGAATGTCTTTTTTCATTTCCCCCACAAAATTTCAACAAGTCCCCATAGTCTAATAGAGGATTTATTCCTTGTCGTTACTCCACAATTCATAGTTTATGCTCTTCCCCTAAATGTATTTCTTAGTTTCAAGCCTTGGCATCTTATAAATACCAGCTTCACAGATCAGCACTTCAGACCATTGGGGAAACGACAGTAGCAAACATCAAGCAGTCGATTAAAGAGGGCTACAGATTCTTTGCTACTCCTTCCATTGAAAGGTCATGTCTTATTCCTTTGCTCTGAAACCTGGGGTGGCTTCTGTGAATTGCTCAACAGATGAATTGCTTGATGGATGACTTCAGAAGAGAGATCCTAAGAAGGCCTGAAGTTTCGGGTTGGTTCCTTGAAATCCATGCATGATGGGAAGCCAGCCACTAGGTAAGGAGTTTAGGAGTCAACTTGGCCATGGGGCCCCTCCATCAGATGTCCCAGTTAATGCCACCTGCAGCTGAGATAAACCTCCCAGCTGAGTCCTGAGTTTCCAACACAAAGAACTGTCAACAAATTGAAAGCCGTTTTAAGCCACTAAGTTTGGGACGATTCTTTATATAGTAATAGATATTCAGTATACAACTTTTCATCAAGAATCCCAACATTTGGAAGTTCCTGTTGTGGAGCAGCAGAAACGAATCTGACTAGTATCCCTGAGGATGTTGGTTCCATCCCTGCCCTTGGTCAGTGGGTTAAGGATCCAGAGTTGCCGTAAGCTATGGTGTAGGCCTGCAGCTGCAGCTCACATTTGACCCCTAGCCTGGGAACTTCCATATGCTGTAAGTGCAGCCCTAAACACACACACACACACACACACACACACACACACACACAAGAATCCCAGCATGATCAGATTGATGGCTATATTGTGCTACTACTCAAAAGGAAACTTTCTAAGATGTTTGGCATGGGGGAAAAAAGATTTTTTTCTTAGATTCCATCTACTTAGAAATTCTCAAAAACCAGTGTTTACTCACTTCCCCTGTTCCTATAAACTGTAAAGGAGTAGCCAGCTTGAAAGGCTGTTATTTTGTGAATTGAGAGCAACTTTTTTTTTTAGGGCTACACCCCCAGCAAACAGAGGTTCCCAGGCTAGGAGCCCAACTGGAGCTACAGTTGCTGGTCTACCCCACAGCCGCAGCAGCTAGGGATCCAAGCCACATCTTCAAACCACACCACAGCTCACGGCAATGCCGGATCCTTAACCCACTGAGTGAGGCCAGGGATCAAAGCCAAGTCCTCATGGATGCTAGCGGGGTTCGTTAACTGCTGAGCCACGACAGGAACTCCTGAGAACAACTTAATTTTTCTCCTAATAATGGGTAAAAAAAAAATAGGTGAATAAACAAAACAAACATAAATAAAAACAAAAAGGCTGCTGTTCTTCTCTAAGTTTTGTGCAATTAGTCTTAAGAATACAGAATACCTTTTTTGTAGATTATTGTAATGGCTTTTGCCATATCATACTACATGACAGGGTAGAGGAGATTTTGATTATGACCATTTTCTTATGAAAGGCAATTCGGCTCTTTACAAATAATCACTATTTCAGAGAATGATTCAGCTGGACTTATTGAATGGTGTTCTCTAAATCTTCAAAGTAGGTATCATTGTCAAGGTGAAAACCAAGACATTTTATGTGGGCATGCCTGTGAGGTAAGAAATAAGAGTGGAAGAGATTACCAGGAGGCATCAAAGAGGTGGGCTTGGAAAGAGGGTCACCAGAATTGTCAGAGGAATTACTGCTGAGTCATGATTCAGAATCGCCATCCTTCTTCCCAGCAGGTTGTGGTGTAGGTTGCAGATGTGGCTCAGATCTGGCATTGCTGTGGTTGTGGTGTAGACAGGCAGCTGCAGCTTCCATTCAACCCCTAGCCTGGGAACTTTCACGTGCTACAGGTGCAGCCATAAAAAGAAAAAAAATTAAACAAATAAAACTCATTGAGGCCTTGCTTGGTAGCCAGCCAGTCTGCATTTTGTTGGCTTCTGTATTGATTCCAAACTCTGGTCCAGTCAAATGTGCCAGAATCAAAGGCTCATGTAGCATGATGCCTGAGGGCTACTGCCTTCCCTGAGGAGCAGCTCAAGTTTGGGGGTGCAAGAGTTACTGTGGTCAAAATGGACCACATTTTTTAAAATAACTTTTTATTATTAATGTATAGTTGATTTACAAGGTTTTTCCAATTTCTGCTGTACAGCAAAGTGACCCAGTCATATGCGCGTGTGCGCACACACACACACACACACACACACACCCATTCTTTTTCTTATATTATCTTCCATCATGTTCTACCCCAGGAGATTGGATATATAGCTCCCTGTGCTATACAGCAGGACCTCACTGTGTATCCATGTTAAATGGAATAGTTTGCATCTACTAAGCCCAAACTTCTCATCCATCCCACTCCCTCCACCCTCCTCTCTCTTGGAAACCACAAGTCTCTTCTCTACGCAAAATGGACCATTTTGTTACCCCTTGCTGGCGGTGCTGAGGCTCCCCCAGGTATTGGGAGAAGATACACCCATGGGTTCTGGCAAATGAGTCTCCATAATAGATGACTTCTGTCTCATTTTCTCAAGTTGACATCCTCTTGACACCATTTGGTGAGAGCATCACTAGTGCCATCATCCAGACGAAGGAGGTACCTTAGAGGACTAAAACACACTGCCACCAACATCTCTGGACTAAGAATGTCACCCACCCTATCGACAAATAAGCCCTTAGCCACTGCTGCTGCCTCGCCCCCAACTGTGCACTCTGAGGGGACTCGGGGTGGAAAAGAACAAGATAACTGACCCCAGAGAGCTAAGGTGCATGTCAAAGGAATGATGGCAAGAAACCCAGACCCTTGCATTTCCCCATGCATAGAAAAGTGTCAAATCCAATAACTGGAGCTGCCTGGTTTTTTTTAATGAACACTAACCTCTGATGTTCCAGCTACCTGGTTGTTGTTGCAAAACGCCCAATCTATCCTGGCTCCTCCCTTCCCTCTTTGGAGTGGTCCCTCAGAGTCCTCTGAGAAGCTGCCTCCAGGGGCAGAGACCTCAGAAAGCCCTAGGAATAAACCAGAGTTCTCGACTTTTTTTTTTTTCCCAGTTAACATCTCCTAACACATTTATTTTCCCACAGACCAATTTATTTCCCAAGTCTTTGTGGAACATGCAAACACCACTGCTAAAATCTAAGTCATGGTGGAGCAAGTGGAGGAAGCAGTATCTAAAAAAAGAAAAGAAAAGGAGTTCCCATTGTAGTGCAGTGGAAATGAATCCAACCAGTATCCATGAGGATGCGGTTTGATCCCTGCCCTCCCTCAGTGGGCAAAGGATCCGGCATTGCCATGAGCTGTGGTGTAGGTCACAGACACAGCTTGGATCTGGCATGGCTGTGGCTGTGGCGTAGGCCAGCACTGCAGCTCAGATTTAACCCCTAGCCTGGGAACATCTATATTCTGTGGGTGCGACCCTAAAAAGGGCAATAAACAAATACATAAATAAATAAATAAGAAAAGAAGTTCCTGGTAGGAGAAGTGGTTTGCATGGTCTGGGTTAAAGTGGATCTCCCACCTGTGGCCATTTGTAAACAATGTCTTTGGAGCTGGTGTTTGAAAGCCATAGACATTTGAGTGGCTTTCCCAGAGCCAGGACATTTTAATGGAAATGAATTTGCCAAAGGTTCGCTTCTGTTGTTCAGCAGCTCCTGGAGTTATCCAATACAAAGAAACTCCCTGAAAATCTAATTTTCACAGATCGTGAAACACATTTCAACAATGGAGAAGGGGAAGGCGGAAAGGTTATTTGGTGCTTGGAAAATACAGCTCTTGGGGATGCACTAAGCTTAGTCCCTGAAGCTTCATTAGTCAGGAAAGTAGACCTGGACTTCCTCCCTCCATAAAGGCCAAACTGTAGACAACGTCCCCACCACTCAAGGGCGATTTGATGAATCAGACAGTCATCTCCAATTGTAGGTGAAAGCACAGCTCCACTTGCCTTTAAAACATTCTCTCCAGCTGGATCTCTCTGTCCCAGTTTTACCTCTGAACGTGGCCGTACTGCTCAATGCATAAAGAATCAAAGCAAATGCTTGCTTGCATATCTATGTGTATATACGCATACGGTGAGACTTGATAGGGATAGAGTAGGATAGTCACACAGGCAGCTGCAGAAGTCCCAGGAGGGGGCCACAGATAGAGAGGGAAACCTAGGGGACTCTGGGAGATCACTGTAAGTTCATAGTCACTCAAGAAAGCCATCTGCACGTCGTGGAACAAAGCAGGCTTGCTTAACTATAAAACCATAAATAAAAGTAGGAAACATGCCTCAGGTCATTAAGTGAAAGAGAAAATGTGGCCTGCATTCAAGTTCAGCAAGATAATGACCCTTAGGACTAAGGGCAGGAATTTAAGGGAAAGATGGCATTCCAAAGTAGGAGACCCTCCTTATAAGGAAACGTGAGATGACTCAACCTAGTTTAGCATCTGTTACCACCCTTCTGCTGATCTGAATAAGCACCAGGACAGTCCTGGTCTGACCTCATAGGGTCAAATACTCTCCTACCTGATGTGAAGGAGGAGCTAGTGACGTAAGCCTGACATGTACTTGAAGAGAAGAAGGCACTCTTTCCCATCCCCTTGGATGATAAATCTGTAGCCCACCTGATCCTCGGGGCAGAGCCTCCTCACCTGCCCTCTTGCATCTCTCACAAGCCTCCTATTTTAAAAAATCGATTTCTTGCCTATCACTGTGTCTCTCACTGAATTCCTTCTGTGCTGAGACACAAAGAACCTGAACTTCAGGAAGTCCAGACACCAGGTGAGTGATTCTAATTAAAAAATTGTGGGGAGTTCCTGTCGTGGCGCAGTGGTTAACGAATCAGACTAGGAACCATGAGGTTGCGGGTTCGATCCCTGCCCTTGCTCAGTGGGTTAACAATCCGGCGTTGCCGTGAGCTGTGGTGTAGGTCGCAGATGCGGCTTGGATCTGGCATCGCTGTGGCTTCGTGTAGGCCAGCAGCTATAGCTCTGATTGGACCCCTAGCCTGGGAACCTCCACATGCCATGGGAGCGGCCCCAGAAAAGGCAAAAAGACAAAAGACAAAAACAACAACAACAACAACAACAACAACAAATGTGAGTTCAAGTCTCAATCTGCATTTTGGCTGGGTTAGGGTCAGAAGAGTTTTCAGTTTCAAGCTGATAAGTGACCAAAGCTTTTTACTACACTCTGGCCAAAAATAGGCTCCCCTATGTTTACACGCTCCAGGTCACCAAGAGTAAGGAAAAAGAGAAATACAATAGCAATGCAGCAAAGATGGAGTTTTCTCTCTTTTACTTCATGAATATGTCCCTCATTGGAATGATCAGAGAAGATAATTTGACTGAGTCCAAACATCAGTTCCAGGCTAGGCGTGACCTATGGGATATCCAAGTTGTAGAAAAAGTCTACGCATGGACACCAAACTGGAAGGATAAATAACATTATTATTTGAGAAACTCAGAAACAAGCTCGAGCACGTGGTACAGATCAGAAGTGTCATAAGAGTTCAGGTGAGGGAGTGTTCTTGGGTGACAGAAGGTGGGTTAGCCATTCTGGCAGGACGCTCGCTGAGATCAAACACGATCTAGGAGCTGGACTAAGTCTGAGCCTCCCCCTCTGTGGTACCCAGGCCGTGCATCTCACAAAGAAAATGAGGCTATGACTAACTCTCACCTTAAATTCAGAAGTCCCTTTGGATGGAAGACAGCACCAACCCAGCCTTAAGTTGGGGTGAAAGTGTTTCCACCAAGTAGAATTTG
The DNA here is from genome assembly GCF_016906955.1 of Phacochoerus africanus. Lineage (NCBI taxonomy): Eukaryota > Metazoa > Chordata > Mammalia > Artiodactyla > Suidae > Phacochoerus > Phacochoerus africanus. The sequence goes on along the minus strand of NC_062558.1, from coordinate 25,440,028 downwards.
CTGGGTCATCTATTTGTGGATGGTCTCTTCTGCCTCTGTTCCCTGAATTACTTACAAAGAGCAGCCGGGCTCAAGCATGTCACTCTTGTGATTCCAGAAATCTAATGACCTAGGTGAAGAGAATACACAACCTTGGCTTTTTGTGCCCAAGGCTCAAATCTATTGACCTAATAAGGCAGGTAAAACACAAGTCATGAACAATTAGGACTGCATCAGGCTTGAACCACAGTGGTTGAAAAAAAGCGAGACAGAGAGATTTTTTTTCCCCCCATGTAAAAGAACTCCAGATGAAGACTGGAGGCAGGCTAGAGCCATGGACTAAAGAAGTTATCAAGGACCCACGCTCCTTCTGGTTTCCTGCTACCACTTCTAGATCATGACTGTCAGCTCGCCAGTTTTATTTCTCTGCATCCATTCTTAGGCCTCTGTGCCAAGAAAGAAGGAGAAAGGCAGAAAGCATGTCCTGGCTATTCCTGCCCTTTTCAACCAAGACAAGAATAGTTCCCCAAGGAATCTCTTGCAGCGATTTCCACATAGATCTCACCAGAACATACTGGACCATACAGTCAACTTTAACCATTTCACTGGGAAGTGAAGTATTTTTTTTTAATGTAGCAAGTAAAAAAATATATGTATTTTGGAATTCCCTGATGGCCTAGCAGTGAAGGAGGAAGGATCTGGGGTTGTCACCGCTGTGGTGAGGGTCTGATCCTCGGCCAGAGAATTTCTGCATGCCACCAGTGTGGCAAAACGAACAAACGAACAAAAAACTAATAAAAGTGTTTTACATTTCAGTTATATTTGAAGTATAACTGACCTCCAACATTTTGTTGGTTAGAGGTGCACAACTTAGTGATTTGATAGTTCCAAAATATCACAGTGATTTGACATATCCAAAAAAGGGGGGGGGGGAGTTCCCTTTGTGGCTCAGTGGTTAATGAATCCAACTAGAAACCATGAGGTTGCGGGTTTGATCCCTGGCCTTGCTCAGTGGGTTAACGATCCAGCGTTGCCATGAGCTGTGGTGTAGGTCACAGACGCGGCTTGGATCTGGCATTGCTGTGGCTCTGGTGCAGGCTGGCAGCTATGGCTCCGATTCGACCCCTAGCCTGGGAACCTCCATATGCCACGCATGCGGCCCTGGAAAAGACAAAAAAAAAAAAAAAAAAAGACGTTGTTAAGACCAAAGTCTAAGGGCTTACTCCCTATGATTTCTTCTAGGTGTTTTATGGTTTTCAGGTCTTATATTTAGGTCTTTAATCCATTTTGAATTTATTTTTTTATAAGGTGTAAGAAAGTAGTTTTGGGTAATTCTGCGTGTAGCTGGTGAGTAGGGTTGGGTCTCAGCATTGCTGGCTGCATGGTCCTGGGAGTGTGGAGGGACTGGGGTCAACCAGCTGATGGGAAGGTAAACCCCCTGCACTAAGAGGCTAGAAGGAGGGCCATACAATGGTGCTTGTCAGCACCAATGTCCTCAGGATCAAAGGAGTTCCCCAAACAGCTGCCACCAGCATCCATGTCCCCAGGGAGAGTCTCACAGTCTCCTGCCTTTCAGGGAATCTCTCCAAGATCAGCAGGTGTGTCTGACCCAGGCTCCTTTCAAATCACTGGCTCTGAGCTGGGACTTAGAGCATATGAGATTTTGCGTGAGTCCTTGAAAAGAAGACCCTGGAGTTCCCCATGTGACTCAGCGGGTTAAGGACCTGATGTTTCTATGAGAATGTGGGTTTGATCCCTGGCCTTGCTCAGTGGGTTGAGGATCTGGTATTGCTGCAAGCTGCGGTGTAGGTCAAAGATGCAGCTCAGATCTGGCATTGCCATGGCTGTGGCGTAGGCCAACAGCTCTAGCTCTGATTCAACCCCTGGCCTGGGAACTTCCATATGCTGTGGGTGCAGCCCTAAAAAGAAAAAAAAAAAAGTGCAGATTCCCTGTTTCCTACAGCCCTCCAGCTCTCCCATATGCAAGTCCCCCTGACCTTCAAAGACAGATGTTCTGGAATCAGATGATCCTGTCTTCCTGGTTAGGGACCCTGGGCTGGGGAGCCCAATGTAGAGCTTGAACCCCTGGCTCCTTGGGGAGAACCCCTGCAATGGTAATTATCCTTTTGTCTGCTGATCACTGGTACCAGAGGTGTAAGTCTTGACTCGACAGTGTCTCTGCCCCTCCTATGTGCCTTGTTGTGGTTCCTCTTTGATATCTTTTTTTTAGGTTTTACTGAAGTATAGTCAATTTACAAGGATGTGATAACTTCTTCTCTACAACAGTGATGCAGTTATACCTGTATCCATATCTAGTCTCTTTCAGATTCTTTTTCCACATAGATGATCACAGCATACTGGGCAGAGTGCTCTATACTCTATAGCAGGCCCCCTTGGCCAATCCCTCCATATACTTCAGTGTGCGGATGCCAATCCAAAGCCCCCAGTCCACCCCTTCCTTTAGTGATGGAAGACCTGTTCTATTGACCTTCGGGTCATTCTCATCAATAGAAGCTCACTAACAAACATGGAGAACAGACCTGTGGTTGCCAAGAGGGAGTGGCAGGGAATTGGGATGGCCTGGGAGTTTGAGGTAAGCAGACACAAACTATTCCATTTAGAATGGATGAGCAATGAGGTCCTGCTGTACAGCACAGGGAACTCTATCCAGTCTCTTGGGATAGAACATGACGGAAGATAATATGAGAAAAAGAATGTGATTAGGTCACTTTGCTGTACAGCAGAAATTGACAGAACACTGCAAATTCACTCTAATAAAAATTTTTTAAAAATAAAGAGGAGTTCCTGTGGTGGCACAGCGGAAACAAATCCAGCTAGGAACCATGAGGGTGCAGGTTCAATCCCTGGCCTCGCTCAGTGGGTTAAGGACCTGGCCTTGCCATGAGCTGTGGTGTGGGTCGCAGATGCAGCTCGGAACTGGCATTGCTGTGGTTGTGGTGCAGGCCACCAGCTGAAGCTCTGATTGGACCCCTAGCCTGGGACCCTTCATATGCAAAAATAAAATAAAATAAAATAAAATAAAATAAAATAAAATAAAATAAAATAAAATAAAATAAAATACAAACAGATGGATAGAGCGGGGGGCGGGAGAAGGAGGATAGAGGCATAAAGCCGCTCTGTAAATAGTAGCAATTGGTGCCCATGGGAGGAGGTGAGCTTGGGGTCTTCCTTCTCCACCACCCTGGCCACACTGGAAAGTAAAGATTTTAACAGGACCCTTGCCCTTCTGAATAGAGTCAGAAATCTACCAGCAAGGAATAGAGGGGGAAGCAGACATTGGCTAGGCAGCTAGTGGCTTCTGGCAGAATGACCAAGAATTAATTCTGAATAATTGATGGCAAGTCAACATGCCGTCCATCTGTGACTATCCAAGTTCAGGAATGAAAGGAGAAAAGAGACTTTTAATCCATGGCAATGAATACGCTCCCTCCCCCAAGTATTTATGAGGTTCCTTGGGGAAAACTGTCCTCCATGAAATCATTCAGTGCTTTTTATTTTCTCTTCTCATAGGTGCAAATCATATGGAATGAAGTGACTTGGACAGTTCATCTCCAATTAGTAAAAATCAGTATTTGGAGGCCTTTTTCAAAAGTGAGCCTAGAATATTTGTCTTTGTCTGACTTATGCCCCTTGGCAGACCCTGGCCCTCCAAGTTGCTGCCAATGACAAACCTTTGTTCTTTTTTAATGGCTGAGGTGCAGCCGTAAAAAAATGCAAATACCAGGGAGGGATGGACTGAGGGTGTGGGATTGGCATGGTCCCACTGTGGTATAAGGAACAACTGGCCAGCAGGGCCCTGCTGTAGAGCACAGGGAACTCTACCCAATATTCTGTGATCATCTATGTGGGAAAAGAATCTGGAAGAGAATGGGTGTGGCTATATGTATAACTGAATCACTTTGCTGTACGGTAGAAATTATCACAACCTTGTAAATCAACTACACGTCAGTGAAACTTTAAAAATTGCAAATACTGGAGTTCCTGTCGTGGCGCAGTGGTTAACAAATCCGATTAGGAACCATGAAGTTGCGGCTTCGATCCCTGCCCTTGCTCAGTGGGTTAAGGATCCGGCGTTGCCGTGAGCTGTGGTATAGGTCGCAGATGCAGCTCGGATCCACGTTGCTGCGGCTCTGGAGTAGGCTGGCAGCTGCAGCAACGATTAGACCCTTAGCCTGGGAACCTCCATATGCCATGGTTGTGGCCCAAGAAATGGCAGAGAAGACCAAAAAAAAAAAAATTGCAAATACTATGTGACATTCCTTGTATGTGGACTCTAACAGCAGACAACAAACTAGGGAATTTAACAAAAAAGAAGCAGACTCACAGAGAACAAATTAGTGGTTATCAGTGGGGTGAGGGAAGGGGGAGGGGCAAGACAGAGGGAGAGGACTAAGAGCTACAAACTACTATGTACGAATGAATAAGCTACAAGGATATATTGTATAGCACAAGGGATAGAGACAGCTATTTTACAACATTTTTATTTTTTAAAAACATTAGTGCATACATTGAGGAGAAGAGGGGAGAAATGTAATGTTTACACATCTCTTGCAAGGAGATATTTGTGACTGGAAATCATCCTCGCTTGATTTTTCTGACTTCTATTACAGGAAAAATATAACAGCGAGAAGGTAGCCATCAGACTTTCAGTGGAGGTAAGAAAACTGTGACTGGAAGTCATCAAGGACGCACGAGTGCAATCCTGAGAAAATCAGTACACGATCTGGGAGCACAGCCCTCCTAGAAGAGTGGCTGACCTCTCTCCACACCCCTGGCTCAGGTCAACAGTCCCCAAACCTTCCGGACAATGAAAGAATTCCACCTTCAAGGGCTGCTTGAGTGGGAACCAGCTCTAACATAGAAACACATCTGTCAGGCAATAAGGGAATTTGCAATTAAAGCAACTAAATCCCCTTGAACTGCTTCTTGTTTCTCAATGTTAATGCAGTTTTCACCAGAAGAATGTAAAAAACAAAAACAAAAACAAAAAACCTCAAGGAGTTCCCGTTGTAGACCCATGGGTTAAGAACCCAGAGTGGTAGACGTGAGGATGAGGATTCACTCCCTGTCCTTACTCACTGGATAAAGGATCTGGTGTTGCTATAAGTTGCAGCATTTAGGTCGAAGCTGTGGCTCAGATACGGTGTTGCTGTGGCTGTGGTACAGGCCAGCAGCTGAAGCTCTGATTCACCCCTAGCCTGGGAACTTCCATGTGACATGGGTGTGGCCATAAAAATTAAAAAAAAAAAAAAAAACTCAAAAAAGGAGGCTTTTTCAGAGAAGTAGGACGCCTCAATATTGGTCAGCCCTGAGACACTTTGGAATACAACTAAAGATGCAAAAATCACTAGATCCATGAACACAACAGCAACAGCAATAACAGGACAACTAACACTTACCAAGCACTGCAGCACTTGCTATGTGCAGGGCACTGTTAACAGTTATTTGTATGCATTCATCACCACAGGGGTAGATGCTGTAATTGTTCCTACTTGGAGGTTGAGGAATCAGATGTGTTCAGAGGACCCAGGGAGTCTGAACTCTTTTTTTTGGCCGTGCCTGTGGCAGGTGGAAGTGCCTGGGCCAGGGACTGAACTCTTGCCACAGCAGTGACAACGTTGGATCCTTAACCTACTGTGCTACCAGGGAACTACTCAAAAAACATTTCCTAAATAGATTTCCTGAAAAAAAAAAAAATACACAGACTGATAAGTTGCAGCCCCACAGGGATCACTAACTGTTTTTTTAGACTTCTAATTTTTCTTTTAATCTTTTTAGGGATGCACCTGAGGCTACGGGTCAAATCAGATCTGCAGCTGCTGGCCTATACCACAACCACAGCAACTTGGGATCATAGCCACATCTTCAACCTACACCACAGCTCATGGCAACACTTAACCCACTGAGCGAGGCCAGGGATCGAACCTGCATGCTCATGGATACTAGCTGGGTTCCTAATCACTGAGCCACACAGGAACTCTGACATCACCTTCTTTCCACACAGAAATACAGCTATAGCCCTTGCCACCTGTAAGGACGCCAGCAGCCTCTGTATATAAGAACAGGCATGATGTAGGTCCCAAACTTTATCCTCTTCCACACCCCAGGGGTACCTCCAGCTTGGCTGATGGGCCACCTTAGGTGTAGGGATCTGATACAATCTAAACAGCAGCAGTGATGCTCCAGGCAGGCTGAGCCAAATCTAAGCAAGCAGAAAACGAAGAACCAGACGGATGCTGAGAGGTATTCACCTTGGGAGCTGCTGGTATCACCAAGGGAATGGGCAATCCTGAGTGATGCAAGCAGGCCTTAGTATCTACCAGATAAACAGGAGCGAAACGCAAGGAACCAGGGCACTTGCAAGATGAGCTAGGACAAAAGGCAGCAAGACATGGTACCCATGGAAAATCAGAAGTAGAAGGCAGAGGGATGCAAAGAGGGAACTGCGTTGTTTTAACGCTCTACTTAAAATCTTGATCTCTTTCAGACACAGGATTATTGAACACTTTATCATTTGCTGAGTCATTTGAAAATAGTTTCATGAGTTTTTAAACTTCCTAAGATATGACCATCTCTATGCGTAGAGATTAGTTATATTACCCTTTTCCTTATATCATATATATAATCTTATATATATCCTAATATATATATTACACAACCATTTATATGCACAGAGCTGTAACATACGTGATTTTCGCACAGTGATAGGCATATAGTAGATATTCAAATACATTTTGATGCATTGCCTCACAGTTAAGAACTTCAAGGCACTAATCTGTTTTGGCACATTTTGAAAAAAAATCTGCAAAATCCATATTCAATGCCTTTCTTCCGTATTTGAGAACCACCTAGGATGGATCTGGGAAGTCTTTAGGGACCTTCAATCACTCTCTCTTCTTAGATGAAGTACATTCTATTTAATTCCCTTGAACAAACTTTACAAAGAAATAAAACTCATTTCTCTCTTAGGCACACTTCTGAAAAAAATGGCTCAGAAGTCCTCCTCGTGGTAGACCAGAAGTCTGAACCAAAGTTTGCGCCAGAGGGAGACACAAGTTGGGGGAATATTGGGAAGACACACATGTTTACATTTGGCAGGAGTTTGTGCCATATTTCTTGCCCATTTGCAAAAGCAAAAAATTGAATTTGGAAGCTTTTGTTTAAGGAACCTTGGAACTATTTCCAATGTTTCCTTCCCCATGGAATGTGGAGGGACTGAAAATTTATTTTGGCAAGAGAGAGAGGAAACAAAGAAAAGGTAAACGCTGAGACAATACATAAAACTATCGTTTCATAATATTCCTAGAAAAGAAAATAGAAGAGTAAAAAATATTTGTGACCAGAGGAAAGGAGCCACATGTGGGACATTTTTCATACTTAGGAATTTATATTACTCTACAAGGAAGAGAAGCAACTCAAAAGATCACTTTGTGGAAGAGATGAGCTCCAAGCTCTGGTGAAATGGTTGTTTCCAAAAGAGTTCCAATGTTAAATCAAAAACGGGTTTCCTCTATATTCAGTATCCCTTAATAAACCATCATGGAAAAGGATATGGAAATACACAAACATACATACATATGTATGTGCATGTATATGTCATACACACACATACATACATATACAATATGTGTAGGAGTTCCCGTCATGGATCAGTGGTTAACAAATTCGACTAGGAACCATGAGGTTGCAGGTTCGATCCCTGGCCTTGCTTAAGGGGTTAAGAATCCGGCGTTGCTGTGAGCTGTGGTGTAGGTAGCAGATACAGCTCGGATCTGGCATTGCTGTGGCTCTGGTGTAGGCCGGCTGCTGCAGCTCTGATTAGACTCCTAACCTAGGAACCTCCATATACCATGGGTGTGGCCCCAGAAAAAAAAAAAAAAAAGAGACAATATATATACATATATATTTATATACATACATATACACACATATATACACATACACACATATATACTGAATCACTGTGCTACATACCAGAAACGAACACAACATTGTAAATCTATTCTTCAAATTAAAAAGAAATTTCCTGGCGCTCCTGCTGTGATGCAAAGGGATCAGCAGTGTCACAGGAGCACTGGGGGACACGGGTTCGATCCCCTGCCTGGCACAGTGGGTTAAGGATCTAAACCTCAGCCACAGCTGAGGTTTAGGTCATGACTGCAGCTCAGACCTGATCCCTGGCCCAGGAAATCCATAGGCCGTGGGGAGGCCAAAAATGAAGAAAAAAAAAAAAGGAAAAAAGAAATTTCCTTGATTAAAAAATGCATCCCAGGAGTTCCCTGGTGGCTCAGTGGGTTAAGGATCCTATGTTGTCACTGCTATGGCTCTCGTTAGAGCTGTGACACAGTTTCGATCCATGGCCCGGGAACTTCTGCATGCCACAGGTATAGCCAAAATAAAATGAAACAAAATACATATCTATCTTTCATTAAAAAATGCACCCCAATAAATTAAAAGTGAGTGCATTTTCAGATAGAAAGAAGTAAATATAACCAGCACCTTGGCCAGAAAAGCCTTCATCATTGCTCTCAGAAACTGCAAGACCAGCTGATTAAGTTAGTTTTAAGAATGTGGAATATTAGTTAAGTACCAGTGGGAATATAAGAAAGTGAGAAAGACTACATGGAAAAGATAAGATTGTGGGGCTGAAGGGGTTAAACAATTTGGAGCAAGGCTGGGGAACAAAGCATGATCAGGAAGTGGCTGGGTCAGGGCACAGGGGAGAGAAACCCCCAAAGAAACAATTCTGAATGGAGGGCAGCCCGCGGCATCAGGGAAGGGGAGAGGCACCAATACTAGCTATGGGGACAAATACAAAGAGTTAATTTCTAAATTGGAGAGAAACTGTAGCTCATCCTACCTGGAAGAAGAGAGATGAAAAAGCAAACGGGCATAACAAGAGCGGTCCTGGGCTCATGGCTTGTATTCCTCTACATCCCAAGCCTAAGGCTGGACTGCAGAAGAGTGAGGATCAGACCACAGAAGACCATGGTTAAAGTAAAAAGAAATGCTGAAGTGCAGGACAGACATTTCCCACTCCTGGACTCCAGGCTGCTCTAGTAGCAGTATTCCCATGGCCACCACATCGGGGGCGGGGAATGCAAAAGAGGCAGACTATGATGAAGGGTAAAGTGCCAGGTTATCTACCTTTGAAGTCCAAGAATAAAACCAGGAGGGATGTAAGAGAGGCTGCCAGGGACCAAACCAGCCCCATCTGAGCACACAGCCAGGCCTCTTGTTTCCGTGGCCACAGAGTGATATCGAACCACATGACCGATGGCATCTGGCCAATAGGATGTGGACAAAAGTGATGTCCATTTCCAGGATGGTCAACACTCCCTACAGGACCCTCTACGCTCTCACTTCCTACGTAGTGGCTGGAAGCGAGGGACCTCAAGTCCTACAGGATGCAGGGTCTCTGGGGAGCCTGGGCTCCCACATTCTCCGTGGATGCTTCCTAGGGAACATTGGACTTTGAGCAGGAAGGATGTGAGATGTAGGGGTTGGTTTGTTACAGCATCTGGAGACACCGACTCTAATACAAAGCAGAAGATGGATTTAGGTAACCAAAGGAACCAACCAGAGCCTGAATTCTTGGGAAGAGTCAAAAGGAGATCATCTGGGTGAGGGTGACAGTAGCAACGTCAGTGCAGTCAGATTGAAAAAAAAAAAAAAGTGGGGTTTAAAATGGATAGTGCTTCATACAGTTAAATTCATCCATTTGACAGGGTTGTTGAGTTCTGACAATTTTATAGACCCGTGTAATCGTGCGATCTACATGCATGTGCATCTGTATGTCTGTATATGGATATAAATATGTTGCCGTATGTTTCTATGAGTTTTCTGACCTGTATCAATTTCCGTAACCACCCCTACAATCAAGTCCCAGAAGTTTCATCACCTCAAAGCCTCCCTTGTGTTTTCCCTTTTCAGTCAAAACATCTCTCTTCTCAATCGCTAGCAACCGCTGACCAATTTCCCATCCTCATATTTTGCCAGGATATCACATAAATGGAATCACACAAGATGCAGCCTTTTGGGGCTGGCGTCTTTCACTCAGCGGATTGCCTTGAAAGCCGATTTTTAGAAAATGCTATGAGACGGGGAAAATGACACAAGGGTGGGAAAGGCTGGTAGCTGATGGATCTGGGCCACTGGTTCACAGAGGTTCATTATTTCATTCCCTCTTTTTGCAAAATTGGGGAAATTTCAATAATAAAAAGGTTTTGAATGTTGAAATCGTAATGTCTCTTATTTCCTCTGGTTGTATTCTAAGCATTGCCACTTAAAAGGAATCCAAAGAAATCAAAGACTCCAGACAGAAAAAAAAAAAAATATGGACTGGTTCAGCCTAGAAGACCTGGTCTTGGAACAATGTTGGTCTCCTTACAAGAGCCAGGGAGTAAACAATGGATAGTTTCTTTGCTTTTCTTTTTTTATTAGAGTAGAGCTGATACAGCGTTGTGTCACTTTCTTTTGTACAGCCTAGTGAACCAGTCATACATATACACACATTCTTTTTCTCCTGTTATATGTGGAATCTAAAATACGGCAAGATGAACCCATCCACAAAACAGAAACAGACTCACAGGCATGGAGCACAGACTCACAGACGTGGAGCACAGACTCACAGATGTGGAGCACAGACTCACAGACATGGAGCCCAGACTCACAGACATGGAGCACAGACTTGTGGTTGCCAAGGGGGAGGGGAGAGGAAGTGCAATCGATAGTTTCTGAGTCTGCATTTTCAGGATCTGAGTTTCCAGCATCTAAAGAAACCAAGAAGCCGTGTCCTATTTCTCCAGCAAAAGCCAATATCAAACCTTTGCTCTGGACCAATCTGAGCATCCCTTAAGTTTCTGATTCAGAGGCTCAATAGCACAGAAATAGGCCAGTTCATTCTCTAAGATGAAACTTGCCTAAAATGAGGGAACCTACTGTAAAAAAACTGGATTTGGCCCCTTTTCCAAGGTGACACAGGTCTGGAAGGAGACAAGACCTAATTTGAGGCATGGGTACAGTCACCCCATCCGCCCAGCAGAAGACTCCCTCCAGCAGACTGCGGATGACACAGGAAGGCTTAAATCTTCCCCTCTCCATTTGTACTTGTCGGAAATATAAGCTCCCCTGAGTATTCCTGGCTGTTAATATAGTCAAGAGTTTGAAAAGTAGAATTAAAATAAATCTACCTCAAATCAACGGAAAAGGGCATCAGGTGCTAATTTTGGAGGCATCAAGGAATTGAACGAAGCTTTGGAAAGGGCACATTTTTCTGAGCAGCATGTTGGAAATCCAGGCAGCCCTGCCCTAGATGTCCCTTCTGGCAAAGAAAATGGGTAAATTCACCTTAAGAAAAGGCGGCTTTTCTTATACTGCGATTTTACTTAGAGAATGACAAAAACTTTCTTTTCTTCTGAGAACCTATATTTCCATTCACCAAAGTAACCCCATTTTCAGACATCTTTTCCCAGCAAATCAGATCCGTAGTAACAAGATGATTCTCTTGTTTGATTAATTCTTGGTTTAAAAGATACTCAAGACCAAACTCTGAACTCAACATTTAGATGATGGGTTAATCCTACACCACACCCATTCCAGGGAATTTTCTTTCTTTCTTTCTTTCTTTCTTTCTTTCTTTCTTTCTTTCTTTCATTCTTTCTTTCTTTCTTTCTTTCTTTTCTTTTTTCTTCTCTCTCCTCTCTCTCCCTTTACTTCCTTTCCTTTCCTGCCTTCCTTTCCTTCCTTTCCTTCCTCTTCCTTCCCTTCCTTCCTTCCTTTCCCTCCTCTCTCTCTCTTTCTTTCTTTCTTTCTTTTAACCTGCAGCATATGGAAGTTCCCAGGCTAGGGGTCGAATGGGAGCTGCAGCTGCCAGGCTATGCCACAGCCACAGCAATGTCGGATCCAAGCCGCATCTTCAACCTACCCTGCAACTTGCAGCAACACCAGATACTGAACCCACAGAGAGAGGCCAGGGATCGAACCTGTATCCTCAAGAACAATGGTAGGTCTTTAACCCACTGAGCCACAACAGGAAATTCCTGGGGAATTTTCCACATAGACTGTGTTGCTGTGCTTTATGATAGAGAATTAACATTATTCTCTTATATTCTGGTTGCTTTCAGCATGTGTGTTTTGGTCCCTCAACAAACAGATTCTTCTGTTTCTTTTGTTTTCTCTGCACAGCATCTAGGAAGTGGTAACACACTTGTCTTCAGAGCCTAAAAACACCGTCTACCAGTAAGGAATGAAGAGTTCCCATTGTGGCTCAGATTAAGAACCCAACCAGTATCCATGAGGATGCAGGTTCGATCCCTGGTTTCACTCAGTAGGTTAAGGATCCGGCATTGCCATGAGCTGCAGCATAGGTTGCAGATGTAGCTCAGATCTGGTATTGCTGTGGCTGTGGGGTAGGCCTCAGCTGCAGCTCCCACTGGACCCCTAGCCTGGGGACTTCCATATGCCCCAGATGCAGCATTAAAAAAAGAGAGAGAAATGCCTAGAAAACACTGGGAGATTATGGAGGAAGAATTTAAACCTGGAGCCAAAGAATCAGTAAGAAGGTAGGTATAAACTTCATTAAAAATTACTGTGTACATTGGAAAGAGAGTCTGGAATTCAACTATATTTCATTCCATGATAAGAAGGAAAAGTTTCCTTAGGATAATGGCCTCAGTGGGGGGTAATCTGCCCCCCAGGGAAACACTGGGCAATGTCTGGAGACACTGGTTGATGTCACAGCTGAAGCAGGAGAAAGGTTACCAGTGGGCAAAGGACAGGCGCGTTGCTCAAAATCCTACAGCCACTGGAAATCCTATAAATCTTAGAACACCCTCTCCCCCCATCAGACACAGAGAGAGAGAGAGACAGAGAACAAAGTATTCAGTCCAGACAGTTGTGCTGGGAAACCTGCCTTAGGAGAAGAGCTGGGAACGAAAGGTAACCGGATCTGAGACACAGGGCCCCAGGTAAAAGGTCATTCTGCTTTCACATAGGCAAACCTGGGCTCCATCAACACACAGAGAGCCTGCTGGGGCTTTGGAATCGGTCATGATCTTTGACTTTAAATTAATCACCAAGTATGTACCAGGGTCGACTGTATGCCAGTCACTCACTGCGGCTTTGAGGATGCACAAGAAAGGAAAGAGGTCTGCTCACGTGGCCCTCACAGACGGCGAGACTGAGAGGGTCAAAGCACAATGATCTGAAGAGCCGAATGCCAGGTGGTGGTGCAGTTTTATTAGAGAACAAATTAAAGCAAAATGATGAGGAGGAAGGGAGGGACCCTACCTGAGATGAAATAGTTAAAGGAGACTCACCAATACCTATGTATCTAAGTATCTAGACAGCCAGCCATCATTCAGCCACCCATCTATGTAACCATTTACCCATGTATCTTTGTAGCTACCTGTCTACCTACCTATCTACCTATACGTCCATCCGCCCACCCACCCATCCATCCCCTATCATTTATCCATCCATTCATCATCTATGTATCTACTCATCTCTCATTCACCTGCCTTTCCACCCATCCATCTGTCCATCCACTCATCTATCTATCCATCCAGCGATCATCCATTATGTATCAATTATCTAGCTAGCCAGGTAGCTTTCCATCCATTTGTACTATCCCATCTTTGCCTTTCCACTTTTCTCACCTAATGTTTTTGAAAACTTTCATAGCAGAAAAGCTATATAGTATTCTTTTTAATTTTTCTTCTTCAGTCACATCTGCAGCATATGGAAGTTCCCAGGCCAGGGATCGATCGAATCTGAGCCACCACAGAGATAACCTCAGATCCTTAATCCACTGTGCCACAGCGGGAACTCCAGTATGCTGTGACTAGTATTACGTGAATGTAAATAATCAGTATCCCTTTAATGAGCACTTGAGTGATTTGTCGCTATGGTTCTGTTATCTTCTGCATTGAAGGGCATGGGATGTTACCGTGGAAAATCTAAAAACAGTCTGAAAGTTTCCTCCTGCTAAGTGACAAGTGACTCGCTTTTTCCTTACAAAAGGTTTTAAAATCTGGCATGTATCACTCACACACACACACACACACACACACACACACACACACACACACATATACAAATCATTAACTGAAATGAGATTTATGCAGTTTAAAGAAAAGAGTATATATCATACATAAACATTTTAAAAGACAAAAATGAACACTTAGGTATTAGCCCCCTGGCTAAGAACTAAAATTAACCCAGTATCTTTGAAGCCCCGTGCACGTTTCCTCCCGTGAATAGCCTCACCCTCCCCACCGAGACCTACTAGTCTAAGTTTGGTGTTCATCTCTTTGTTACTTCTTACAGTTTTACCTCAATGAATGTGTGTATCCATCATCCAAGAACACGTTGTTAATTTGATGCCTCATTTTTAGTTTCAATTTTATGTACACATATTTTTCTGAAGCTTTCATCTACATTTAATAGTATACATCAGAGATCACCTACGTGGATGTCACTGAATCATTTTCATGAATATATGGGATTCCACTGTGGAAATACGCCAACATTCAGTTATCCATTAGCCTCTCCATGGTCATTTGGGACACTTCCATTTTTTTGCTATTAAAACAGTGCTGCTATGAATATTTCTAGATGCCTTCTAGAGAACAAACACAAGGGTTTCTCTAGATTCTTTATCTTGGAAGGGGAAACTCTGGGTCATGGTGTATGCATATCTTTGATACTACTGGAAGATTTCTAACTATTTTCTAAAAAGGTTGTACCAATTTTGCCCTCCAGCAATAAATAGGCGCTTCCTCTGTTTCATATTCTCCACAACTCACGATATTATCAGACTGCCTGACTTTTGGCAATGTGGTAAAAATGAAATTAAAGTACATAATTTGTTTGTTTGTTTATATGGAAGCCCCAGGCTAGCGATCAAATCAGAGCTGCAGCTGCCAGCCTATGGCACAGCCACGGCAAAGTCAGATCTGAGGCACATCTGCAACCTGCACTGCAGCTCAAAGCAACACCAGATCCTTAACCCACTGAGCGAGGGCAGGGATCAAACCTGCACCCTCATGGATACTAGTAGAGTAGAGTTCTTAACTTGAGCCACAATGAGAACTCCCATAAAAATCATAAAAATGTATAATAGTTTTAATTTTTCTCTGATTTCTAGTAAGATGGGCTATCTTTTCTATTTATTGGCTACTTTGTTTTTCTTCTGTGAAATGTCTGCTCACATTTTTTGCCCATTTTTATTTTCGAATTATAGGTATTCTTTATATATCCTGCATCCTAATTCTTTGTTGGTCTTTCTGTACTACAAATACCTCTTTCCATTATGGTTTGTTTTTTAATATAAAAAGTACTTATTTTACTTTATTATTTATTGATTAATTGTCTTTTTAGGGCCACACCCTCAGCATATGAAGGTTCCCAGGCTAGGGGTCAAAAAGGAGCTATAGCCAATGGCCTACGCCACAGCCACAGCAAGGCAGGGTCCAAGCCACATGTGCGACCTACACCACAGCTCATGGCAATACTGGATCCTTAACCCACTGAGAGAGGCCAGGGATGGAACCCATGACCTCATGGATACTAGTCAGGTTCATTCCCATTGAGCCACGATGGGAACTCCTCCATCTTTTTCTATATAGGCCAATAATACCCGCTTTCACTATGTTTATTCTGCTCCTTGTTTTTAATTTCTATTTTACAGTGCTTGGGTCTTCATTTCATGTGTTACTTTTTTGTTTCCTTTCTATATTTGAAATCTTGATTTATTAGGTTCAGTCCTCTTAAAAAATTCCTACTCATTTAGACACAGAGAAAAATTTTTTTTGGTTTGTTTCTTTCCAAATAAATTCTTCCTCCCTCATATCCTTGTATTTTCTTCCTTCCTTCTGTCTTCCTTCTTCCCTTCCCTTCCGCAATATATTTACATAGATATACTGCCATTTCTTTTTATTTTTCTTCTTGTTTTTCTTTTTCAGCTGCACCAATGGCATATGGAAGTTCCTGGGCCAAGGATACAGTCTGAGCCACAGCTTCGCCCTGCACAGCATCTGCAGCAATGCTAGATTCTTTACCTACCGTGCGGGGCTGGGGATCGAACTGGCGCCACCACAGAGACAAGCCAGCTCATTATCCCACAGTGCCACTGTGGGAACTCCTGCTATTTCTCTTTTCATCTGCTTCATGCCCAATGTGAACAACTCTGACCCACACCCAGGCTTTTCTATGTGTGTGAAGGCAATGGGGATGAATTCGACTTGACATGCTTTGTCTCACAAAATATACATCAACACTTGAGTTTTCAACAACCTGGGATCACGGAGAGAGGAAGAAGGCTCAGTCAGGACTTTGAGGGATGAAATTAGGATGTGTCCCTCCTTTTTGTAGTTTTTCAGACTCTCTGCACCAGCATTCACTCAAGTGTGTGTGTGTGTGTGTGTGTTAAGACAGAGAAATGGAAGATGAGAGCGTTCATATTATACTTCTTCCATCTTCTAAGACAACTCTGGGCTTCAGATTATCCCTCCGGTTCATCTCTGGATCAGGGACACTTGCTTTGATAACGACAGGCATCCCTGGATGATCTCTTTGACCATCACCAATCCTTCAACTGCCCAGATGAGAAAGGGAAAAAGAAACACAGACATTGATTTTTCACCTTTGCATGAAGCAGTCACAGCCTGGAGAGAAAAATATTATCTCACTCCTGTGTGTTCTCTTTCTTCTGCCTCTGAGTCATCTCAAACTTGTTATCTTATTTATGATGATTTCTGTTTGGGTAAATTCATCTCTGCCTTGCCTCTGACCCTTCCGTCTTTGCTCCCAGCTGGGACTGACACAAGGGACAAACCCTGGTGACTGGCCCTGGTTCTCGCACAGTGTGGAGTGGATCAGTAGAGACATTCTGCTGGCATAAAAATTATCTTTGCAAACGGCTGTATCCACAGGGTCAAGTCAGCAAAGAGAATCCACAGCAGATAACTGACCAGAAGCACTTTAATACGGAGGATGAAGAACAGAGGGGCTGAAATTGCTGACAGAACAACTAGATGATGGTGATGCAGCCCAGATATTAATAACGGCAGGAAGTCTTGTCTCCTCAGCCCAGAAGGGCAAAGTAAGGCGGTGGTAGCATAAGAGGCCAAAACCAGTCTCCCTGTAGGCACTGGAGCTGTGCACGGGTCTGCCTGGTGGGAGGTAGAACCAGAGATGGAGGAGCTTTCTGTCCAGAGTAGGGGACCAGGGAGCAAGAGAGAAAATCATCTGACTTCTGGTCACCATGATTCCTACTGTTGGGTCTCATTGGCCAAACCCCATCAGAAGCCAAATCTGGGTAGGATAGGGCATCTGGGAAATGCAGGTGACAGAGGTGGACCTCCTGAGAATCACAGCACAGCAGGAGAAGGGTGAGGAATAAACCACAGAGCAAGTACCCCCAGGGCACCCAACCACCTCTGTTCTTTTGTAAGCAGGCCTTATTGGTGAATTTTTATTTATTTTATTTTATTTTTGCTTTCTAGGGCTGCATCTGTGGCATACCTAAGTTCCCAGGCTAGGGGTCAAATCAGAGCTAGAGCTGCAGCTGCAGGCCTACAGCACAGCCACAGCAAAGCCAGATCCAAACCGAGTCTGCAACCTACACCACAGTTTGCAGCAAAGCCACATCCATAACCCACTAATCGAAGGGCCTCATCGCACAACGGTTATGGGACCTCTGACTCCATAACCCACTGAGCAAGGCCAGGGATCGAACCTGTATCCTTATGGATACTAGTTGGGTCTGTAATCTGCTGAGCCACAACAGAAACTCCCTGAAATTTTGCTTGATTACTAATGACAACTTATGATCCCACCTATCTCTTGCTGCCTAACAAACCACCCCAATCTTAGGGGCCGAGAACACCACCGTTGTGTCATCCATCGTGATTTTACATACTGGGAATATGAGCAGGGCTCAGCTATGAGATGCTAGTTATTAGAGAAATGCAAATCCAAACTACAATGAGGTACCACCTCACACTGGTCAGAACAGCCATCATTAATAAGTCTGCAAATAACAAATGCTGGAGAGGATGTGGAGAAAAGGGAACCCTCCGCTACTATTGGTGGGAAGGTAAATTGGTACAACCACTATGGAGAACAGTATGGAGGTTTCCCAGAAAAAATAAATATAGAACTATCATAGGACCCAGCAATCCCACTCCTGGGCATCTAACCAGACAAAACTATAATTCAAAAAGATACAAGCACCCCTATGTTCATAGCAGCACTATTCACAATAGCCAAGATATGGAAACAACATAAATTTCCATTGACAGGTGACTGGATTAAGAAGACGTGGTACACATCTTCTGAGTAGTATACACAATGGAATGCTACTCAGCCATAAAAAAGAAGAAAATAATGTCATTCTTAGCAACATGGATGCAACTAGAGATTCTCATACTAAGTGAAGTAAGTCAGAAAGAGAAAGACAAATACCGTATCACTTATATATGGAATCTAAAATACGGCACAAATTAACCTATCTACAAAACAAAAATAAACTCATAGACATGGAGAATAGACTTGTGGTTGCCAAGGGGGAGGGGAAGGGAGTGGGATGGACTGGGTTTTAGGGTTAGTAGCTACAGACTATTTCATTTAGAATGGATAAGCAATGGGGTCCTGCTGTATAGCACAGGGAACTCTACTCAGTCTCTTGAGCCAGACCATGACGGAAGATAATCTAAGAAAAGGAACACATATATACTATGACTGGGTCACTTTGCTGTACAGCAGAGCTAGGCACAGCACTGTAAATCAACTATACTTTAATAAAAAAAAAAAAAAAAGCCAGTGATAGATCAGGTTGGGAGTATATGCCCTTGATATGACGCAGTGAAAAGGGCAATTTATCTCTGTGGTTTTTGACCCTCAGACCCATGGCTTCAGTCTCCTCATGAGAAAAATGTCAGACAAATCCCAAATGAGGGACAGTTCCCCATAAAGTCTGAACAGGAAGTCTTGAAGTTGTCAAGGTCAACAAAAACAAAGAAAGTCTGAGAAATGGTAACACTCAAGAGGAGTTAAAAAGACAAGATTACTTGTCTGGAACAGAAATGGGTGTTCTGGGAGTTCCCCCTGTGGCACAACAGGAACAAATCCAACTAGTATCCACAAGGATGCAGGTTCAATCCCTGGCCTCACTCTGTGGGTTAAGGATCCAGTGTTGCTGAGAGCTGTGGCATAAGTCGCAGATGCAGCTCAGATCCCACATTGCTGTGGCCGTGGTGTAGACCCACAGTTACAGCTGTGATTCAACCCCTAGCCTGGGAACTTCCATATGTGTAGGTGCCGTCCCAAAAAGACCAAAAAAAAAAAAAAAAAAAAAGATCAAGGGAATTTCACTAAGTGTAGGCTTTAGCAATTGATTCATTGTTACAAATGAATCATGCCAATGTAAGATATTAATAACAGGGGGAACCTAGCCTTGAGGCACGTGGCATTGTCCAGTACTGATTTCATAACTTTTTGGCCAATCTAGGTCTATTCTTTAATAGAAGTTTTATTGAAAACAGATGGAACACACTCTCTTCTCTGTCTGCCTCTCACTCCACTCAGCTTCAGAAACAACTCCATTTATCCCCACTGGATGACCACAGGAGATTATAGTAAGAACAGAGGGAATTATTGAAGGAATTCACTGTGCTAGGCAGGGAAGAGGTGCTGGGGAAGTAGGCCGTCACATCTAAACCAAGGGCACCCCACCCACCCCAACCCTAATACTGTGCACTGCCAAGGCCAGCACTCCCATCGCTTATGAATTCTTGAGACCCACAATATACGTCTAACCAACCTTTTATTTATTTATTTTTCTTTATTTTCTCTGCTGAGCCCAAGGCATGTGGAAGTTTCTGGGCCAGGGACTGAACCTACACCATAGCAGTGCCAACGCCAGATCCTTAACCACCAGGCCACTAGGGAACTGCTATTTATTTTCTTAAATTAGCCAGACTGGGATGTATTTCCAGTAACCAAGAATATTATTGGCTACCCCAGGGCATACTATACCTGAAACAGAATAAGGAGAGATCCTATTCTGGTTCAAGGCAAGTCCAAAGACTGCATCATTCAAGTGAATGAAGCTCATGGCCCATTTCAAAAATCCATATATTATTTCTTTTTCTTTTCCTTTAGGGCTATACCTGTGGCCTATGGAAGTTCCCAGGCTAGGGGTTGAATTGGAGCTGCAGCTGCTGGCCTATATCACAGCCACAGCAACACCAGATCCAAGCCACATCCGTGACCTATGCCACAGCTTGCAACAATGCTGGATCCTTAACCCACTGAGCAAGGCCAGGGACTGCACCTGCATCCTCATGGAGACTATGTCGGGTTCTTAACCCGCTGAGCCACAATGGGAACTCCACACCTGTTATTTCTTTTTCTTTTTTGTCTTTTTGCCACTTCTTTGGCTAGGGGTCCTACGCCAGAGCCACAGCAACACAAGATCCAAGCTGTGTCTGCAACCTACACCACAGCTCTCGGCAACGCCGGATTGTTAACCCACTGAGCAAGGGCAGGGACCGAACCCGCAACCTCATGGTTCCTAGTGGGATTCGTTAACCACTGCGCCACGACGGGAACTCCCACACCTGTTATTTCTAACAAGCTCAAAACCTTCGGCAAAGTGAATTTCCCAAACCACCAAAGTCTATGTTGTGGACCTTATGAACCTCAGGCCCACACTGTACTTTTGTCAAATATTCTTATTTTATTCCCTTTCTCTCTCTTGTATAACTCTCCCCTTGGCAAGAACATCTACTTGATAATAATGCCTTATATGGAGATGGCTTTAGATCGGACCACAGTGCTGGGCACCAATTCTTTATTAATCCTTGAGTATTTAGCATTTCAAACTGTAAAGACTGCAGCCAAGTAAATATATTGGTTACTGATTAACACTATGTCCATTCATTCATTCAACCAATCTAAGAATATCTCTGCCATGGACAAAAGCACCCAGGCTTCTGAGTGCCGTGCCCCTGTTCTGCACCTTTCCACCTGCGTCTCCTGGAGTGTCCAAAAACCAAGCTAATGCTGTGCAAATATGTGGCTCCAGATCTAACAACCAGAACTCCTTTGAAACTGACTTCCTGTGGGAAAAAGCAATGGAAGAAGAGATGCGGAGGATGAGCAAGAAAGAGCTCTGGAGTTCTTTTATTCTCCAGACACATCATCAGGTAATGAAAGACTGAGGATGCTGCTGAAATTGGCTCTCTGTAGGGGAAGGAAAAGGGACCGAGTGGTGAGAACGTGGAAGAAAGGGCCCAAGTGCTGTGGGATGCTTCAGTTGTCCACTGGAAGGAACACATTTTTCTGAAATTAAAAGGGACCCTTAGATGTCTAAGGAATGAAAGCGTTTTCCTTTGTTTCCTTTGTGGAGGTCTGCTTTGGAAGGCACAAGCTCCAGGAACGAACAGAATTTCTAAGATGACAAACAGCCCCATCGGGGTTTCCCTCTTTGCAACGGTAAACACACAGGCGCACACACAACCAGCTATTTTTTCCAAACTGCCCTTATGGATAACTTGCATGACAAACCTTGAAATGAAACCGAGAATGAAAACCAAGCCCCTGTGTGCAGCCACGGGGTCACTGGGAGATCACAGGCGCAGCGGTGACAGGCAGGTGGCAGTGGGTGGTCAATCACTGCATGCATAGAACTTGAATTGCAGCTGCAGCAGGAGCCGATGTGAACAGGCTCCTTCCTGTTGGTGGCAGTTAATGTGGTCGCCTCCCCACCCCGGCCATCCTTAAGTAGTGATCGATGGCCGGCTGACAGCTGACCTACTAAACATGAGCCCACCTCTGGACTTCATTAGCACTGTCACCCCTGAGTCTAGCAACAAAGTCAACATTTCAGAGGAAAGCACCCAAGGATACTTGACTGCATCTCTCAGGGTTATTTATAGCAGATGGCCAGATAGAGCAGGCCCCAGCTAATTCTAAATATTTGGAAGCTATGCTAAATTAGTGTCAAATTGACTTCATTAAAAAAGATATACAGTTTCATTATTTTCTGATTATGAGAATTCAAACTAAAGGCTGATGACATTGCCAGATCCAAGTTCCCTGCCAGCTGTCTTCATAAACAGATAAGACTTACTTGTAATTAGTGCATGTTAAGCATCCAGCAAGCACATTATTAATGAATGCCAGCTTTTAAAGAGATTGAAAACTGTGCCACCTTACCACGCTAAACACATGTTCATGAAATACTTATTGATTTCCCTTCCTATTGTCTTAGCCAGAAAAAATAGATTAAAAAAACACACACACACATTTCTAATTGATGGACTCTGAAAAATACACTCCGGCGATCCCCCCCAAAATTTTCCAGTCTTCTGACTTTACAAGTGGAGCCACCAAATCTAGATGCTTCACAGGCCTCTGTTTCTGAATGTGCCAAGATTTGGATCCTTCAGACTCTGCAGCCCAGCAGAGCCAACTTCTATAGGTTGTGCCACAGCTTGCAGAGGACGGGGCCACCCTCAGAACTCAGATGAACATGTTTAGCAGGCAATCACTTGTGGCCAGATGCACAGCTTTTGGTGAAATTTAATTCTACACCTACAACTGCTTCCCCCCAAAAAATGGGATGTGGAGATCATCTCCTGGAGAGTTAAAGCTTCAAGGAGAGTCTGGTTTTCAACCCAGGATCCAGGAAATCAACCAGCTGTAGTTGGCCAATGGAAAAAAATGGCAGAGCATGAAATCCTGTGAATTCCCCTTATTCAAAACCTTTCGTTCCCATCAGCAAAATGTTCCTGGAGATGAGCAACCATCTTCACTGAGAATATTATATAAGAGTGTTAAACCTGGAAAATCCAAGCACAGAGCCAGGACACCATGCAGAGGGCCCATGAGCAGCTGAACCTAGGTCTGATTTCCAAAGGACAGAAGGACGAGATCATGAGGACTCAGTCCCACAGGTCTGCCTATGACCCAAAATCCCCATGCTTAATCCACAGATGCACTCTCAATATCAACCAAAGGTTTCACTTGCCAACAATCAGCCAAGTTCAATCATTAGGTTAATTCTATCCACTGGTTCTGTTTCTTTGGTTGAGATTAAGAGGCAGTTCCCAACACTAGGTCACAATCAACAAAACTGAAATGTGCAAGAGAATGATTTCTTTCTTTCTTTTCTTTTCGTTCTGTTTAAGGCAGCACCTGTGACATATGGAAGTTCCCAGGCTAGGGGTCAAATCAAGAGCTGCAGCTGCCAGCCTACACACAGCCATGGCAACACCGGATACAAGCCGCATCTGTGACCTACACTACGCCGTATCCTTAACCCACTAATCGAGGCCAGGGATCAAACCCACATCCTCATGGACACTATGATGGATTCTTAACCTAGCCACAACAGGAACTCAAAGAATGATTCCTTTCTTAAACTCGCCTACCCCTTAATGAACACAGAAAAAAAGAAGTTTTTATTAAAGAAAGAAAGAAAGAAAAAAAGAAAGAAAGAAAGAAAGAAAATGTAGCTATTGAGCCCAGATGGAGAGGGAAAAGAGGGACTAATCATTATGGGATGAACTTTAAACCCCACATATATGAGTTTCCTGGTGGCTCACTGGGTTAAAGACCTGGTGTTGTCACTGCAGTGGCTCTGGTTGTTTCTGTGGTGTGGGTTCAGTCCCTGCCCAGAGAAATTCCACATGCCATGGGCATGGCAAAAAAAAAACAAAAACAAAACAAAAAACAAAACCCAAACTGCATGTAAACATATCCCATGTCCAGTAACACTATGTTCAGGAATCATAACAAATTTGATTAGATCAAATTTGCTGTTAGATCAAATATCAGATAATGTAGCATTGTTAGGTCATATTTAGAGACCCAATAACCCTTAAACCAAATAGCTGTTACAATCAGACTTGTCTGTGTTTAAAACAAACCAAACAAAAAACAATCAACCCAATCAAACCAAGGGAAGCAGCTTTTCTCACATACCATTTTCCAAAGAGAAACGCACCATTTTTTTTTTCTCCTAAAGCCCACAGTTACTCATCTTAAATGCCTCATCTTCAGTATAAGCTTATATAAGACACTCAAAGAATTCTACCGTACATCCTTCACACTGTCTGCTCTTTTATAGGTTGAACACTAGGTTCTATTTCCAGAGAGAAACAAAATGATAAGTCTGAGGTTGGTACCACAGCATACTTAGAACTCTCGTGTTTGGAAGCGATTTTGAGTTGGCAAAACTGTATTCTCTATCCTTGCCGACAACTGTCGCCATCCCATTTGCAGACTCATTTCAACCATGAGCCATTTCAGTCTCCCGGAACCTGCAGAGAACCCCTAAGCTTGGGCAAAGGCAGAACATCAGCATCTCCTTGGTGGTTCTGGGATGGCCGGAAAAAAACCCAATAATAAAAATATCTTCCCCGCCCAACTGCCAACCCAGAGAGAGCCAACTGGCCTCTCTGTTTGACAGTGAAAATGGAGTTTGTAAAAGCTGGTGGGAGGCTTCCACCCGGGACAGCGCCAAAGCAGCTCTCTGGATGAAATAGAGGGCGTCCCAGAATCACCCCTGACCTTGGCGCTCCTACAGGGAGACTCCCAAGGAACTCACCTCAGGGTGAAGCGGTCCTCGGTGGAGTTTCTGGAGATGGAAATGGGAAAAGTCAGCACATCTCCTTGCCTGACCGTCTTTGGCACATACTGGACGGCCACGTTGTTATCCAAACGTAGTTCTCTCAGGGCTGGCCGGCTGTGGGTCTGGTAAAGAAACACACTCCCGATCCTCTGCAAGGGAGGCCCCGATTCATCGACATCCGGACGCATCCCTCCAGCTTTCCTGGCTTCGTCCTTGACACAGTCTCCACGCTCGTCCCAGTCCCCCGGCTGTACAGTGTAGTAGAGTTCCACGGGGCTGCCCTCGGAGGGCTCCAGCGACTTCTTCCTCCCGGCCACCACCGTCGGGGGGCTGAACCAGCTGGCCAGGAGCTCCAGCTGCGCCACGCACAGCCCCAGGGCCCCCTGCAGCCGGCAGCTGCCCCGCACCTCCCGGGTCTCCCGGAAAGCAAACACCCGCAGGCAGGGCAGCCTCTGCGCCTGCGCGGGGCCGGGGTCATCCCAGTCCCTGCCCACCACGTGGAACAGCACCTGCACCCGCGGCCGGCTCAGGTACACCTTGTCCCTCAGGATGTGCGCTTTCAGCTTCCAGTTCAGAGAAAATTTGCTGGTGAATCCAAAAGGGCTGGAAGGCAGCATCAAGTCCTGGGGTACCACTTGCTCAATGGCGAAAGGCCCATAGCTGGCATTCAGGACCGGGAGCCTTTTGGATTTGTAAATCAGGAAGGACTCCACGCGCGATTGCAGGCTGGAGTTTCTCATGATGTCCTGGTTGGCTTCCTTCAGGAAGAAGGACACGTCGGCGTGGTGGATGTGGTAGGTCACCGGGAGGTAGGTGGGCAGCAAGGAAAACCTCTGGATGCTTTCCAGGATGCCTCGGCTTTCCACCACTGTCAGAAGGAATGGGGTTCAGGTGTTAGAAATTCTAGGGCAGGGTGAGCAGTACTGTAAGTGTCCCTGCACCCCCTTTGTAACTGACTGCTGTCTTTAGACTAATTATGCAATTCTTTTTCCACAATGTCTTACTTAACTAATCTTGTTTTATTTGGGGGCCATACCTCCAGCATGTGGAAGTTCCTGCAAGGGATCAGGGATCAAACCCACTGCCACAGCAGCGACCCAGGTGCTGCAGTGACAACGCCCGGTCTTTAACCAGAGGAGCCACCAGGGAACACCATAATCAACTCATTTTATATTAGATATATTTCTTTAAAAATTTTTGATGCCACTGGAGTAAGCAGACAACAGGTATCATTGGCCATAGATAGAAGTTGAGCATGCAAACAAAATTTAAAGTAATGCCTTTAGCAATGAAGTCCTACTGTACAGCACAGGGAACTATATCCAATCTCTTGGGATAGAGACCATGATGAAAGATAATATAAGAAAGGGAATGTACATACATGTATGACTGGGGCACTTTGCTGTGCAGAAGAAATTGGCACAACATTGTAAATCAACTATACTTTAACTCAAAAAAATCATTAAGGAGTTCCTGTCGTGGCTCAGCAGAAACGAATCTGACTAGTATCCATGAAGACACATGTTTGATCCTTGGCCTCGCTCAGTGAGTAAAGGATCCACATTGCTGTGAGCTGTGGTGTATGTTGCAGATGCGGCTCGGATCCCGCGTTGCTGTGGCTGTGGCTGGCAGCTGCAGCTCCCATTCGATCCCTAGCCTGGGAACTTCCATATGCCAAGGATGTGGCGGTAAAAAGACAAAAATAAATAAATAAATAATCATTGAAATTTAAAAAAAGAGAGATCCTCATGAGAAAGGTCTCAAGAATCCGCTGGCATCCAAAAGACAAGGGTTTTCCCCTGAACTCAACCAGACAGAGATTGGAAACAGGTATGACTTTCTCAGCATGTGGTTGGATGCTGCTGCATCGCTATTCTAACTGACACCATTTCATGGTCTGGCAGATACACATGCTACACTTAAAGACACACTGATCATTGGGAAATGACAAAAGATGTTAAGACGGTCCATCCTAAATCACTTGGATATCATGGACTTTCCCCAGGGTAAAGCTGACCCATAGCAAGAAAAGACCTTGGTAGGGCAATGCTAGGAGGAACCCTCCAGAAAGAATGATGACGAGCTGACCACATCATGTGGCCTCCACGTGTCCCTACAACCCAAGAATCAGGGGAGCCCATCACTTTCATGACATCCACATCCTTTGAAAAAGCTGTGTTGGAGTTCCCGTCGTGGCGCAGTGGTTAACGAATCCAACTAGGAACCATGAGTTTGCGGGTTCGGTCCCTGCCCTTGCTCAGTGGGTTAACGATCCGGCGTTTTGCCGTGAGCTGTGGTGTAGGTTGCAGACGCGGCTCGGATCCCGCGTTGCTGTGGCTCTGGCGTAGGCCGGTGGCTACAGCTCCGATTCAACCCCTAGCCTGGGAACCTCCATATGCCGCGGGAGCGGCCCAAGAAATAGCGACAACAACAACAACAACAACAAAGACAAAAGACCAAAAAAAAAAAAAAAGCTGTGTTGACACAAGGCACAGAAAGCATTCTTTTTTTTTTTTCCTCCCCTCCCCGAATGTACCCTTCCCTCAGAGGGAAAAAAAATCCAACATGTTTTTTACAGTGTGCCTTATAGTCAGTAAGAAAAACACAAACATAGAAATTGCATAATTCAAGGACCAACTTAACAGGTCTTAGAAATGGAAACCATTGGCTCTGGGAACACTGGCTTTCTAGGCAAAGCTCCACAAGGTGTGAAGCCCTTCTCATGAATAGCCATGTAATTATCTCCAGTTATTTTGCAAGAAAAGCAACTCAAGCCCTGGCATTCCCACGGCCAACCTGTTTCAGAGCCACACCTGAGCACGTTTTCTGATGCATGAGGCTTACTTGAGTCTGGACCCCTCTTGGCAGTTGTGTGTAAGCAGAGAAATTCAAGAACTCAGAGAGAGTCTTGACTGTGGCTTTGCTGCACAGATCTCAAGAGAGAGCACTCAGGTCACTGAACCTTTCTGCCTCTCCTGGGCTGGTCTGTAGACACAGGTCATGGACTAGAGGTTGGAAACCCCAGCCAGTTCTAACAGTACAGAGCGCTATGCTGTGATCCATCCCACTTCCAGACAAGAAGCCAGCGTGATGTACACTCACCATGAGTTAACTGACAGCCCCAAGAGATGGGCTCTTTCAATCCCACGGCATCACTAAACTCAGGCCAGGCTGAGCCCCAGTTCAGCAATGAAGGCTTCTATGGTGCAGAACCATTGGAAACCTCCAATATCTGAGCAGTTTTCATTCACTCTCTCAGCGATTTCATACAATTCAAGCTAATAAACAGGAATTTCTTCTTTACCTGTCTTTTTAGGGCCACACCTGCGGCATATGTAAGTTTCTAAACTAGGGGTCAAATTGGAACTACAGCTGCCAGCCTACACCACAGCTGCAGCAATGCCAGATCTGAGCCACGTCTGCGACCTACAACACAGCTCATGGCAACACCAATCCTTAAACCAGTGAGTGGGGCCAGAGAGCAAATCCAAATCCTCATGGATACTAGTCAGGTTCTGAACCCGCTGAGCCACAACAGAACTCTGGAATTTCTTTTTCAAAAATCAAAATATCAGGAGTTCCCGTCGTGGCGCAGTGGTTAACGAATCCGACTAGGAACCATAAGGTGGCGGGTTCGGTCCCTGCCCTCACTCAGTGGGTTAACGATCCGGCGTTGCCGTGAGCTGTGGTGTAGGCTGCAGACGCGGCTCGGATCCCACGTTGCTGTGGCTCTGGCGTAGGCCGGTGGCTACAACTCCAATTAGACCCCTAGCCTGGGAACCTCCACATGCCGCGGGAGCGGCCCAAGAAATAGCAACAACAACAACAACAAAAAAGACAAAAGACAAAAAAAAATATCATAGACCTAACAAAAGACCTTCTCCGGATCACATTTTCCTTTATGTTCTAGAAATTGCTCAGCATTTATATTTATATATTTTATATATATATATAATATATATATTTTTAATAAGCTCATATTTTTACATGTGAGTTTTTGTGAAAGCAAAGAACAGGCAGTGAATTTCACACTGATGATCTGGGTTCAAGTTGTCTCCTTCATCCCTTCTCTGGGTACCACCTCCCCTCGCCCACTTTGCTAAGTACATTCCTTAGGATTTGATGGAAAAGGCACTTCTCTGGAATGCTGCCTTTGACTGTGTGATTCTGAGTCCTATGCCCCACTGATGACCTTCTGTATGTCCTGCTCTTCCCCATCATAGGGCTTTATGCTCTGCTGTAATTCCCTTTATGTCCCCGTGAATTATATGAAGTGAGCAGAGATGACATATGGGCCTTTTCTCCATTGTATTCATAATCCTTAGGAGAGCACCTGGCAAAGATTAGGTACTCAGTCAATATTTGATAAACGAATGATTCTTTCAGTATTACAAAAGGCAGATGATATTTTCACATCAGGATTTTATAGGTAGTCTCCTCTTCTTCCATCAGTCTATAATTAGACTCCTCCATCCTTTCATCCTATGTACGAGCTCCATATAATCTTAGGAATATGGGACTCAAGAAGGTAGGCACTTCTCTAGGTCCCTAAAAGACTTAAATCCATTACACAGTGGCCGTGATTCTTAAAAATACATCTTGGTGTCATGCGAGTGAAAAAGGTAGGCACAATGAGGTCCTTAAAGATCTACAACCTGGGAGTTCCCGTTGTGGTGCAGTGGTTAACGAATCCTACTAAGAACCACGAGGTTGTGGGTTTGATCCCTGGCCTTGCTCAGTGGGTTAACGATCCGGCGTTGCCGTGAGCTGTGGTGTAGGTCACAGACGCGGCTCGGATCTGGCGTTGCTGTGGCTGTGGTGTAGGCCAGCAGCTACAGCTCTGGTTGGACCCCCTAGCCTGGGAACCTCCGCATGCCGCGGGAAGCGGTCCTAGAAAAGGCAAAAATACACACACACACAAAAAGACCTACAACCTGGAGTTTTCCTGCACAGGAGGTTAAGGATCTGGATCTGTCACTGCTGTGGCTCAGGTTGCTGCTTGTGGTGCAGGTGAAATCCCTGGCCCAGGAACTTCCACATGCTGCAGGCAAAGCCAAAAAAAAAAAAAAAAGACCTACACCCATCATACCCATTACACACCATCCCCTGAGTCTTAAAAATACATCTTGGCAACGCTCAGAACAATTACTTTGGGTTGTCATCACACCAGCCTGTCATTCACTGTAGATCCTGCAGAAGCCTAATAACTAGCTTGTAGATAGTTAAACATTAATCCCAGACGCAGAAGTTCTGTGAACTTTCCTGTTGAACATCTGACGCCTACTACTTGAGGGCTCCTACCTTAACTGTGCAACTAATTACACATTCTAAAGGCAGTGGCTTTGGGTTCTCTGACTTTATTTGGGAAAACAGTAAGGGGGTCACCATAGGCATCATGCAAAAGGAAGTGATTCTTAAGGTTTATTCTACAAACGACCTGTTTGTCTTTTCACCTGATATCTGACCTAATTGTTTATTGCCTAAAATTGCTCCGAGGATAAGCAATGAAGTCCTACTGTATGGCACAACAGGGAACTATATCCAGTCTCTTGGAGTAGACTGTGATGAAAGATAATATGAGAAAGGGAATGTAGGAATTCCCCTTGTGGCTCGGCAGGTAAAGAACCCAAAAAAGTCCATGAGGATGCAGGTTCGATCCCTGGCCTTGCTCAGTGGGTTAAGGATCCCAGATTGCTGCAAACTGTGGTGTAGGTCACAGATGCAACTTGGACCTGGTATTACTGTGGTGTAGGCTGCAGCTGCCGTTCCCATTCAATCCCCAGCCTGGGAATTTTCAAATGCCACAGGTGCAGGCATAAAAAGAAAGAAAAGAAAATGAATGCATATATATATGTATGACTGGGTCGCTTTGCTGTACAGCAGAAATCGGCACAATGTTGTAAATCAACTGTACTTTAATAAAAACATTTTTTTTAATTTTAAAAAATGCTCCAAGGAGTTCCCTGGTGGCCCAGTGCATTAAGAATCCGGCATTGTCAATGCTGTGGCCAGGATTCAATCCCTTCCTAGGGGACTTCTGAATGCCGAGGGCACAGCCAAAAACAAAACAAAACAAAACAAATGCGCCAAGTTGATCTAAAGCAAGTGTGATTTCCTTTATCTTTTTTTTTTTTTTTAAGGCCCCACCTGAGGCATATGGAAGTTCCCAGGATAGGGGTCAAATCAGAGCCACAGCTGCCAGCCTACACCACAGCCACAGCAATGCCAGATCTAAGCCACGTCTGCAACCTACACCACAGCTCACGGCAACATCGGGTCCTTAACCCACTGAGGGATCAAA
Organism: Phacochoerus africanus; assembly: GCF_016906955.1. NCBI lineage: Eukaryota > Metazoa > Chordata > Mammalia > Artiodactyla > Suidae > Phacochoerus > Phacochoerus africanus. Next base: position 25,409,084 of record NC_062558.1, on the reverse strand, counting down.
CCCACATCCTCATGGATACTAGTCAGGTTCGTTACCACTGAGCCACAACGGAAACTCCCTAATTTCCTTTTTCTATCATTCCTTTTTTTTTTTTTTAAACAAAACTCAAAAAATACAGTTCCACAATGCAGAGGATGGACAAGAGTAAAACTCATTATCCTTGAATCCCTACATGGATGGGGAGGACATTATTATAACCTAAGAACACCAATCCCACATAAAAAAAAAGAGCAAGGGGTCAACAAAGAAGCTGCACGTGGTAAATCTCAGTTAATAACCCATGAAGAAAGAAAATTACACTGGATTTTGGTGCCTTGGCTTTAGAAGCTTATGTGAAAGAAACTGACATATTCACATCTTTAAGAAACTCAGTGGCCTCCCAGAGATTTTGGATTAACATTTCGAAAAGATAATTTCCTCTAAATAATACTTTTAAGAAACATGAAGAAGATGGCAATCTGAGCACAGACCTTTAAAGTTTCCCCTGAGTGGACTCAAAAGCAATAACTAAGGGAATGTGATAATAAGCAAAAATCTGCTCCTGTGCTAAAAAGTCAGTGCAAAGTGCACGCCTTGGATTGCGAGATTTCCTGAGAAATCATAGGAGATGCAAACCCTCCCGTAGAAAATAGAGCACGGTTAGGGTTGCCACGGAAAATACAGAAACCCAGTTATGCTTCCATTTCTAATTAATGGAAATGTTGCATAGGGCATGCTTATCATTTAAAAAATAAACAAACGAGGAGCTCCCACTGTGGTGCAACGCGATTGGTGGTGTCTTAGGAATGCCGAGACTTGGGTTCGATCCTGGGCGGGCACAGTGGGTTAAGGATTCAGCGTTGCTGTAGCTTAGGTCAAGACAGTGGCTCAGATCTGATTCCTGGCCCAGGAGCTCCATTTGCTGGGGGCGGGGGGGGGCAGCCAAAAATGAAAAAAAAAAAAAAGAAAAAGTTTGTTATTAATCTGAAATCTGAATGCAGCAGAGCCTCCTGTATCACTGTTGGCTAAATCTAGGACCCTTAAGCATGATGTCATAGAAAGAAGATACTAGCCTGGTAGAACTACCCTCATATTTCTAAGAGCAAAGGCTATGCATTCCAGGAATGACCCGCCTTTGGTAATAGTCCTGATGCTGGTTGCCAACGATGTTTGTAATTAGTTGAATTGAAGGACTCAAGAGTGAGTCGGAAATACCATATGATATCACTTATATGTGGAATCGAAAATATGACACAGATGAACCTATCTACAGAACAGATTCTCAGGCATAGAGAACAGACTTGTGGTTGCCGAGGGGGAGGAGGAGGAAGTGGGAGGCAATGGAGTTTAAAGTAACTTACAGTTAGAATGGATAAGCAATGAGATCCTACTGTATAGAACAGGGAACTCTATCCAGTCTCTTGGGATAGACCATGAAGGAAGATACTGGAAGAAAGGAATTGGGAGTTCCCATTGTGGCTCCAGGGGTTAAGAACCCAACTAGCATCCATGAGGATGTGGGTCCAATCCCTGGCCTCTCTCAGTGGGTTAAGGATCTGGCACTGCCCCAAGCTGTGGTGCAAGTTGCAGATTCAGCTTGGATCTCGTGTTGCTGTGGTTGTGGTGTAGGCTTGTAGCTGCAGCTCCAATCCATCTGTAGCCTGGGAACCTCCATATGCCACAGGGGCAGCAGTAAAAAGAAAACAAAAGAAAGAAAGGAAGGAAGAAAGGAGGGAGGGGGGAAGCAAGAAAGGAAGAAAGGGAATGTATGTATATATATATGACTGGGTCACTTTGCTGAACAGCAGAAATTGGCACAACATTGCAAATCAACTATACTTTGATTTTTTAAAAATTCAACTAAAAAATACATGAAAAGAAAAAAAAGCGTGAGTCTGACCACACCCCATAGAGAACCCCAGAGTCAGGGTGTCTTGCAGACTTGGAGACACCAGAGTGACACCATCTCACCATGGACTGACCCCAGGCCAAACCAAAATGATGTACAGGAAACTGGTCCCCAGTGTTGCAGCTGCACCAAACTGAGTGAAAAGGTTTTACAGTTATGATATGGGAATATCAGCAAATCCAATGCATCCCACACTCCTCAGGCTAGCGTCACAGGCATGGCAATGTTGGGCCAGTGGCCCTTCCCAGTGGATGTTTCCTGTGCAATCATTATTTTACTTATTTTTTTGGCCATGCCTACGGCAAGCAAAAGGTTCCAAGCCAGAGACTGAACCTGCACCACAGCTGTAACCAGAACCACAGCAGTGACAACACCAGATCTTTAACCGACTGAGCCACCAGGACACTCTTCCTGTGCAACTTTTAACTATAAAGAAAATGCAAACTAAATGGAAAGAAGAGGAATCCACTCCACAGTGTGTGCGGGAAATTCCAGTGCACTAGCGGCCACCCTCATTCAAAGACAGCTTAAGAGAAGGCAAATGCAGAAAAAAAAAACAGAAGACGAAGGAAATGTTTCAGAAATAAAAACTTACAAAAGCAAAGAAAGACATTTTAAAGAGCATTTGGGAGGTAGAGGAACAACAGGCCTTTGAAGAGTGATGACCACACTACTGCAACGTAGTTTACACAGGATAACTTTTAAGCTCTCCATAATCAAGAAAGTGCAGGCTCTTTGTTGTTTTAGAATAAAATAAGACTAAGACAGAAGCACCTTTGGCAGTATTAAAAGTAAGGGATTTCAAATAGTTTCAGAAGCAATGAAAGAGATATGAAAAAGCAGAAAATTGAATTTCACCTATGAGAAGGAGAATTTGAGAAGCTTTCCCAAAGCTAAATGGAAAAAACAAGAAATGAAAATGGTCAGTGGCAGGCTGCAAACATGAGACCTTATTAGACAGAGATAATGGGGATTCTGAGAAAAATACCAGAAATGCAAAAGAAGCATCAGTAAAAGACAACAGAGAAAAGAAAACAGTCCTGGGGTGAAAATAAATAAATAGGTATTTCCCTGAATTCCAAGGAAAACAGGAAATACCACTCTTTAGACATTTCCTGAAGACATTTCCTATGGTTAAGGATAAATAAATAATTCTGTAAGTGCTTATTTAAACTAAAAGTTTAAAAAAAAAAAAATCAAACTGGCCTCAGTTATGTCTACTGTGCAAAATTAAGTATTAAAAAATAAATCTGGAGTTCCTGTTGTGGCTCAGAGTGTTAAGAACCTGACTAGTGTCCATGAGGATTCTGGTTCAATCCCTGGCCTCACTCAGCGGGTTAAGGATCTGGCATTGCCATGAGCTGTGGTATAAGTCTCAGATGGGCTCGGATCTGGCATTGCTGTGGCTGCAGTGTAGGCTGGTATCTTCAGCTCTGATTCAACTCCTAGTCTGGGAACCTCCATCTGCCACAGGTGTGCCCTAAGAAAAGAAAAAAAAAAAGAAAAAAATCTGATGAGGAGTGTTCTAATTGAACAATTCTCGAACCTAGAGATTTCCCTGCTAATATGTGAGGCCAACAGAAAGATACAAGTTTGCAGCCTATCTATCCTTCCTTAAAAAAATAAGACAAGATCACAGAAGCATGTTATTCAGGCAGCCAGGAGGTAAATCAAAGTGTAATATTTAAGAACAGGAAAGTCACGGCATAAACATGAAAACATTTAAGCCTAGAATAAATTAAAGTTCTAAATGTAGGCAAAACCAAAAAGGTCAAAATAGTTATTAATTAAAAAAAGAGTCATAATCCAAAGATTGTATCATTTTAGAATCATAAACTTGGTAAAAATGCCAAAAGAAACATGAAAAGAAAAAAAAAGTGTGCTACTGATTTTGTATAGTTATAGAAGTGGTTTATTTCTGTCAGTGGTACCCAAATAAATATATATTCAACTAAACTTTTCTGTAAGATTAAAATCTGATTGGCTTACAAAATTGGGAAGGGAGAGGGAAAGAAAGAAAAACGGAATAGCTCATTGAGTGATATATTGAAAATACAGAACTTTGATAGTCAAAAAGAAAAATTACAGCATAAAATTCAATGGAAGGAGTAAGAACATATCTTCCATGAAAAGACAAAAACTGTCAGGATGACTCAAAGAATATAAGAATATAAGTTAAAAATGTCTGCAGGAGAACTCCTAAAATAAAATGACTGGGAGATTTTTTTAAAAACATTTATTTACTGGAGTTCCCCTCGTGGTTCAGCAGTAACAAACCTGACTAGTATCCATGAGGATGTGGGTTCCATCCCTGGCCTTGCTCAGTGGGGTAAGGATCCCACGTTGCCATGAGCTGTGGTGTAGGTTGCAGATTCGGCTTGGATCTCATGTTGCTGTGGCTGTGGTATAGGCCCGAAGCTGCAGCTCCAATTGAACCCCTAGCCTGGGAACTTTCATGTGCTGCAGGTGCGGCCCTAAATATATATATATATATATATATATATATATATATATATACACACACTCACACATACATATATATATATAATTTATGTATTTATTTATTTATTCATTTAGCCATGCCCATGGCATGCAGAAATTCCCAGACCAAGGATAAGACCCATGCCACAGCAGTGACAATGCCAGATCCTTAGCCAGTTGAGCCACCAGAGAAATTCTGAGAGATTTTAAAAGTTAAAAACAAAATCTGAGCATAAATATTCCACAGGAACAAAACAAAAGGCTGGAGTCACAACTTTAATATCAGAGCATAAAGTAAAATTTAAGAACAAAAATTACTCCCTGGGTTCAAGGTCTTAACTATGGAATGACACAACTCATAGTGTATCTATAGTAATCAATAATTCTTACAAAAATATATCTCCAAAATTAATGTAATAAACCTCTTAAGGTTACAATTAGAAATTGATAGTAAATAGATTTTGTTTGAAAATGTTATATACTTTCTTTCACAGTTGCTGACTTATGAAGGATGGAAAAGTAAGGATATGAGGATATAAATAATACGAATTATGAGGTTGTGGTCTCTACAGACACTATAAATAAATAAATAAAAACTTTTAATTACACTATATCTACAAATCACTAATAATGACAATAGTACATATCAAACAAAACATAGGTGAAGCAGCCAACGATGTAGTCAAAAACTAATTCACACAGTCTCCAATACTATCGGTATTAAACAAAACAGAATGAAATTGATAAACTAAGCATTCCACTCAAGGAAATAGAAATCTAAAACAACTGAGAATTAAGCCAAAGAAATGCTCAATTAAATTTTCAAAAAACCATGGAGTTCCCATTGTGGCTCAGTGGTTAACGAACCTGACTAATATCCATAAGGACACGGGTTTGATTCCTGGCCTCACTCAGTGGGTTAAGAATCCGGTGTTGCCGTGAGCTGTGGTGAAGGTCACAGACTCAGCTCAGATCCTGCGTTGCTGTGGCTGTGGTGTAGGCTGGAAGCTGTAGCTCTGATTGGACTCCTACCCTGGGAACCTCCATATGCCGCAGGTTTGGCCCTAAAAAAAAAAAAAAGACAAAAAAAACCCTTATAAAATCAGTTGTTACAGAAGGCAAACTAAGGCCATTCATTTACATATTCTTCCACAGAAAAGTCCTCGAAAAGAAAAAGCTGGTGTAAATCTGGGAAGCAAAAATAAGGACAGGATCAATGGGTCAGAGATATTGATGAGGTTCTAAAAGACATCACAGACAGCATGAATTGGTTCCATATCGGATCATTTGGTAATTGTAGATTTAGTTTTCTTATTTCCTGTCTTATTTTTGTCTGCCGTATTTTGTCAGTGTCTGAGAAAGATGTGTTAGTTTTTCCCAGGGATTTTGAATGTTTAGGTTCTTGTATTTCAAACAGTTAACCAAACCGGTGTTCAATCTGTTGGTCACGACATAAGGAATCATGACCATCATATTTTCCTGTGTATTATGTCTCCTTTTGCCAATATTAAAAACTTTCCTTTGATCCTTCTTAATGCTTTTGGCTTTTAATTGTATTTTTTTCCCTGAGATTAAGACAGCCATCCTTCTCCACCTTTGCTGTGCATTTTGTTAAGCATTTTCTTAGTGCAACTTTTTGCCTGCTTTTATTTTCAGTGATTTTGTGTCACTTTTCTTTGGTGTCAGTGTCTAAATAGATTTTGATTGTAAGCCTGTGCCTGATAGATGTGTTTGGATTTATTCCTGCTATCTTATTTTATGCTTAAATGTCCCACCATTGTGTGTGTGTTTCATTTCTTCTCTTTCCCTGGATTGATTTTTATATGCTCCTTTTTACTTTCTAGCAATTGGCAAATACTGCAGACGTTCCTTATTGTCAAGGGGAAAATATGCATTCAATCTGACTAATGATCAAGCAGAAAATACACAGATTTGAATAGATTCATAACCTTATTACCATGGGAAACTATTCTGGAGTTTCTGTTGAATAAATCCAAATGAAGTCACGTTCCCTCCACGTCATTCCTCTCCCTTACAAGTCATTGATAACAACAAGAACATCTTACATAAAAGAGAGAAATTCTCCCATCTCCAATAAAGCAAGAAGAAACAGTCCAAAAACTCAAAATCATGAAGAATGTCCAACCCAGCATGAATTAAATCGCTTTTCCCAAGAGTGCCTGAAGGTTATTTCATGGACTGGAAGGGTCTAATTGGACTACACAAGACCTAAAGATGTGGAAAAGCCCACAACCAGAAACCCTATTGACACTTCCTGTTTCCTGTGATGTCACGTGGTCAAAGGTGTGAGTGTCAGAGATGAGATGAAGGAAAGCAGATAGATGAGAGATGTGCCCTCTAGGAATTTAGATTACAGGGTATTCCAGACACAAGCCCAAATCAAATTTCCTAACTTTCCCAGCTCACTCTCCTGCTCCTTCCAGCTCCCAGATACCAGAGGGGCTGCCCTATGCAGAGATGAATAATCAAGAGTCAAACCCCCTACCTGTCACTCAACCCCTCAAGCATGCTCCACTGATGACTTGCACTTCATTCAGGAAATGGACTCCATCTTCCCTCCAGCAAATCTGTCAGCTACTTAGCCCTTGCTACCCATCTTGGCCTCTGATGATAAGTGTCTCCTGTTCCTTCAAAAACCAGTCCTTAAGTCCAGCAACTTTTCCTTCTCAAACTTCCACATCATCTATTTCTCCCTCTCAACTGGATAACTTCCCTCAGCTTAAAAACCCAGGATGGACAGGGAGTTTGGGGTTAGTAGATGCAAACTATTACATTTAGGATGGATAATCAATGAGGTCCTACTGTACAGCACAGGGAACTATATTCAGTCTCCTGGGATAGATCATGATGGAAGATAATCAAAGAAAAAGAATGCCTCTTTATATACCTTTAAAGAGACATTCTTTTTCTCACATTATCCTCCATCATGTTCCATCACAAGAGATCACACATAGCACATTGTAAAGCAACTACAATAAAAAATTTCTTTAAAAAACAAATACAGATACTACTATTAATATGCTTGTAGACATGTTTATGTCAATGATTACAGAAAACTTCCAGGACACATGCACACACACACAGTTGTCTAGTTGTCTGTGGCCATGGTAGTGGGCTAAATAATGCCTCCTTCCAAGGATATCTACGACTTAATCTCAGAAACCTGTGAATATATGACTTTTATGGCTGAAGAGGCTTTGTAGGTGCGATTAAGTTAAACATTTTGAGATGGCAGATGATCCTGATCTATTCAGTAAGACCAATGTCATCACAAGGGTCTTTTTTAAGAGAATGGCTGAAGGTCACAAAGGAAGAAGATGCTTCTTACTGGCTTTGAAGAGGAAGGAAGGGACAGTGAACTAAGCCATGCGGGCAGCTTCTACAAGCTGGAAAGGCAGGGAAACAATTGTCCTCTGGAGCCTCTGGAAGGAACACTGGCCTACAGAACAATTTTAGTCTTCTGACCTCAATGCCTTTCTCTTTTAATAACTGGAAGTGTCATTTCTGCTGCTTTATATTATTTTCCTCTTTTTATAGAGAAGGAAACCAAGAGTCAAAGGGATCCACAACTTGACTGAGGTTGGCAAAGCTAGTCAGCACCCCAGGGGGTTGGAAGGGGATCTAGGTCAATGGTGTACTATACCTGGCAGGTGCAGCTCACAGGAACTGATGCTATGCATCTTTCTCCCAGCTCCATGTTCAGTGACTTCCGGTGGGTAGATGCCAATCACCCATGGTGGGAGTGTTTACACTATAGGCATTGGCAAACCCTGGAAACCAGGTGTCTGTCCCTCCCTACCACAGCAAGTTATTAAACATATACTCTGTTAGTCTGCTGCCTGGGTTTGAATTCAACACACTCCCCAATGAGCCTATCACCTTTTCTGTTATTGTTAAAGATTTCCTTGGCTCTCCAGTGACCCCCTTATAAAATTCACATTCTACAGTTCAGCATCCAAAACCTCCTGGTGGAGTTCCCATTGTGGCTCATCGGGTTAAGAACACAACATAGTGTTCATGAAGGGGTGGATTTAAACCCTGGCCTCACTCAATGGATTAAGGATCAGGCATTGTTACAAGTTGCAGCACAGGTCGTAGATGTAGCTGGGATCCAGTGCTGCTGTGGCCGTGGCTCTGATTCGACCCCTAGCTGGGGAACTTCCATATGCTGCAGGTGAGGCCATAAGAAAAAAACAAAAAGAAACAAACTAACAAAAACTTCCTGGTATTCATAGCCATCCTTCCTCCCCAGCCTCAGGATCTTGCTAACAGCTGCATCTAACCTGCACTCCAATCCATAACCTGTACTCCAACCCAACTGAACACTGGCCATTCACGAAATGCTACCCCTAGGTTCCCTCTTCTGCTGCTTTCAGTCTCCAGGCTGTCATACCCTCTCCCCCAAAGCAAATCTCTAACAGGAAAGTTACCATCTGTTCTATGTCACTGCACATTACAGCCTCCAGTGTTAAGAACCCTCTCTACACACACCAGCCAAATGGGCTCTCCATGCCTATGCAATATTTTGATTCTGTGTTTCTCCTTGGGTGGTAGCAAATTCTGCTTTGTATGGCAGTTAAGTGAGTGTGTCTCCTCTGCCAAATTATTTATTTAATAATTACACTTCAGAGTTCCTGTTGTGGCTCGGTGGTAATGAACCTGACTAGTGTCTATGAAGATGTGGGTTTGATCCCTAGCCTCGCTCAGTGGGTTAAGCATCCAGCAGTGCTATGGGCTGTGGTGTAGGTACTAGATACAGCTCAGATCTGGCGTTGCTGTGGCTGTGGTATAGGCCGGCAACTGTAGCTCTGATTTGACCCCTAGCCTGAGAACCTCCGTATGCCACGGGTGCAGCCCTAAAAAAAAAAAAAAAAAAAAAAAACAGTTGCTCTCAATTCACAAAATAACAGCCTATGCTGCGAGTGTGGCCCTTTAAAAAAAAAATTTAAGCTTACTTTGCTCTGGACACTGGCCTATAGGCTCTAGAATGATGAATGAACACAATACTTCCAGCAACGCCATGCAAGGACCCAACCCCGTGGCATTCATCTTTCCATGTTAAATCATGCTTTACCTAGAATGTGTCATGAGTGTCAATGGCACCACTCTTGATTAACTCCCAGTGGCACACAGAAAAACCTATTTTTAAACATCCTAATTGGCCATGCATCTGTCTTAATGAATATTGGAAAAATATAATTCTGACATCAAGCCCAAGATGTGTGACTGTTACTGCTGAGGATGCTACAAAAGCAGGTACTTGGTGGTGATCCATGGACAGTGGCTGCTTGAATTTCTGGTCCAAGACTTAGAGGACATGCTGTTGCAGCAAAAATTGGGAAATGGCAACAGTGATGCCCGCAGGACCCAGCACATGATGGGGAGCTTGTCATGTACTCTTTAAGTGACAGCATGTTAGCTCTGGGGAAAGATCCATGTGGTTCCTTGGGACCTGTGTCAATAAAAGGACAATTTTTGAGGATTTTGAAAAGAAGTGCATCCCCTGTTTACCCCCTAGAACCCCTGAATTACAAGAGAAAGGTCTGGAGATGAAGATGAACACCTTTCAATACTTGGTTCTTTTTTGTTCACTTGTTTGTTTAGGGCTGCACCCATGTCATACGGAGGTTCCCAGGCTAATGGCAGAATCGGAGCTATAGCTGCTGGCCTACACTCCAGCCACAGCAATGCCAGATCGAAGCCCTGTCTGTGACCTACACCACAGGTCATGGCAACACTGGATCCTTAACCCACTGAGCAAGGGCAGGGATCAAACCTGCATCCTCACGGATGCTAGTCAGATTCGTTTCCGCTGAGCCACGACAGGAACTCCTAAACACACGGCTCTTAATTTGCTTCTAAAACATTGAATTTTGTTGCTTCCAATAGCTCAGATACTGTCTTCATTTCTCAAGCCCATTTCCATACCTCGAATGATTCAGGAAAAGGGCATTTGACTGCAGCTTCCCAAAGCAGCTCGACAACTAAGGAACGTAGCCAGTGACAAAAGCAGCAGATTTAAGTGTTCATTTAAGTGTGAGAAGCACTCTAGCTTAAAGAATAACTTGTTATGAGAATGTGTTTGGAGGCTTGTGAAGGTCTCTTAAAAGCAAGATAGTTTTGGTATCCATTCATCTCCTCATCCAGGCATGACTATTTGTGCCCAGGCGCTGTCCAAGGTGCTGAAGAGACAGGCTTAAACAGAACAAACAAGATGCCTAGCCTCAGGTGTCTGGCATCCTAAGGAGAAGGGCAGATTAAAACACCAGTAAAGAAAGAAACGCATGTCATGTAATTTCACACAGCAGTAAGTGCCATTAAGAAAAATAAACCAGGGTGCACAGATTGAAGAATAGCCAGTTAGGTAGGTCTGCAGCCTGAGACATGGAGGCTGGGAGCAGAGTTATAGGTTCCCATATACATTAATCATATTTAGTCCCTGTCAGACTATCCACTTCACCAGCTAAACGCAAATGCCTGGAAACAAGATAGAAATTTAGACAGTCTCAACCACAGACTCTCAACCCTAGGACCACTGAGGATCTTTGTGGCAGGAGGTTGTTTCGTGCATTGTTGAATATTTCTTGACCTCAACACACTAGATGCCAATAGAAATCCCCTGCCCAGTTATGAAAATCATACATGTCTCCAGACATAGCCAAATGCCCCTCAGGATAAAGTTGCCAGATAAATACAGGGCATCCATTGAAATCTGAGTTTCAGAATCATAGTGAATACTTTTTTTTTTTTAGAGTCGCACCTTTGGCATAGGGAAGTTCTCAGGCCAGGGGTGGAACTGGAGCTGCAGCTGCCAGCCTACATCACAGCCAGGGCAACACTGGATCCTTAACTCACTGAGCAAGACCAGGGATCAAACCTGCAACCTCACAGACACTATGTCAGGTTCTTAACCCACTGAGCCACGATGGGAGCTTTGCAAATATTTTTCTGAGAGTGAGTGTTCCCCAAATATTGCATGGAATATTCATTGTTTATCTGAAAAATCAACTGAACTGGACATTCTGTATGTTTACTGGCTGTACCTGGCTACTCTAATTGGAAATCAAAAACCATTCCTACTAGAGAACCACCACTCCACTCCAGTTTTGCAATTTAGGAAACTGTACATACTAATGCCATGTACATATACATGCATGCGTGCATGCCTCTCATGGATATATATGTTGAAAGTCTTCATCAAATCCTCTGACCATGAAGACTAATGAAGGCACAACTGCAATGTCCCTATAGAATCCAGCCCCTATTACCTCTGTGACCTTACCCAGGGCATGCCTCTCCTTTTTTTCCTAATTAAAAAAAAATTGATTATGTACAGCAGAAATTGACAGAACATTGTAAATCCACTATAATAATTTTTTTTTAAATTGCAAGACTACTGCAAATAATGTAAGTGGAAGAGATTTGTGCTTCTAGAAGAAGCACAAATAGATCCAAGGCAATTTTAAAAACTATAACCAGCCAGGCATACCAGACAATCTGATCAGATTTGGCCCCATCTTCACCTGCCATGTTTCACTTGAGCTTCAGCATCTAAATTCCATAGCTACTCTAAGGGTCTTCTCTGGTAACTTTGGCTGAGAGGGAGGTGGGTGAGTTCTGGCCATGATTTTTGAGATGGCAAAGATCGAACCCAGAGAAACAAAACCTTCCTGCTGTCATTGGCTGTGGTGCTTCTCACCCTCTGGCTGGCATCAAAATCACTTAGAAGACTTGCAGTGGTGGGGCCTCACCCCAGAGCTTCTGACATAGTAGGTCTGGGGTGGTACCCAAGAATCTGCATTCTAACAAGATGCAGCTGATCCAGGGGCGACCCTCTGGGAACCATGTGCTTATTGCCCTGAAGACCTGAAAAGTCATCCCAGAACTGTTAAGAAAGAGGAGATGGGTGGACAAAGCAGATACCTCGAGATGCCATAGAAGGCCATGTACAAAGTCTTGCATGACGAAGCTGACCTCTCTCTGTGATGACCCCCTGGCCCTTGGCTCTCCATGCACACTGTCCTTCATGACATTTCTCGAGTGCACCATGCCAGCTCCTGCCTCAGGACCTTTTGCACTGGCCCCTCCTTCTCGCTGAAATGCTATTTTGCAAGCCTGCTGCATAGCTCTTTCTCCAGGTCCACGTCTCAGCATAAGAGGCACCTTGAAGTAGCCTGAAATCGCCCTGCCTCGTGCCCTGTTTAGTTTCTTCCCATCTTAAATGGACTCTTCTATTTGTTTTGTTGAGTAAACCTGAAGATCCCTCCTTCTTTGCTGGGTCCTTGGAGGCAAGGATCTGAATGGACCTGGTCATGATTCTAGGTTCAGGGCCAAGAGCAACAAGCAGGACACAGAAGGACATTAGGTAAATGCACGACTGAAAGAAGCAACAAATGGATAAAATGAAAAGATACTGGGCAAACAGCTCAAAACCAATCTCTCTGTCTCATTACCCCCAGACTAGCCCTTACTGAAACCCCACTAAGATAAAATCTAGTGAGGAAGAGGCAGCCTGAACACAGAGCATTCATTTTATTTTTAACCTCTGACCTCACCATCCCTGAGCGACCCCAGCAGCCCGGCTACACATGCTCCACATCCAGAGGGGGGGACTTCATTAAGTTTCTTATATTAAAACTGGAGGAGTTCCCGTTATGGCTCAGCAGGTTAAGAACGTGACTAGTATCCATGAGGAGGAGGGTTCAATCCCTGGCCTCACTCAGTGGGTTAAGGAACCAGTTGCCGCAAGGGTGGTGTAGGTCGCAGATGCGGCTCAGATCCAGTGTTGCTGTGGCTTTGGTGTAGACTGGCAGCTGTAGCTCTGATTCGATCCCTAGCCTGGGAACTTCCATATGCCACAGGTGCAGCTCTCAAAAGAAAGAAAAAAAAAAATGGTAGAGTGGCATGCCTCAAAACTTTAAAAAATTGTTTCTATTAATGTTTAATTCGTTCAGGGATTAAAGGCCCCACAAACTTGTTTCTACCTCTCCATTTTCTGAGGGTGAAGTTGTTTGAGTGATTTAATCAATATACCGAATTCTCTGCAAGAAGGTAAGAGACAGAGGAAAAGAAAAGGCAAGAAGGAGAAGGAAGGGGGAGGAGGCCAGGGAGTTGGGGGGGGTGGGAGGGGTGGGGGGGAGTAGGGAAAGAGAGAAGGAGGAAGGGAGGAGGGGAGGAAGGGTGAGAAAGGAGGAGGGAGGAGGGGGAGGAGGGAGTGTGGGGAGGGGGAGGAGAGAGAGGGGAGACAGAGCAAGCAAAAGATTGCCAATGGGAGTCCAAGGGCAGAGGTAAGTCAACACTGCTGTTCAGAGGAGAGTTTATCTAGCAGGAAGGGGGCCAAAGCAAAAAATCTGTGTTTCAGCAGAAAAGACACACACACCATTTGAGGTTTTCAGATTCAGATTCTAAGGGAGCTGTTTTACAAGGCTGCAGATAACTGGGAGGAATTCAAAATAATTCTTGCCTATAGGTATGCAAATCAGTTCTCTCCAGAGGTAGGAGGAGCCTCCCCCCACTGGCCAGAAATGTTAGTTTCACATCAGCAAGGAGGCCATTCAACAGGCTTTCTGTGCTTCTTGGCCTCCTCTTTGGAGCAGCCATCATATCTGCCTGATGTCCTGTTTCCTTAATGAATTAAATAAAAATTTTAACATGTGTTTCATTTGATATCTGTGGGAGAGTCATGATTTTGCCTCCTTCTGAAAATTATCTTTTAATGGAGAAGAAGAGGTGTGGGGGGGGGGGGGTTGGAGGGAGGCATCTTCTAGGTCCCATGCCTGTGAGGGTGGGAGGTTCGGTTCAGCTCTGCTCACATCTGCACTCTCCCTAAACTGCTCACTTCGGTACCACCAGAATGTTCCAAGAAGACCCAGCACAGGATCAAATAGAGAAAGAGATTCGGGAAGTATAGCACCTGTGTTGAAACTGTAACCAAGCAGGTCCCCGTGGGGCTCCTGGACACGAAAGCCTTTCCATGTCCCCCATTTCTTGTTCTTAGGAGACGGGCCTCATTCAGCCTCCAGGACCTTCCCAGAGTTCAAGGGTCAGGTTCAGACAGTTGCTGATCAGGGAAGGAAGGGGATCTGGAGACCAGCGAGGAGCCGTCAAGCAACAATAGTGTGGCCTTGGGGCAGCAGGGCCCAGGTTCCCTCTCAAGGGAGACACATAATGATGTAAGCATCTTATACACCTAAGAGAAAAGTGATATTCCCTATGCTTCTTTCAGAAATGAACACTTTAAAACTGAACAGCTTAGGGTCCTTCCTTGTCCTTTTCCCTGGCTTAACTGCACCCTAAACGCAATCACCCATAAGCTAAAGATTAGGCACCCAGAACACAATTGCCTGTGGGTTGAAGATTATGAGCAAATGATATTTTTCAGGAACTTTCCTAGTTTGTTCTCATCTCTGATCAATATGCCCTTTTCAGAAGTACTCTTATTCTAGGCAATAACCCAGAAGACCACCACCAGGATCTAGCCAAGATCTCCTGACTCCAGCTTTGAGGACTAAGACTCCCCCAAAGGAAGAAGAACGCATGTCTGCCCCAATCCCGATTCCTATCTGAAAACCTCTTTTTCCCCTTGTTTACTATAAAACCCGGAGCAATTCTTCCCAATGGATGGCACAGTCTTAAAGGCATTAGCCTGCTATAGCCTCCTTTGCCTGGCAAAGTAATAAAAGCTATTTTTTTTTCCTTCAACGAGAACTGTCTGCATGTTTCTGTTCCGCTCCTGTGGACAGAAGCCAAGTTTCAGCACCAAAACCATCCATGATGATCCCAAGGGAAAGTAAAAACCTCATCTGAAGAGCGGGACTAATCCATTTGCAGGCAGAAAATGATCATTATTTCTCACCTTTTGATGTCCAAGTTCCCAGAGGTAAAATCTCCTAATTTTCACAGGGGAAATACCGCAAGATGACCCAGACAGATGCCATCTCAGAAAGATTAGGGAACCACTTCTGTATTCCTAGCAGCTCCAGATTTGCAGTCTCAGGTGTTATGAATGCAACTGCAAAACCAGGACACTTGTACAGACTGCAAACAAGGCGGCCAGGGAAAGGGCTGCCCCCTGGATCAAGGGACATGAGATGATACATGAGAGCCTCCAAAACAGTGTTCTGACTCAGTTACCTGGAAAGTCAGATGAGTTCTGATTGCCCAGGTACAGAGACAAAAGCTCCAGAAGTCCAGGGAGGGAGTGGGGCTGCCTGTATTTGGGTAACAGCCATTCTCCTTGAAAAGTTAAACTTGAGAGTGCATCTGCTCGGAAACAAGGTCCTCTGAATTTTAAAATATTAAAATAAGTCCTGGAGTTCCTGTTGAGTGTCAGCAGGTTGAGAAGCCAACATAGTATCTGTGAGGATGTGGCTCTGATCCCTGGCCTGCATCAATGGGTTAAGGATCCAGCATTGCTGCAAGCTGTGGCATAGGTCACAGATGGGGCCCAGATCCTGTGTTGCTGTGGCTGTGGCAGAGGCCACAGCTACAGCTCTGATTTGACCCCTAGCCAGGGAACTTCCATATGCCACAGGTGTGGCTGTAAAAAACAAAAAACACAAGAAAACAATTTTTTAATTAAAAAAAATAAATAAAACATGGGTGTTTCTGTCGTGGTGCAGTGGAAATGAATCCGACTAGGAATCACAAGGTTTCGGGTTCAAACCCTGGCCTCACTCAGTGGGTCAAGGATCCGGCGTTGCCATGAGCTGTGGTGTACGTCACAGACTTGGCTTGGATCCTGTGTTGCTGTGGCTGTGGCACAGGCTGACGGCTACAGCTTCAATTAGCCTGGGAACCTCCATATGCTGCAGGTGCAGCCCTAAAAAGACAAAAGACCAAAAAAAAAAAAAAAGCCTAGAATAATTGACCAAATTTTCTAAAAAGTGTGTGGTAGGCAGAATTATGTCCCCCGAGATGCTCACCTCCTGACCCCAAAACCTGCGAATATGCACATGACACAGTAAAAAGAACTCTGAAGATATGATTATGATAAGGACAAGAGATGGAAGCTCACTTTGGACCTCCTGAGTAGGGTCACTGCAATCACAGGGGTCCCTAAAAGTGGAAGAGGGATGATCTTCCACTGTTGGAAGTACATGGGGTGTTAAACTCTCCTACTACTATTGTGTTACTATCGATTTTTCCCTTTACGTCCTGTCATCTTTGCCTTATTTATTTAGGTGACTGCCAATATACAGAAGCAACCTAAGTGTCCATCAACAAATAAATGGATAAGGCTAAAGAAGATGTGGTGTATACACACTGGAATATTACTCAGCCATCAGAAAAGAATGAAATTTTGCAATTTTCAACAACATGGATGGACTTGGAAGATATTATGCTAAGTGAAGTATGTCAGACAGAGAAAGACAAACACTGTGTGATATCACGTATATGTGGAATCTAAAAAATACATCAGACCCTAGTGAATATAACAAAAAACATGTAGACTCACAGATGTATAGAGAACTAATGGTTATGTGGGGTTGGGGATGGGGGGAGTATTGAGTATTGTAAGGGTTGGGGAGAAAAAGGTACAACTATTAGGTATAAATAAGCTACAAGGATATCCTGTACAACAGAGGGAATATAGCCGATATTTTAAAACTATAAACAGAATTTAACCTTTAAAAATTGTGAATCGGAGTTCCCGTCATGGCGCAGTGGTTAACGAATCCAACCAGGAACCATGAGGTTGTGGTTCAGTCCCTGGCCTTGCTTGGTGGGTTAAGGATCTGGCGTTGCCGTGAGCTGTGGTGTAGGTTGCAGACGCAGCTCGGATCCTGCATTGCTGTGGCTCTGGCGTAGGCCGGAGGCTACGGCTCCGAATTGACCCCTAGCCTGGGAACCTCCATATGCTGCGGGAGCAGCCCAAAGAAGTAGCAAAAAGACAAAAAAAAAATTGTGAATCGCTATTTTTTCCTTTTGAAATGATTTTTTTCAATTTTCTACCGTACAGCAAAGTGACCCAGTCACACATATATGTATACATTCTTTTTCTCACATCATCCTCCATCACGCTGCGTCCAAGTGATTAGATACAGTTCCCAGTGCTATGCAGAGAATCACTATATTGTACACCCATAACCTATGTAATATCGTACAGCAACCATATAGACTGAGTCCATTTACCGTACAGCAGAAATTGGCATAACACTGTAAATCAACTATACTTTAAAAAAATATTTTAGATTAAAAAAATAGTCAGGATCCAGGTACACCAGCAGCACTGTTTCTTGCATCTGTTTCCTCCAAAATTAATGGATCAATCTTCATTTTGTCTCATTCATGTTCACAGCCTCTAGAAGCTCCTGACTCTTCTCCCAGGGTCCAATCCTGTGAAAACAGTAGCTTCGCTTCTTAAACCAATAAAAACCCCAGGCCTGATGATCATTGGCCCAACATGGGTCAGGCACTCATGACTAAGCCAATCACAGTGGCCAAGGAAATGAAATATGCTAATTGGCCAGGCCTGGGCCACACCTCCACCCTGATACTGGTGTGGATTCAGTCCCACTCACATCCCTGGATTAGGAAATTCCCCACAGGATGTCACGGACATAATAAAAACAGCAGGGTCTAATACGTCATGTTGTGAAAGTGTCATTCCCAGTTAAATAAGAGCTGAGCAGGCTTGCTGTCCTTATTTTAACCTGATAGTCACCCTTTTTCATTTTGGTTTCTTTGGAAGCCAGTTTACTTATAAAGATGTTTCTCAGAGTTCCCACTGTGGCACATCAGAAATGAGTATGACTAGTATCCATGAGGACTTGGGTTTGATCCTTGGTCTCGCTCGGTGGGTTGAATTGGGTGTTGCCGTGAGCTGTGGTGTAGGTTGCAGACGAGGCTCGGATTCCTCGTTGCTGTGGCTCTGGTGAAGGCCAGCAGCTGTAGCTCTGATTGGACCCCTAGCCTGGGAACTTCCACATGCCATGGGTGCGACCCTAAAAAGCCAAAAAAAAAAAAAAAGATGTTTCACAGGAAAAGTGAGGAAGAGACGGAAGGGGGTAAGTAATATCTATTGTGTTTCTGCCAAATGCTGGTCACTTTTTATTTATTGTTTTGTTCAGTGCTCATGAAGGACCAGGGTAAGCTGTTTATTATCCCCACTTAGCAGCCAGGAAAATTAAGGCTGAGAGAACTGCAGATGTTTGGCCCACTGAGCTACCAAGTGCCAGAGCCTGGATCTGAAGGAGCCTGATTCCAGAATGTGTGTTCTTTCCCCTGAAATGCCCGGCTGCACAGCAAAATGGAAACTGATTTACTATAAAAGCATTAATTAGGGTATTAGAGAGAAGAAGAAATTTCCTTTTACACGTCTCTGAGGATAAATAGGAGTTAGAGAAACCGCCACGCCCCAACACACAAATTCTTAATTTATTTTCCTCTTAATTTATGTTCTTTTAATAAAACAAGAAATAAACAGCCAATAATTAACTCATTTTCTCCCACCACTTTGAGAAAAAGAGAACATGAAAATCAGGCAGTAAAGCAGAAAGTTAAGGAATAAGCTTTAGGTCAGGGTTTATGGCCAGTATGACCGCTCGATGTGTAACTTTAGGAAATCATTTACTCATTCTTAGCCTCAGTTTCCTCATCTAAAAAATGGGGATAATAACCGCATGTGCCTCCTGCAGTTGTTGAGAGAATTCCGCAAGTTATTTTATGTAATGTATGAGCTAGTACATTATTAATTTAACTGTTTTCAGAAATGGCATTCTAGCCATTCCGATGAAGAAAGCCACACAAAGCTGCCAACATACTCAAGAGGTAGCCTAAAAAAATATAGAGATGGGAGTTCCCGTCGTGGCGCAGTGGTTGACGAATCCGACTAGGAACCATGAGGTTGCGGGTTCGGTCCCTGCCCTTGCTCAGTGGGTTAAGGATCCGGCGTTGCCGTGAGCTGTGGTGTAGGTTGCAGACGCAGCTCGGATCCCAAGTTGCTGTGGCTCCGGCATAGGCCGGTGGCTACAGATCCGATTAGACCCCTAGCCTGGGAATCTCCATGTGCCGCGGGAGTGGCCCAATAAATACCAAAAAGACAAAAAAAAAAAAAGAAAAAGGTGAAAATTGTCACATCCAGCTCAGTTCCATCCAGTTTTCTAGTGAAAAATGCATTTCCTAGAAAGGAAAAAAAAAAAAAAATGCTCGAGTCTAAAAACACAACTAGAGGCATAGTGTGATTTATCACACATTTACAAAATATTTTTCAATAGTTCTCTCTAGGAAGGTCTGAATCCACATGAATGACAGCTGCAAGGGAAAACCTTAATTGCTTATTTTTACCATCAGATATTTCTTCATATAGGACACGTTTCTGTGAGCCTCAGGAAACTCAGGAGTGTTCCCCACAGGCAAAGCACTTTTTAAAGCAGTGAATTCTGTAAACATCAGGTAGCTCAGCTGCTTTGAAAATGATTCCATTATTTATTCTACCAGAAAGTGTTTATTTGAGAGCCCTGGGTTCTTCCCTAGTATTTGCCTAAAACAGTACCCACCATCATTTTAAACTTTTGATTAAATGTTATGCCTCTCGATGACAAGTTTATTTCACCCTGACAAAGAAAATATCTGGTTCTAAATGTATAGGAGTCTTTTAAACAAGGCTTGGGGGAGTTACTTATTTGGTTTACTGCCTCCTTCAAAGCTATTTAATGGCTGGAATTTGCCAATCACATTTTATAACCAGTGGTCTGGGACCCTTATCCCACCAAAAAAAAAAAAAAAAGTTTCGAGTGGGCCTTTAAGGATTTATAATCAAGACTACATACAGTAAGTGTTCTAATAGGACTACATTTGGGAGTCATCCTCGGTGTGGAAGAGATCCATGTCAGATGTGTGATATGCTATTAAAGACGAGGTTTTCATAAAAACGCTGCACACGTGAACGATGTCAGGCAAACCACAACAATGTTCTAAATGAACGTAAAGGGTTTAAATGACCGATGGTCCTGGTAACTCAGGTGTGTGAAGAACAGGACTGTCCTGTTCCTTGAAGAATCCAACCACAAGAGGGTTGTGTCCAAATAGTGCTTCGCAGGGAATTTGATAGGAAATAATAGGAATTAAGAGAACAAGATGTTCTGATGTTGCCAAGTGACAGGGAAGAACAAATCTGACTATCTGACTCCATATTAGACCAGCTTTTTTTTTTCTTTCTTTCCTCTTTTTTTTTTTTTTTTTTTTTTTTAAGGGCTGTACCCACGGCATATCGAACTTCCCAGGCTAGGGGTTAAATCAGAGCTGCAGCTGAGGCCTAAGCACAACCACAGCGACGTGGAATCCGAGCCATGTCTTCGAGCTATGCTGCAGCTTGCAACACCACCAGATTCTTAATCCAGAGTAAAATCTGGGATCGAACCTGCATCCTCGTGGATACCAGTCAGATCCTTAACCAGTGGAGCCATAATGGGAACTTCTAGATCAGCTTCTTTTACTTTACCTTTGCATCCTATTGTTTTTGCAGTAAATTTCCTAGAGCCCCAAATATACAAGAGAGCCTATTCTCAAGACTCTGACCTTTAAGGGTGTGACCCCTTTCCATTCATATGGAGATAAAAAGTTGCACAACAGAGAATAACACTCGCTTTGTGGTAGATGCACAGGAACAACGTGACCTGACCTATGTGGACAGCCGCACAAAGAAAGGATTCCGACACCAAGAGGTCTGCAACAACCAACCAACCATGCCCTTCCCTCATCTTGCCTTTAAAAAAGGGCTCTGCTGATGGGGTCCTACTGTACAGTACAGGGAACTCTCCTGGGATAGACCATGATGAAAGATAATATAAGAAAGGGAATGTATATATATATATATATATATATATATATATATATATATATGTATGACTGGGTCGCTTTGCTACACAGCAGAAATTGGCCTAACAAAGTAAATCAACTACATCTAATTTAAAAATATGTGCATCAAAAAAAATTAAAAAATAAAAACAAAAATGTTACAGAGGGGACGGCATTATTCCACCATGTTATATAAATCATTATAATAAATTATTATAAATTATTTTAAGTTTAAAAATTAAAATTAAACAAAATGTAAAAAAGGATCCTAAAAGTGCTTTCCTGAATCCCTTCAGGGCTTTTGGGGCTTGGGGCACGAGCTCCCAGAGTCCTTGAATGGCCCTGCAATAAGACTTTCTCTGCTCCAAACTACAACGTTTCAGTTTGTTTGCCCTCACTGTGCGTCAGACACATCAACTTGCATTCAGTAATGGTCACTTCTTCTTGGTGCTCAGAACTAATCCATGTCGCCATGTTTCTAAAACCAAGAACCTATTTAGGGTTCTGCCCAGAGACGGGAGGGTCATTCTAGTGAGTCCCTGAATCTTACTATTGGAATCTAACTGGGTGGGGGGCTCCATGGCCAAGGGGTGCTCTGCGGAAGCTCATAGATGAATCTCCTCCCCATCAGTACCCGGATGATCGTCAAGAACTGGGTTCTGAGTTTGCCACCTGGGAGGCTTTCATGACAGGTGACTATGCAGGGTAGAGGAGTGAGACAGGCAGAACTTCTGACCTATCGTGCATCCTTCACGTATAGACCCTCAGGACAAAGCCCTGGTGGTGACACAGATGTGAACAACCATAAGTAAATGCATTCCATTAGAGGGTCCACTTGAGAGAACTTCCCGCTGGAAGGGTCCTTCCACTGGGATCTCCTGTCCAACCCACCAGGCGACCATGCTTCTTCTGCAGAAGGAATAAAATTTAACGTCACAAACTTGGGTCCCTGGGAATCTGATTTTTTTGTTTGTTTGTTTTTACATATATTTTTACTTTTTATTAAAGTATAGTTGATTTACAATGTTCTGTCAATTTCTGCTGTACAGAAAAGTGACCCAGTCATACATATATATACATTCTCCTTCTCATATTATCTTCTATCATGTTCTATCACAAGTGAGTCAATATAGTTTCCTGTGCTATACTACAGAGAAATCTGATTTTCTTTTTCTTTTTTTTTTTTTTTTAGGGC
The DNA here is from genome assembly GCF_016906955.1 of Phacochoerus africanus. Classification (NCBI taxonomy): domain Eukaryota; kingdom Metazoa; phylum Chordata; class Mammalia; order Artiodactyla; family Suidae; genus Phacochoerus; species Phacochoerus africanus. The sequence continues at coordinate 25,386,699 of NC_062558.1, read as the reverse complement.
TGCACATGCAGCATATAGAAGTTCCCATGCTAGGGGTAGAATCAGAGCTGCAGCTGCCAGCCTACACCATAGCCACAGCAACTGAGGATCCGAGCTTCATCTGCGACCTACACCACAGCTCATGGCAACACTGGATCCTTAACCCACTGAGCAAGGCCAGGGATTGAACCAGAGTCCTCATGGATACTAGTGGGGTTTGCTACTACTGAGCAACAACAGAAACTCCCTGATTTTTTTAATTTGTCTAAAACACAACTGAATTGCCTCTGTAAGTCCTCATTGCTACATGGTCTAAATGGAATTCTAACAGCTCCCACCACGGCACAGTGAAAATGAATCTGACTAGGAACCGTGAGGTTGCAGGTTCAATCCTTGGCCTGGCTCAGTGGGTTAAGGATCTGTTATTACTGTGAGCTGTGATGTAGGTCACAGACGCAGCTAGGATCCTACATTGCTGTGATATAGGCCAGCAGCTGTAGTTCTGATTCGACCCCTAGCCTGGGAACCTCCATATGCTGCCAGTGTAGCACTAAAAAAGACAAAAAAAAAATGGAATTCCAGAGATCTGTAGTTTCCCCACGTTGAGTCCAGGCTCAGGTGACTAAAGCCTCAAGAACCCAAAAGACTAATCATCTATTTTGATTCCAGGTTGCTTTTTGTATGTTGACGAATCTGATTGATTTCTCCCTCTCCCATAACAGTAAACCATTCGTTTCCTAATTCTTCCTTGCCAGGGAGACACTAGGGGACCTCTAGGGCAGGCTAGAGTTGAAAACACATGATTTTTGGCTGTGAGAATCCAGCCAGACCAGGCACAGAGCACCACTCGCTCCTGGCTGTAGCATCACTGGCTCCTGGCTGTAGATGAGGTCAGACACAGCCATGGACCAGAGCAGGAGAGGTTGTCCGGGCCATCATGAAGATGTTGGACTTTATTCTGAGTGTCTGGAAGACCTCGAAGCATTTGGAGCCTGAATGAAGTGACTGAATTTATGAAAAAAAGGGTTTCTTGCTGGGCAGGCAGCCCAGTTAGCAAGCAACAGCAGCAATGAACCCCAGGGGCTTAGTGTAGATGGCGTAGTGGTAAAAAGTCCTTGAATATGGCAAATTTGGCAAACTGTGGGAGGAGGTCTGGGGACCCTTCCTTAGCTGAACATATCTGGCCAAAGAACAAGAGTTCCATCCTCAGCTTCTACCCTGAGTATCAGCATCCTTGATCCCTTTCTTTTTTCTTTTTTTTTTCTTTGTTGGATGCACCTGCAGCATATGGCAGTTCCCAGGCCAGGGATGGAATCCAAGCCAGAGCGGTGACCCACAAAACAGCTGCGGGAACAGCAGATCCTTAACCCATTGCACTGGGTTGAGGATAGAACCAGGGCCTCCACAGAGACAAGCTGCATCACTAATACTGTGCCACAGCAGGAACTCGAGCAGCTAGAGTTCTGAGCCATAAAAGGATTCTCTTTAAGCAGCTTTAAAGAAATATTAGTACCCACCCACCCCGTGCCTGTGTTGACGTCTTTGTATGAATGTGGCCCAAACACAGGATTTTTTTTTTTTTAATTTTCCAGGTGATCCTGAATTGTGGTTAGGTGCAGTAATGCTCTTGAGATTCCTTTTTCCATCTCTTAATTCGACAAGGTGATTGTCTTTATTTTAGTGACTCAGAGACCAAGACTGAAAACAGAAAAAACTGGACAAATTAATGGGGGTAGGGAGTTCCCATTGTGGCTCAGCAGCAGAGAATTCAACTAGTACCCATGAGGATGCGGGTTCGATCACCGCCTCTGCTCAGTGGGTTAAGGATCTGGGGTTGCTGTGGCTGTGGTGTAGGCTGGTAGCTACAACTCCGATTTGACCCCTGGCCTGGGAACTTCTATATGCCACAGGTGTAGCCCTAAAATGAAAAGAAAAATGGGGATAGGTATGTCCAGGTCAGAGAGAATAAGAGGGCTGGCTGGAACCATGTAAGTCTCTTCACCCCTGGACCACGTTAAGTTCCCCAATAGCATCTATCACTAGGATCTTGTTACTCAGCATGAACCTTTTTTCTTAATTTTTTCTGAAGTGACTTTATAATTAAATTAAGTGAACAACTCAAACGTGGAACATAAAGTGTGGGTGGATTAAGAGGTATCGCTGGAAGAAAACTGGAAACTTGCAACCTTAAGAACTCTTACATGTTTTTTGAACTGATGGAAAAGAAAAAGAGCTAAGAGGCAGGGCAGACAGCTAACTTTTGGCCAGGTTTATGGAATGTCTTTACCCACCCTCTCCCATCCTTTTCAATCAGGAAACTATATTCTTTTCTGATCCAACTTGTCAGCATTTCTCTACCAGGATCATTATGCTGCCTCTCTTTCTGCATCTCTTCTGCATAGCATGTTAAAAAAATTGTTTTTGGCGAAGTTCCAGCGAGAGGGAGAGAACCCACACCACAGCAGCAAACTGAGCCACTGTAGTAACAATGCTGTATCCTTAACCCACTGTACCACAAGGGAACTCCAAAAAAATTGTTTAAGATAAGGGTTAGAAACCAGAAGGATGGCAGCTCATTGAAGATACTATTGGGGTGGGGGAGTGAAGCGGGGTCTCTCAAGAGTCCCTCACTGCATTCCACCATAAAAGAAGAATATAGACAAAGAATGTAAAAAACGCAAATAGGAGTTCCCCTTGGGGTGCAGTGGGTTAAGAACCAGACTAGTATCCATGAGGATGCAGGTTCAATCCCTGGCCTCGCTTAGCTGGTTAAAGCATCCAGCGTTGCCTAGAGCTGAGGCATAGGTCAAAGACACGGCTCAGATCTGGTGGTGTTGTTACTGTGGTGTAGGCTGGCAGCAACAGCAGCTCTGATTCACCCCTTGCCTGGGAACGTCTATACAGGCTGTCATTTAAAAAAAAAAAAAAAAAAAAGAATGCAGCATGACAAGATGCCAGAGGAAATCATCAGTACAAGAGCTTTGCTAAAATCAGAAGAGACATAAAATAAGCCCTCTTTTCTTTAAAGCATTAGCAAAGATATTCACAATGAATAACATTTTTTCTTGTTTCTCAATTCATTTGCCAACAAGTTTTGTTTCTGAGTGAGCAAGCTCGGAGTTCTCCTCTCTAATAGGAATAATTATAATTAATGTGCAGTCCACTCAGTTTTGCCTGCAAAATCTTTCTCCATGAGCAATCAGCCGCTTTCTCTCATGAGAGTCCAGAAGGAAATCTTAGGAGAACCAGCACAACCTGTGAGACTTGGTCCTCAGAGGCAGGTCAGAGGCCTGGCCAGCAGTGGCACTTTAACTTTTCGGAGTAAATTCTGTTTCTCCACGTTCAACTTCTGGCCGTTTGGAAGAAAAAAGAACCAGTTTCAATTTCCATTTAAAAAAGTCTACTTATTAGAAGTAGAAGAAGACCTAACTAGACATTTCTCTGAAGAAGACATACAGATGGCCAACAGGCACATGAAAAGATGCTCAACATCACTAGTTATCAGAGAAATGCAAATCAAGACCCCAGTGGGGTACCACCTCACATCTGTCAGAATGGTCATTATCTACAAATAATAAACGCTGGAGAGGGGGTGGAGAAAAGGGAACCCTCTTACACTGTTGGTGGCAACGTAAGATCATGCAGCCACTATGGCAAACAGTATGGAGGTTCCTTAAAAAACTAAAAATAGATACCATATGATCCTGTAGTTGTACTTGTGGGCAGATATCCAGAAAAGGTGAAAACACTAATTCAAAAAGATATATGCGCCCCAGTGTTCATAGCTGCATTATTTATAACAGGCAAGACATGGAAGCAACCTAAATGCCCAGTGACAGAGGAATGGATAAAGAAGATGTGGTATCTATCTATCTATCTATCTATCTATCTACATCTACACACACACACACACACACACACACACACACACACACACACACACACACTGGAATACTATGCAGCTATAAAAAATTACATAATGCCCTTTGCAGCAACATGGATGCACCTAGAGATTATCATGCCAAGTGAAGTAAGCCAGATAGAGAAAAAGAAATATCATATGATATTTATATGTGGGATCTCAAAAAATGATACAAGTGAACTTATTAACAAAACAAAAATAGACTCACAGACATAGAAAACAAACTTCATTACCAAAGGGGAAAGGAGGAAGGGATAAATTAGGAGTTTGGGATTAACAGATACCCACTACTGTGTATAAAACAGATAAACAACAAGGATCTACTGTCTAGTACAGGGAACTATATTCAATGTCCTGTAATAATCTGCAATGGAAAAGAGTCTGAAAAACAATGGATATATGTACATCTGTCTATATATAACGGAATCACTTTGAGATATACCTGAAACTAACATGACACTACAAAACGACTATACATCAATAAAAAGTTGTTTTGAAAATAAACATTCTGCTTTATAAAATCCCAGGGCTTCTTTCATCTGGCAAAGGGACATGTGCAGTTATAAAGAGAGAAAAAGGGGCACTGGTTCTACAGCATCTAAGAGAAACCTGTCATTCCCCAAACACGTGTTTAGGAGGAAGTCCAGGTAGAATGGCACCCCACAGGTCCTTCTCTTACTTCTTTTTTTTTGTCTTTTTGCCTTTTCTAGGGCCGCACCCACGGCATATGGAGGTTCCCAGGCTAGGGATCGAATCAGAGCTGTAGCTGCCGTCCTACACCACAGCCACAGCAACACCGGATCTGAGCCTCGTCTGCAACCTACACCACAGCTTACGGCAACACCGGATCCTTAACCCTCTGAGCAAGGCCACAGATCGATCCTGCAACCTCATGGTTCCTAGTCGGATTCATTAACCACTGCGCCACCATAGGAACTCCAACTTCTTTCTTTTTTAAATTCTCCCGACTGCCCACAGCAGATGTTATAAACTGGGCTGAATCTGGCTCCAATGACTGTTTTCCTTGATTCTGCATGATATTATAGAAATACATAATTAGCTTGTAAGGCCAATATTGATAAAACAGAACATTTTACATAAAAATCCTGACGCTCAGTTTTTCTTTAAAACATTGCAAGAGGGAGTTACCATTGTGGCTCAGGGGGTTAAGAAACCGACTAGTACTCATGAGGATGCAAATTTCATCCCTGGCCTCGATCAGTGGGTTAAAGGATCTGACATTACCTCAAGCTGCAGTGTAGGTCGCAGAAGCCACTGAGATCCACTGTTGCTATGGCTGTGGCGTAGGCCCGTAGCTGCAGCTCTGATTCGACCCCTTACGTGGGAACTTCCATATGCTGCAGGAGCAGCCCTTAAAAAAAGCAAAAACAAAACAAAACAAAACAAAACAAAAAACAACATTGCAAGAGATGACAAATTTGTGAATCCGTCACCCCACTACAACCAACCACAAAGCTGTAAACTTGAAATGGGGTAAGAGTTCAGTAGTTGGCCTCTGTCCCCACCCAGCCCTTATGCATCATTTACATCCCATCCCCCAGTAGGCATTTGATTTTTTAATCTCTAGGTTGTAGAATCATTCACAAACCCCAGATGTTAAAAGTGACCATCCTGACTACTATAGAGAGGGGTAGGGAAGGAAGGATGAAGAAGAAGGATGAATGAGAGGGCAAGGCACTGATGGAGGTGAGAGATGATGGTGGCTCGGGCCAGGACCAGCTTGGCAGCAGTGCCAGTCATGAGAAGAGGCTACAAGATGGATATGGTTCAAGGTGGAAGTTCTGCTGAAGGATGCACGTGGGAGTTAGCCAAGCCAATCTTGCCTATTTTACCTCTCATTCCATTCTTCTCTTTTATCTTCCTCCATCACGAAGCATGATGGAAGAGTCAGAAGCTAAAAGTGGAGCAGCTGACAAAGTCAATGTCAGAGATGATGACTCAGTTGGGCACTAAGAACATCAGCCATTTATGAATGAACAAGGATGCCATTGACCAGTAAGCAGAAATCCAATGCCAACTCCCCTTGAAGAATAAAAAATCGGGACACCCAATTACCCTTAGTTAAGTATCATGCTTCTTCTCTTTATGCTGCCCTGGATTTGGCCCAGATGAAAATGGAAGCTATCATGGATAAAGAAAATATATTGACAAAAGCCACAAATAATGTCCAAAAAACCCCCAAATCCCAAACCCTTCTCTACTGCTTTAGGGTTTCCAAACACTTAAAATGAGCTTCTTCCCCTTTAACCAAAATTGTTGTCAAAATACTAAGCATCAGGTCAAATTCCATCTCCTCAGTGGAGCTTTCTTTCTGATCACCCCCCATTTGATCCCATTTTTCTCTAAACTTCTACAGCAGTTCATTGTGCAATTAGCTGTCGCATTCCATGTGACATCCCCTCTATTATTCTGGAACTGCTATTTAGATTATGAATTGTGATGAACAACAGAATACTCTATCACATCCATAACCCTATAAACTCAATCAAAATGAATTTTACCCCAAAAGAGATCTTATATTCTTTGGGCACAGTGATTACAAAAGAAAAACACTTCCCTCTTTTAGCAAAAAATAGAGATGATTTTGTTTACCTTAGAATTTAATTCCCAGCAAATTCTCCATTCTCGTCTACACCCCCACCCCTGGTGTTCTTAGGACTAAAAACAAAAGAGGATAAGGAGTTCCTGCTGTAGCACAATGGGATCCACAGAGTCTCTGAAGAACTGGGACAAAGATTCAATTCCCAGCCTGGCACAGTGGGTTAAGGATCCAGCAATGCTGCAGCTATGGCACAGGTCACAGATGCGGCTCAGATCTGACCCCTGCCCTGGGAATTTCGTACGATGTGGGGACCAGAAAAGAAAAAAAAAAGAGGAAAAAAAAGGAGGATGAAACTCTAAAATTTGGAGACTTAAAGGAGTTCCCATCGTGGTGCAGCGGAAACGAATCTGACTAGGAACTATGAGGTTGCAGGTTCCATCCCTGGCCTCACTCAGTGGGTTAAGGATCCACTGTGGTGCTGGTCACAGATACGGCTCGGATCCCGAATTGCTGTGGCTGTGGTGTAGGCTGGCAACTGTAGCTCCAATTCCCTAGCCTGGGAACTTCCATATGCCACAGCTGTTGCCCTAAAAAGACAAAAAAAAATTTTTTTTTAACTTTTTTTAAATGAAGTTTGGAGACTTTAGAGTCTTTAATCACGGAAAGTTAGCTTCCTACGTAAGGCAATGTAACACTAAATTTCTGAATCCAAACCAATATCCAATTTCTCAGTGGTAATATAGTACAGAGACCAAGAGACAGTCAAATAACAAAGTGATTCTAATCCTCATAAATTAAAAATATCAAAAATCAATGTTATTTCCACAGCTGCTAAACTATTAAAATGCTAGAATAAGTCTGACCCACCCATATGACAGCATGACAACAAAAACAACAACAAAAAATTAAAAGTTGGAGTTCCCATCTTGGCTCAGTGGAAAAGAATCTGACTAGTAACCGTGAGGACACGAATTCGATTCCTGGCCTTGCTCAGTGGGTTAAGGATCTGGCTTTGCCGTGAGCTGTGATATAGGTCGAAGATACAGCTCAGATCTGGCATTGCTGTGGCTGTGGTGTAGGGCAGCAGCTGTAGCTCTGATTTGACCCCTAGCCTGGGAACCTCCATATGCTGAAGGTGTGGCCCCAAAAAGTCAAAAAAACAAACAAACAAACAAAAAAAAAACTACAAGTTAAAGGCTAGAAGGATTGGAAAGTTCCCCATCCCAAATATTACAATTCGGGGGAAAAAAAAAAAAAAAAAAAAAGACAATCTTGCCACGGCCTAATTACAAGGCAGCAGGAACTCATTAATGAAACGGTGTTAACATTCCCCATGGTTTTTTGTTTCATTTTGTTTTTTTGTCTTTTTTTAGGGCCTCACCCATGGCACATGGATATTCCCAGGCTAGGGGTGGAATCAGAACTGTAGCTGCCAGCCTACACCACAGCCACAGCAATGCGGTCTTCTAGCCACATCTGAGACCTACACTGCAGCTCGCAGCAATGCCAGATCCTTAACTCACTGAGCAAGGCCAGGGATTGAACCAGAGTCCTCATGCATATTAGTGGAGTTCGTTACCGAGGAGCCACAAGGCAACTCCCACGTTTTGCATTCTTGCTTATTTAATTATCTGTGAAGGGCAAGACCTTTATCCTGCTCACTGTTTATCCCCAGATTTTAGCACAGTGTCTGATGTTTAGAGGGCCTGATCCAGGACATAATTGTGGGGTAAAGCACAATGGTTATATAACTTAGGCAGCTGCTCAAAAGACACATCAGAATAAAAACATGTAAACATGTGGTGGTCTCGGAATACTTTTCATCATACATATATGTACTAATAGCCCTGTGCACTTAGGCCTACCAACAAGGCTAAAAGGAAAAAATAGCAACAAGACTAAAAAAAAAAATAATAAGTTAGGCAAACGATGGGACCAGATGTTAGCACCCTACAGAAAACTCTTGAACCTCATGTAATGAGTGTAGGAAGCTACACACAAACAGCTACAGAGTGTGGGATGCCATTTGCAAAAAATTCAAGAACAGGTGAAACCCAGACATGGAGAACAGACTCCTGGTTGCCAAGGGAGAGGGGGCGAGGGAGTGGGATGGATGGGAGTTTGGGGTGAGTAGATGCAAACTATTCCATTTAGAATAGACATGCAATGAGGTCCTGCTGTACAGCACAGGGAACCATATCCAGTCTCTTGCGATGGAACATGATGGGAGGTAACATGAGAAAAAGAATGTATATGTATGTATGACCAGGTCACGTTGCTCTGCAGTAGAAATTGACATGACATTGTACGTCAACTATAATAAAAATTTCTACAAAAAAAGAGAACAGGGGAAACCAGTGTATGTTCAGGTGGAGGGTGATCTTTGAGTAAAGGAGAGAGTGACCAGGAGTGAGTGACAGGAGGTTCTAAGATGCCAAAGATGTTCTATTTTTTCTTGTCTTTTTCAGCTTTATGGAGGTATAATCCAGAAATAAAATTGTAAGGTATTAGAAACCTACCTCGTTATGAGTTGATACATGTGTACATTATGAAAGGACTTCTCCCACCCAGTTAACTGATACACTCATCACCTCAGGTACTTATTTATATACAAGTAATAAGTGTATTGACTTATATGTAATTAAACACATATGTGAACATTTAAGTTCTACTCTGTCAGCAAATTTCAATAATGTCATACAATGTTATCCATAGTCACTATTGCATTAGCGCCTCGATTACTGTTTTATTTTAGTATTATTATTAAATTATTTCTTTTTTTTAGGACTGCACCCATGGCTTATGGAGGTTCCCTGGCTAGGGGTGGAATTGAAGCTGCAGCCACTGGCCTACACCACAGCCACAGCAACGCCAGATCCAAGCTGCGTCTGTGACCTACACTACGGATCACAGCAATGCCAGATCCTTAACCCACTGACTGAGGCCAGGGATCGAACCTGCATTCTCATGGATCCTAGTCAGATTTGTTTCTCCCTCAATTACTATTTTATGTTAGATCCTCAAACCTTATTTATCTTGTAGCTAAAAGTCTGTACCCTTTGCCCACCCTCTCCCTACTTCTCCAGCCCTCAGCCCCCAGCAACTACTTTTATCTCTTGATCATGGGTATATTAATTATGTATAACAATTCATTTGTTCTATTTTCTTTATAGACATCATACTTCAATAAATAACATGTATTTACAACTACTGCTATGGGTTCTCATTGGGAATCAAATTTATGTTTAATTGCTTAATTGGTTGATTTTCTTACTTGGCTCATCTTTTTTGTTTTCTATTTTCTCTTTGTTTCTTTCTTTTTTTCTTTTTAAGGCTGCACCTGCAGCATATGGAAGCTCCCAGGCTACAGATCAAATCAGAACTGCAGCTGAGGCCGACACAACAACCACAGAAAGACTAGATCCGAGCCACATCTGCGACCTGCACCACAACTGTGGCCATGCCAGGTCCTTAACCCACTGAGCCAGGCCAGGGATGGAACCTGCATCCTCACAGAGACAAGGTCTCGTCCTTAACCCACCAAACCACAATGGGAACTCCTCTATTTTCTTTTCTTTTCTATTTTTTTTTAATAACATTGTTGTAACCAATGTCCCCTTATACGTATCTTTGTATACTGTGTTAATTGTTCTCCAAGTATTGCTTTTAGTATTATGTCTCCATGTTATTAGGAGTATTTTTATTTTAATTAGAGCATTTTAGACTGCTGAAAGTCCCATGGATCACTGTATCAAGGAAGCAACAACCCACCAGAACAGCTTCACTGTGACTTCTTTGCTTTTGTTTTGCTTTTTAGGGCAGCACCTGCAGCATATGGAAGTTCCCTGGCTAGGGGGTCGAAACAGAGCTGCAGCTGCAGGCCTATACCAGAGCCACAGCAATGGACCGATATGCACTGCGTCTGCGACCTATACCACAGCTCACGGCCAAGCTGGATCCTGAACCCACTGAGCGAAGTCAGGGACCGAACCCACATCCTCATGGATACCAGTCGGGCTCATTACCACTGAGCCACAAGGGGAACTTCCTAGGGTAAAGTTTTTAATGCAGCAAAACCCACCCCAAGGGGGATGCAGTACTCAAGGTCAGCACTAGAGGGAGCTACCATTGCACGGGAAGAGAGCCCCATGAGATGCCCAGAAGCATTAAGCTGACCTCTTTCTCTTCCCTCCTGCACCCCATAAGGATCATCCTCCTGGGACACCAGACAGAGGAAGGCAGGAAAGTGACTATGAAGCAGCAAACAGAACGCAACCATTCCCACTGCGTGGAATTGCTGCGCAGCTCCAAGTGCTCCTCTTCTCTGTGTCCTCCTTATGAACAACTGGGAGCCCCATCTCTCTCTCTCTATCTCTCTCCCTCTCTTTCTCTCTCTCCTCATAACATCATCTCGCTCTCCTCAGCATTTCTACTCTTACAAGCACTTTTCTCTTCGGTGTCTAATTTTTTGTTCTCTTTGCGTAATAGACCACCTTGAAAACAAACTGTCTTTATTGCTGTTTCTCTAAAGAGGTATGTGCCCAACAGAAGTCACCCTCTTTATCGACTGCTCATTTATAATTGCGTCATCCTTCTTTTTTATGGCACTTCTAGTTTCCCTTGATGTTGGCTTCACAGAAGCAAGAATAAATACTCCTTTACTGGCTGGAGCAATACAACTCACATGGAGAGAGATGTATTTCGTATGTGAAATATTGTTCTCCCCAAGTATTTTCATAAGCACTTTACACATAATATAAAAGAGCAGTTCATTCTGAAACAAATATACCATGTTCCAGGGGTAGCCAAGAGAAGAGCAGGAAAAGCGATCAGGTCACTGCTCAGGAGGAAGAAAGTTGGCAGAGGGATGGAGCTACAGGCTTCCTGAGGAATTACTGTTCCAACAGAAAACAAGAGTAAGCATTTTTTAAATTTTATTGAAGTATAGTTGATTTACAATGTCATGTTAATTTCTGCTATACAGCAAAGTAACTCAGTTATACACATATACACATTCTTTTTCATATTCTTTTCTATTATGGTTTATCACGGGATACTGAATAGAGTTTCCTGTGCTCTACAGAAGGTCCTTGTATATAATGAAAGATTTTATATTTTAAAAAAACTGAAATTTGCCACATTAAATTCTAAGACTAAAAAAATGCTATGAGACAGACAAAAATGGCCTCCCTTTATGGAAAAATTGAATTTGAAATTCCCTTTTTTTTGTCTTTTTTTTGGAGGTTCCCAGGCTAGGGGTCGAATCGGAGCTGTACCTCTGGCCTACACCACAGCCACAGCAATGCAGGATCTAAGCCGCATCTGCGACCTACACCGCAGCTCACAGTGACCCCAATCCTTAACCCACTGAGCAAGGCCAGGGATCAAACCTGCATCCTCATGGAAGCTAGTCAGATTTGTTTCCACTAAGCCACTATAGGAATTCCTGAATTTGAAATTCTTAAAAGAGAAAGAAAATCTTGGGCATAAATATTTAGAGAAACATTAACGTGTTGGGTGGCCCTTGCACTAAGGCAACCTAAGGTATGGTTTCTCAACCCAACAAGACTGACATTTGGGCTGGATAATTCCTCACTGTGGGGGCTGTTCTGTGTAATGTACAATGTTTAACAGCATCTCTGGCCTCTACCCCAAGGCCATCAACATCTTCTCCAGGTGTGACAACAAAAAAGTCTTTGCCAAATATCCTTTTAATATTTTCTGGGGAGTTCCCTTCGTGGCTCAGCAGTTAAGGAACCCAACTAGGATCCATGAGGATGTGGCTTCGATCCCTAACCTTGCTCAGTGGGTTAAGGATCCAGCATTGCTGTGAGCTGTGGTGTAGGTCACAGATGCAGCTCGGATCCCAAGTTGCTCTTGCTATGATGTAGGCCAGCAGCTGTACCTCTGATTCGACCTCTAGCCTGGGAACTTCCATGTGCTGCAGGTGCGGCCCTAAAAAGCCAAAAAAAAAAAAAAAATCTAATAAGTTGCCAACGCTGAACATTTGGGATATTTCAGGTGAAATCAAATTTTTTTTCTATCTCTTGAGTTATCAGAAGATAAAGAATCTCTAAGGAGTTCCCGTCAAGGCTGAGTGGTTAAAGAATCCGACTAGGAACCACGAGGTTGCGGGTTCGATCCCTGGCCTTGCTCAGTGAGTGAAGGATCCGGTGTTGCTGTGAGCTATGGTGTAAGTTGCAGACATGGCTCGGATCCCGAGTTGCAGAGGCTCTGGTGTAGGCTGGCGGCTGCAGCTCTGATTAGATCCCTAGCCTGGATCCATATGCTGCGGGAGCAGCCCAAGAAATGGCAAAAAGACAAAATAAAATAAAAATTTAAAAAGTTTAAAAAAAAAAAAAAGAATCTCTGAACTTAGGCTGCACTGTTGGATTAACTGGTTTGACACAACCAGCAGCCCTCTTTAGAGGATACCCAATCTCATTTTCCCACAGTCCACACCACTCCCTATAGCTCCTCAGCAACTGTGTCCATTGCCACATAGCCACATAGCCACATACCATGGGGTTGACACTATGCCTTCCATCTTACACTTGTTAGTTTCACTCAAATAGAATTCACCTCCAGCCCCTGTAGAACCCGAATTGACCGCATCTACCCCAACTGCAAAGGACTTAGACATTTCCGCTATGAACAAAAGAACTAATTTTTGGCAAGTAAAACACAAACAGAAGTAAAGGGAGTTACCCAAAGATCAACATTAAAAACAGTCAAGTCTCACCAAGGCCCAGGCCTCATGTGATCTGCTGATCTGATCTGTTGAGCGAAAACTACTCTATTCCTCTCTTTGGTTTATAGGCACTGCAGCAACATCACCAAGACTCACCTGCCACCAAAAGTGAATTTTTTTTTTTTAAATTGGCTGCCCTCTGATCATCTACAGGGTCATCCATCAGGAGACAAAATCCACAGCATTTCTATAGCCAATAATGCACTGTATTGATCGGCCATTACTGAACAAGCAGATTAAATGACTCCTCTGATCATTTATCAAAATCTTATTTAAGTCATCTCAGCTATCATATCCTACCAAATACCAAGAAAAATCAATGAGATTAGAGATCTTGCTGCAAAACCTAAGTGGCCACGTTAGTCCTTGCTGCCTAATGGATGAAATTTAAATATCAGTCCCACCAGACACAAAAGCAGTGATGCTTTTGCAGGAGAAAGAAGGAGGAGCGGGAAGGAAGGAGGGAAGCTGTGTGATTCCTGATTTGCAGCCTTATACTAAAGACTCCAGAGATGCAAAAGAAAGGATGAACATCCCAAGACATGAGAGCAAAACAAGGGAACACCCACGTGGAAGGATAAGACTTAAATCTTCAGCGGCTATTGGCAGAAGGAATTAGAAACCTTAAGAGCTCTCCCTGGACCTGTCCTAAAAGACTCAGTCAGACCCACTCTCCCTGATTTTCCATCTTGTATGTCCAAGGCAGACCCAGGTCAAAGGCAGATTCTGAGCACAGTCAGAGCAGGATTTTGATTCCCAAAAGAATATGGTCAATGCCATTTGAACAGCAGAGCTTGCTTTCCTTCTGCAAGATAACTCTATTAGGAGACAGTGACCCCCTAGCCTCATCAGCCTGGTTCACCCCCACGTGACCTGGGGGGGGGGCGGGGAAGGGCAGCCAGAGCTGGTAAGGTTTGTCCTAGTCCTCCTCCCCCAGGTCTAGCGGCGGAGGGAGGGCTCCCTCTTTCTGAGGGAGGGGGCACAGGGTTCCAACCCCAGGGCAGAGCTTCCAGATAGACGAACAGAAGGACCGCCTCCACCTCGGCCCCGCCCAGTCCCAGGACCAGGGAGTGGATGCGTGGGTGGGTCCTCCGCAGTTGCGCAAGCCCAGGCTTCACTCCCGCCCGCTTCCGCTTTGGCTTCTTACCTAGACTACCAAAGACCTGCTTCAACCACGCCTGATTCACACTAAGGGAGACACAGGAGGGGGAGACCCAGGAAGGGAGAATTCCTGCCTCCCAAAGACCTGATGAGCCCCCAGCCAACACAAGGGGAGGGGGCTGCACATGTAAATAGCAAGATGGTGGCGGCACCAGTCCCGCCCTGGTCCCTGTGGGGAGAGCGGGGAGGAGGCAATGGGAGGAGAGAAATGTGGACAAGCCCATTCCCTTAGAATTCTCGTACAACAGAGGAAAAATAACCCTTTGTTGGGAACAGAGGTGGGACTTCCTGGGCTGTCTGGGTCCCTTGAAATTCACATGCAGCGAGTTCTACTTCCCAGGCAGCATTAGGAAGCCCCACGTGGTTAACCATCCCAGCCCCTGGAGATGAATGTCTTGCTGGACCATTCACACGTGGGCCCCACAGGCCCGCTCTGTATGGTCGCCTTCAGCCTCTGCTTCAGCTGAGTTCAGGCAGTGGAAGGCACCAGGAGATCCAGAGCGGGGTAGCAAAGGAAATGGGGGATTTCTTCTGTGTTCACGCCTGTCTGTGCCCCAGCTCTTCTCATGTTCCCCCACCTACCCCCTCTTCCCCCAAGGAGTAGTGACTCACTCCTCCCTATTCCTGCTATCCCAGAATTTGGTCCTTTAACTCAGATCACGTCTCAGTCATGAATCCCATCAACAAACTCCCTGTACTATAGGAGAAAATGTGCCAATCAAAAGGTAGAAAGGAGACACCCCGGCCATGATGACTAAGCAAAGTCCAGCCGGCTGCCCCAACCACCCCCGCCACACATCCGCTTCTGTAAACTTGCTTCTGAATCTACTACCTTGCCTGTCCTCACTCCAGTCCGTCCCGCCAAGCACAGACCCACAAGAACTAGCCCACAAAAGCCTTGTGAAACCCTTCCTCGGGGCTCAGACTCCAGAGAGCGATGTCCTCTGAGCCCGCCGGCCATAAACCTGAGTTCTCCAACTCTCTGAGTGCTCGCTTGGTTTCTGGCCGGGTGAAAGAGCTGATAGACTGCAGCCACAGGGCCACAGGGCTGCAGCACAGCGGCCATAACAGTACAACTGGACTATACTGCCCATTTCCTACTAGAATTTTGACTCATGCCCTCATGCAGAAGAATTTTGTGACTTTCATCATTTAAGCTTCTAAGATATTCACATATCTCATCAACACTTCTATTATATATATTATATATGTGTGTGTGTGTGTGTGTATAGTCTTTTAGGGCTGCACCTGCAGCATATGGAGGTTCCCAGGCTAGGGTCGAATCGGAGCTTCAGCTGCTGGCCTGTGTCACAGCCACAGCAACAGGGGATCTGAGCCGCATCTGCAACCTGCACCACAGTTCACAGCAATGCCAGATCCTTAACCCACTGATCGAGGCCAGGGATCGAACCCATCTCCTCATGGATGCTAGTCGAGTTCGTTAACCACTGAGCCATGACGGGAACTCCAACACTTCTGTAATTCACTCAGCAAATACTCACGCTGTTATTCCACGCCAGGCATCATGGTTGGACCCTGGAAATTCAAATGTATAAGGCAGGGTACCTGCCTGAAGGTAGTCACTTTCTATGCTAGAAATAGCTCTCGTTTCTACTCTAGCAGCTGCAGAAGTTTTAATCACTGCAAGTGTCAGCATCCTTTCTACTCTTACACACACTGACTCTGAGGACTGACACCTAATTATTGACGACTGCAAAAATATTCGAGGGCTTTTGAAGAGCTCATGTACCCAACACAACAGAACATAAATGAAAGCATGATAGAAAAAAAATAGATTATTTTCTGGCTTGTGCTACAAAGTCTTTTTGTGTACACTGAAAAATCATTTCAAAACCACTCAACTCCTTGAAAAAATAGGAAGGTGAGACTATTATATAAGATGAACACAGGGTTCACGCTGGTAAAGTAAATTGATGGGATGGGAATGTTCTTGTACTTTTCTGCTACTTTCTGTTATTTCAAGAATTTTTTTTTTTTTTCTTTTGGCTGCAGCCACCTCATTAGCAAGTTCCAGAGCCAGGGATTGAAGCCATGCCACACAGTGACAAGACCAGATCCATAACCCACTGAGCCACCAGGGAAACCCCCCTCAAGGATTCATTCAATATACCATTCAGTTAGCCTCAGATTTTTCCAATTTAATTATGACATTAAAGACAGAATTTTTATATGTGGGGGCCCTGAATTACATCCAACATACAGCCCTGTTGAAGAGCTTTAGAAAAATTATGATTTGTATCCAATCAGCCTAAGTGTCTAAAAGAATTCTTTATCTCCCAAAGAATTTCTACCCCAGCTTTTGATGTAAAATGTTCCCCAGGTGGCAGAGGACAAATTATTATTATTATTTTTTGTGGGGACGGGGCAGGCGCACCTGTGGCATGAGGAAATTCCTGAGCAAGGGACTAATCCTGCACTACAGCAGTGGCCTGTGCTGCAGTAGTGACAATGCCAGATCCTTAACCCACTGAGCCACCAAGGAGCTCCTTTACTTAATTTTTACAATTGTTGAAATACTGATGGACATTACTTTCTATCCCACAAACAAAAACACACAGGGCAGGTGGGGCAGGATAATATTGGAAATATGAAGTGATCCCTCCTCCCAGTGCCTGGAAACCCTGGGGACCCTGGGCTGCCATGTTCCAGCAAATCATTTCCTGCTCAAGTCTCAGATGAAGGCAGAGCCTGACAGTTTCCTTCTTGTTTTTGATCGTTAAAGGGAACAGTCCTTGAAAAGACAGGACTGTTCACGGTGTCCGCCACAGACGATGCGTGTCAATGAGGGTTTTGGGGGACAGAGACGGAAGCAACAGTGCACAGACATCGAAGGGGTCCCCCAGAAGGGATTTGGCCAAGGCCCCATGGAGTAAGCCAGGCCACAGCATGGACACCTGTGTTTTGAATCAGGGTAGACCCCAGGGTGGGAGGCAGCCAAAGATTCAGAGAGGCCATGGCAGCCAGTGGTTGAAGAGTCTCCTAGACCATCTTCTGCCTTAAGCAAGAATCCAGCTGAGAAAGGCACTCGATCTGAAAGGGCCTTGTGCAAACAAGGGGCAGGTCAACAGGAACCCACATGGATGCAGGTGCAAGGATGAGGGGGGAGAATGCACCTTTCAGGAGATACGAGTGTAGGCGAATGACACGGGGAACCCAGGCAGCCACCCCAGATACTCTGGGCACCATGCACATTGCTCCACCACCACCTCAGAACTGGGACAAAGCCTCAGCACCAGGCCAGCCGGGGGGCCATTTCTTCCACCCCCGAAACAAGGAGTTTGGATCAGAAGTTGATTCACAGTGAGGGAATGCCTGGGGCAGTCAGATCCTGAGCTCCCGCCTTCACATCTCCCCTCCAGCTCTTGTCCAAGCTGTTGAGTTTAATGACCTGCCTTGACCTCTCGGACCTGGTTTTCTCCTCGGTCAACTCTGGGTCTTATCCAAAACCACAGCCTCAGGTTGATGGATTTGGTGTGCTGATTGCTGAAAACCAGTGCCTGGCATTTTGTTGGCCCTCGGTAAATAGAAGCTGTTGTTACAGAATAAAGACAGACACGTTCCTTTACCAGCTGCTCCCCATGTGAGAAAGAGATGGACAGGGTCTTCAGAGATTCTTAAATCAGAAATAAGACCCTGATGGAGATCAAAGTCAAGGCACGGTGGCAGCAAGTGTGGAGAAGAGCATCATCTCTCTCAATGGCAGGAACACCGGAGGGAGGAGGAAGCCTCAACTTGTAATTCTGCAAAATGGCCACCCGGTCAGAGGTTGACCTCAGCCATCAGGGTCAAGTGCTCTTGCAAAGTTCACCGAATGAGAACTCAGGAACTGTGGAGTTCCCACTGTGGCACCGTGGGTTAAGGACCTGACTGCGATGGCTCAGGTCATTGAAGAGGTCTGCCTCAGCCCAGCACAGTGGATTAAGGATTCAGCTTGTATTCAGTCCCTGGCCCAAATACTTCCATATGCCACTGGTGCCGCCAAATAAAAATAATAATAACATGAAATTCTAAAAGAGAAATTAAGAAATATGATTTTAAGTCCTGTCTCGGTCTCTTTGGATGCGTCATGAAAAGTCCTGGGGACCTGTGTAGCTTAGCTACAAAATGAGGATGATCTTCAAGGGGCCATTTTAGCTTTCAATATCAGACATATCGACACAAGGGGCAGACCCTCGTCCTAAGGATTTTATCCTCGAGAGACAAGGGCAACTGACCACAGCTGACCTCAGAGACTTTTAAAGAAAGCCAATCTCGGACCATGACTGGGATCATTATTGGTTCCTAAAGTAACAGCATCCTTATCATTCGCATACAAGGTGTACAAAATGATGACTTGAGTGCATTTGTCAGGGTGCTCCAGAGAAAGAGAACCAGCAGGAGGAAGACAGATTATAGATAACAGATGATGGATGGCTGGATGGATGGATGGAGAGATGATGGACAGATGAATGGATGGATGGATAGATACATATATACATACATACACATATACATAGATAGATACATAGATAGATTATAGATAATAGATGATGGATGGATGGATAGAGAGATGATGGACTCATGAATGGATGGATAGGTAAATGATAGATAAATATATAGATATATAGATAACATACATACATACACATGTACATACTACAAAGATTATAGAGTATAGAAGATGGATAGATGATGGATTGATGAATAGATATATCTCTATAGATAGATAATTGATATATAATAGATGATGGATGGATAGATATAGATAGATAGGTAGATAGACAGATAGATAAAGAAACAGATCTAGAAGACAGAGACTGATTAACGGAGCTGGCTCCTATGATTCGAAGTCCCAATGATCTGCCTTTGCAAGTTGGAGACCCAGGAAAGCGGGTGGGGTAATTCATGCTAGGTCAGGACGTCTGAGAACGGGGTGCGCTGATGTCTGAGGGCAGGAGAACATGGATGTTTCAGCTCCAGCCCAGCAAGAAGGGTTCTGTCTTTTTGTTTGGTTCAGGCGCTTGAAGGAAGAAGATGCCTGCCCAGTACGCAGGTAAGGAAGAGCTTCTTTACTCAATTCACCAATGCAAATGCCCATCTCTTCCAGAGACACCCTCCCAGACCCACCCAGAAGTCCTGGCTTCCCAGCCTCCCAGGCCCAGGACAGCTGACACAGAATATCAACCATCACACTGAGTAAGGGAATGCTCAGTGCTTTGCTGGGGGCTCTTCTTTCAAAGGTCGGTGTGGCAGGTACCCCAGAATGACTTCCAACAAATTTTTAAGGTTCAAATACTGCAGAGTTTCCACGACAGCTTTCTGAGAAAAAGAGGATCTATAGAAAAGCTGCTCCTCCTTTTTTCTTTTTTCTTTTTAGGGCCACACCCACGGCATATGGAAGTTCCCAGACTAGGGGTCAAATCAGAGCTGCAACAGCCAGCCTACACCACAGCCACAGAAATGCCAAATCCTTAACCCACTGAGCAAGGCCAGGGATCAAACACGCATCTTCATGGATCCTAGCTGGATTTTTTTCCCCACTGCGCCACAGTGGGAACTCCTGAAATGCCATTCCTTCTGAGATCTTAAACAATTAAGGTTTGCTCCTGGTATGGCAGCAGAAAATGTATCCCACTCTTAACAAATCCAGCAATGTGTTCCATGAGGTGTCAACTTCCCAGGGGGTACCTGTGATCTTTAGTCCCTCAGAACGCTTTAAAACAAACTGTCACGTGCAGGCCACGGGTCGGAAGCAGCCTTGCGTTCTCCAACTCTGTGACTGCCTGTGGCCTCCATCCCTGAGACTGAAATTGATGGAACCCTGTTCTTTGAAACACTGAAGTGCAAGAATTTCATCAATTTCAATTGCCTTCTGGCTTCCAGAACAGGAACCCACTGTGTAAGCAAGCAGGGCCCTATGGGGCTCCTGGGAATACAAACCTTTCTGTTCCCCTATTTCTTGTTTTTAGGGATAAACTTCAGCCTCCATGACATTCCCTGAGTTCCAAAGGGCAATTACTAAATCAGGGAAGGGAGGGGATGCAGAGACCAGGGAGGGGCAGTCCAGAGACCATAGTGCAGCCTTGGGACAGGGTCCAGATGCCTCCTCAAGGAACCTACAAAACAGTATCTTTGAGCCCTTCTGCAGAAAACCCCACAAATGGGAGAACTACTTGATGAAGCAGTCTTCATTCCAAGAAGAAGGAGGACCACCAGAACCAGTCCTGGGGCCACTAAACACCAGCTTTGAAAGACAGTGCAAGCTTGCCTCTACCCTCATCCTTATCTGAAGCCTTATTTCTCACTCCCAAACTATAAAACCACCTCCTAATCTCTCCCAAGGGGGGCACAGTCTTCAAGGCATTAGCCTGCTCTGGCCTCTTTGCCTGGCAGAGCAATAAAACTATCTTTTTCTCCTTCACCCCAAACTCTGTCTCCACATTTCTATTCGGCACCTGTGGACAAAGGCTGAGTTTCAGCAACAACTGGGAAGTTAGAGCAAGGACTCTGACCCTGCAAAACAGAAAATGAACACACCACCTTTGTTGAAAGTGATTGCAGAGCCACTGGGGGAATCATGCTGTGAAAGCATGCCCGAGAAAGCTTCCAGGAAGTTGCCTCCAATCCCAGAGTTATAACCCAACCTCTTGGCCACAGCCTTCGATTACAACCACCTCTGCTGGCCCTGGTTCCATGGTCTGCTTTCCACGTCTCTGTTTATGATAAGAAAACCTTCCCACATCCAGGCAACCTCTCTCCTGTTTTGGAAAGTTCTGATTGTGTAATTGATAGATTCCCAGAAGGATGAGAACACACCCCACCCCCACCCCCCACCCCCTGAGTGTGGCCCTTCACCTTGGAGACCTCCTTTGGACATGGGTACCACCCATCGCAAGATTTACACCCCCTCCTGGCACGTGGATGCTCAAGTTGGGCAGCAGGAAACAATTGCCTGAGGAAAACAACTGCCTGCTTAGATGAACTGCCTTCAAGGATTAACTGCCCTCTGTCATGGGACTCGGCCCCCCACCTCTTCCTAGACCTTCCCCTCCTCCTCCTTCGTTGTTCCCGCCACAGGTTCCCACCATGAACTCCTGCCTTGAATCCTTCATAAGCCTAGCATCTCCTAGAGTCAGTGCTGGTGCCATCTCGAGCTCAGCCCATCTGCTTCGGATGCCTTAACACATTTCTCTTGCTTTACCAACTTGGCCTTGAGTGTTCCCCCCTCAGCAAACTTAACAGCTCTTAGGGATTAGAGGAGACAGGATGATGTCTCCCCTCTCTTCCATCCAAGATCTCCATATTCAAATCCTCAGAGCTTGTGCATATGTTATATTACAGGGCAAAGGGGGTTCTGCAGAGATGACTGAGTCAAGGATCTTGGGATGGGAGATGACTCTGGATCATCAGGGCTGATTCCACATGATCTTAAGGGTCCTTAGCAGAGGGAGGCAAAAAGAAGGACCAATGGACCAGGAAGACAGAGAAGGACCAGGAACCAGAGGGCAGCCCCGAGAAGCTGGAAAAGGCAAGGAAACACTGCCCTGGACCACCCCCACCCCCCCGGAAGCAACACAGCCCTACTGACACCTTGATTTTAGCTCAGACTTCCGGCCTCCAGGAGTACAAGAGGGAAAAAAAAGTATATGTTTTAAGGCATTACATTTGTGGAAATTTGTTACCAACCAAAATAGGTAATGAATCCAGGTATCTACCATATTGTAAGTTGTCTGTGTGCTGATGGAGCCAGACTCTAATAATTTCATCATCAGTATGTGTGTGTGCACGTGTGAGTGTGTGTGTTTGTGTGTGTGTGTGTGTGTGAATATTATGCAGCCATGAAAAAGAATGACATAATGCCATTTGCAGCAACATGGATAGACTTAGAGATGATCATACTAAGTGAAGTAAGTCAAAGAGAAAGACAAATGTTTGATATCATTTATATGTGGAATGTAAAAATATGATACAAAAGAATTTATTTGCAAATCAGAAAGAGATCCATGGACATATAAAACAAACTTATGGTCACCAAAGATGAAAGGGGGGGGGAGAAGAAGGGATAAATTAGGAGTTTGGGATTAACAGCAACACACCACTATATGCAAGAGTTTAAAACAACAAGGATCTACTATATAGCACAGGAAATTGTACTTACTTAATACCTTGTAATAATCTATAATAGAAAAGAATATTATAAAGAGTTTATACATGTGTGTGTATATATATATATTTTTTTTCCTTTTCAGGGTTTATTTCATCTGCTAACATTTATCTTGACCTAGACAAAAACAATTAGATAATTATGACTCACTTTTTCATCATCATCATATATAGGTTATATACATATTATATATTATACAGCATATATCACATTATATATATGTGTGTGTATGAATTCACACACACATACATATGTATATGAGAATGACTTTGCTGTATACCTGAAACTAACACATAGTAAATCAACTATACCTCAATTTAAAAAAAAAAAAATTCATCTTCCTCATCTATGCTATGGGGGTAAGAGCAGTTGCTAGTTCATGGGTTATTTTAAAAAGATTATTACTCTTAAAACAATACCCAGCACATAGCAAGCATGAAATAAATGTCAGCCTTTCCTATCATACTGAATGTCAATTTTTAACTGCTTAATATTGCAAATGCTACAAAGGTAACATAGCTCCCAAGATGTGCTTTCTTAACTCACAGCAGAAAATGTTATTGTTATATTGAAAAGATTCTACTCCAGAATCTCATGTTTCTGGAAGTCTCCTACTTAATTATTAAAAGCGGTGGGGAGGGAGATCTTATATTGCCCACAGCAAGAGGAGACAGGCTGAAATGGAGCCTGTGACAAATATACATGCCCATGGGTAATTGGAAAGAGTAGTTCTAAGTGTAGAGATTATATATTTGCAGCCCTGTCTATATTCCAGTGTCTTAAAGCTCTTCAGCTTCTAGCACAGGCAGGGCTGGACTAGGGTGAGCAAAGTCACAGGCGCAGGGCTCAAAATATAAGGAGGTACTTGCTCTCCAGCACCATCCCTGATCTGCAGGAGCTGGACTGAGCACCCCATTTGCTTCCCCCTGGTTCCACCCTGAGCAGACCCCAGTGAAGAGGAAACCCTCAAAGTAGAGGCTGGTGAAGACCTAGGGGAGAACACACAAAGGCATCGAGGCAGGGAAGTTCAATTAATCTATGCAACATCACCTTCAAAACCAATCATGAGGACTGGCTGGAAGTGCTGGGAAAGCAAAGTTCTACCCCATAGCATGTGCTCATCTTTAGACATTTCCTTGCAATACTGACACTTTCAGATGGATGACAGATGACAGGCAGGTAGGTAGGTAGGTAGATAAAGATAGATAAATAGATAGATAGATGAGATAGATAGATAGATAGATGATAGATGAGACAGATGATAGATAGATAGATGAGACAGATAGATAGATAGATAGATAGATAGATAGATAGATAGATAGATAGATAGATAGATAGATAGATAGATAGATAGGTAGGTAGGTAGGTAGATAGATGAGACAGATGATAGGTAGATAGATAGATAGATAGATGAGACAGAGATAGATAGATAGATAGATAGATAGATAGATAGATAGATAGATAGATAGATAGATGAGACAGATGATAGATAGATAGGTAGGTAGATAGATAGATGAGACAGATAGATAGATAGATAGATGAGACAGATAGATAGATGAGATAGATGATAGATAGATAGATAGATAGATAGATAGATAGATAGATAGATAGAGATAATAGATAGGTAAGTAGATAGCTATCTAGCTAACATATGGATAAAGGATGGACAGATAAATAATAGGTGATGGATGGATAGATATATCTATTGATAGTACAAAGAGACAATATGTAGTAGATGGTGGATGGGTGGATAGATAACGATAGAACACCCACAAATGCAGCTTTGGTCATTGTTCCAAGACCTCAGGTGGTCATAAATCTGGGAGTGTCTTATAGATTGTGTGGGACTTGCCACCTTCTCACAACCTGCCCCCCTGGATGGTCCTCTCATCTGCCCATCCCCGAGCATCTCCTGGTCCTTCTGCTCTAACCTGAGAGGTGGAGCCCCAGCTTGCCTGGGTGCAAACCCTCCATCTCTCTTACTCATCTCCCCATGGCTCATCTTCTTCTCTTCAAAATGGAAATCCTAACAGTAGTAAGATGACACCACCTGCCTTGGGTCTGGTCTGCGAAGGACAGCTGGGAAGTATCAGTGATGTGTTTGCCACACACAAGAGCAGCAGTGTTGCTCCCGCCCACAGGTCCCTCAGGACACAGAACAAGGTAGACACACAGTAGGACTTTGGTAAATGAACAAAACAAGACACAAAGGGATGAGCTTGAGGAACAACTTTCAAAGGGAAGGATGATGTAAATCATTCACCTGTGTAGAGTTAAGGTCTGTGAATCCACCTCTGGTCCGTAAACCATCCTTCCCCACTTCCAAGCAGACCCACCCAGCCCTACTGATTGAGAATGCTGGGGGACCTTTTAGGTGGGCCAGGAGGGTATGGGTGTGGGCAGAGCTCACAGAGGGAGTGCCCATCAGTCAGGGACCTGCCTCAGCAGACAGAGCCAAGCCAAGGAAGGAGCTTTCCAGGACCCAGAACAACATTTCCAGATGAATGAAAGAAAGTCAACTACAAGAGTTCCCGTTGCAGCGTAGCAGAAATGAATCCAACTAGGAACCATGAGGTGGTGGGTTCAATCCCTGGCCTTGCCCAGTGGGCGAAGGACCCGGCATTGACATGAGCTGTGGTGTAGGTCGCAGACACAGCTCGGATCCTGCCTTGCTGTGGTTGTGGTGGAGGTCGGCAGCTACATCTCTGATGTGACCTCTAGCCTGGGAACTTCCATAGGCTGTGGGTGCGGCCCTAAAAAGGAAAAAAAAAAAAAAGTCAGCTAGTCAACTTGCCAGGTAGAGGAGCAACACTCACAGGGGCCTTGGTGAAACAAGAGGTTTGAAGGATCCAATCAGGGAAAGCTGGGTAACTGGAACAAAACAAGGCAGGCTGGTTACACATCATGCACAACCATTCAGGTCAAGAACCTGCCTCTTCTCTAAGCTGCCCTGAAATGATCAAAGGATTTCAAGCTGGAGAATGATTTGAATGCATCTGCACTGAAGATCACTCTTGCCACTGTGGCGATGGGGAAAGACTTGCAAGGAGGCAGGAGCAGAGTGGGTGGGGGGGAAATGTGGAGGACACTGACAAGGAAAAAGACGTGACATCATGACAGCGTCCTGGACCTGTGTAGTGAAGGTAGAGATGCAAAGATGCTATCAGGCTCAAAATACAGGAAGGTGAGTTCAGGCCTAGAAAAGAAGGGGAAAGCATGGGTGTGGGCAGTGGGTTGGAGTGCTTTGTAATATTGAACAAAGAATGATCTATTTTTTTCACTCTCAATAAAAAAAAAAACACTCTCTTTTATATATACACACAAACCCTTCTTACAGAGAAGAAAAAGATGTCATCATGTATTTAATCCTTCATAGAGGACCTCCCAAGGCATTTGGTGATGAGGATAAGATGCTTTATTAGGTTAAAGAGGAGATCCTGTTGTGGCTCAGCAGTAAGGAACCGAACTAGTATCCATGAGGATGAGGGTTCGATCCCTGGCCTCGCTCAGTGGGTTAAAGGAAACAGCGTTGCCGTGAGCTGTGGTGTAGGTTGCAGACTCAGCATGGATCCCGTGTTGCTGTGGCTGAAACACAGCCTGGCAGCTGCAGCTCTGATTGGACCCCTAGCCTGGGAACTTCCACCTGCTATGGGTGCAGCTCTAAAAAGACAAAAACAAAACAAACAAAAAACAAAGATGCTTTAAGAAGCCCCGGGTGGAGGGGGTGACCCATAGTTAAAGGAATTTTATAATCCTGGTCTCCCCACTCCTGAACCTGCTTCGTCTGCAGCCTCCCCAACTCCATAGACAGAACCCTACACTCCCCTTGGTCAGGGCCCTAAAAGACCTTTGTCTTGGGCTCCTTGTCCGATTTATCATCCAAATCCCCATAGTTCATCAGCCTGCTTCCTCCACAGCTATACCCGACAGGTACTTTCTCACTTCCACACTTTTCATTTTTTATTTTTATTTCATTTTTTACATTTTATGGAAGTATAGTTGATTTACAATGTTGTGATCATTTCTATAGTGATTAAGTCAGACACATACACATGCATTCTTTTTTAGACTCTAAAAAAGAGTTAAGTTAGACATATACACATGCATTCTTTTTTAGACTCTAAAAAAGAGTTAAGTTAGACATATACACATGCATTCTTTTTTAGACTCATTTCCCATACAGGTTATCACAGCCTATTGGGTAGAGTTCCCTGTGCTCTAGAGCAGGTCATGGTTGCCCAATCATTCTGTATACCTCAATGTCACTTCCACATATTTTAAATGCACACATATACACTTTTTTTTTTTTGTCTTTTTGCTATTTCTTGGGCCGCTCCCATGGCATATGTAGGTTCCCAGGCTAGGGGTCCAATCAGAGCTGTAGCCACCAGCCTACACCAGAGCCACAGCAACGCAGGATCCGAGCTGCGTCTGCAACCTACACCACAGCTCACAGCAACGCCGGATCGTTAACCCACTGAGCAAGGGCAGGGATCGAACCCACAACCTCATGGTTCCTAGCTGGATTCGTTAACCACTGCGCCACGATGGGAACTCTGCACACATACACACTTTAACACACCTCCCTGCTTTATTTTTCTACCTAAGATTTTCACCCTATAGATACAGATACACAGATACAGATAGAATAAGTATGAGTTTAAACATGGGTTTAAACTGCAAGGGTCCACTTATACACAGATCTTTTTCAACAACTGATATTACAGGACTACAAGATCCTTGATTGGTTGAATCTGCTGGTGCAGAAAAGCAGATATGCAGGGCGGGCGACTATGAGCTACTTAAAGTTATATGCAAATTTTCAACTTTGAGGAGGGTTGGCACCCAGAACCCCTGCCGCCTTGTTGTTCAAGGGTCAACAAAAGTATGTGTATGTATATTAGAGAGAGAGATTTATTTTATCTATACATTGTCTGGTCCTCATCAAGATGTCATCTCCACAACCAACTGCAAGAACCTGTATCCTGTGCATCTTAGAACTGGGCTTGGCACATGGCACATGCTCAATAAATATTTGTAGAATAAATGAGTCACTATTTGGAACAAAGTAAGAAACAAAAAAGGAGCATGGAAATCAATATGGCATAGAGTACCAGCGAATTGCTCTGCCTGTTGAAAGAATGTTGCAAAAGACAATTGGGTCTGAGTTACCTTAACAGTGGTGCTGATCTGCCTCTCCCTAATGATCAGGAATGTTGAGCATCTTTTCCTGTATCTGTTGGCCATCTGGATGTCTCCTGGTTAACTTTTTTTTAAAAGGCCAAACCTGTGGCATCTGGAAGTTCCCAGGGTAGGGGTCAAACCTAAACTGCAGCTGTAGGCCTACACCACAGCCAAAGCAACACTGGATCTGAGCTGTATCTGTGACCTACACTATAACTCATGGAAACGCCAGACCCTAACCCACTGAGCAAGGCCAGGGATCAAACCTGCATCCTCGTGGAGAATGTCAGGTTCTTAAGCAGCTGAGCCACAATGGGAACTTCATGGTTAACTTTTAAAAACCAAGAGATTTGCATTGAGAAAACTCATCAGGGCCACACTCATGCTCAGCGAGGACTGAACACCAGCTACTTTCTTGAGATGAAGGGCAAATTCCTCCATCTCTCACTTGTCCCTTCACTTCCCAGTCTTTCCCCATCTCCCTGCAGGTCTCAGCCTCCTTGGAGGCATGGATTCAGGAACCTGAATTAAAATGCTGATTGACACAAGGAGGTAACTTTGGAAGTCATTAGCTTTCAGACCACTTTAGCCAAGCCTACAGACTATACCTTGATCACAATGATGCAATTTTTTGTGCATTAAATATAGACTGTCTGACAAGACCACATCTGCATCTACTGACCAGGATTTGCAACTTCCCTAGTAATGTGAAGTGACGGTTTTGTATTCTGTTGAAGGGTTTCCATGAGAAAACTTAAAAGGCAGTTCCAAATAGCTTTGCTGGACAGATAGCTGGTTTTAGTATAATTTCACTCTTGGACTTTGCTGTCCTCTCATTACTTACTCTTCCTTGGGATCTTAATTAAAACTAATCTCATCAGAGACTAATTCATGCAAAATTAATCTTGCCTGTCACCAAGCTTCATCATTCTTTGCTTAACAAAAATCCTAATTCTATAAAATTATGAAAAGGAAAACATAAATTTGAAACTGCTCTGTGCCCCGCCCTCCCACTACTGTGAAGACTTTTTTTTTTTTTCTTTTTAGGGCCCCATCCGCAGCATCTGGGAAGTTCCCAGGCTAGAGGTCTGTGACCTACACCACAGCTCACGGCAATGCCGGATCCTTAACCCACAGAGCGAGGCCAGGGATCAAACCATCGTCCTCATGGATACTAGTCAGGTTTGTTACTGCTAAGCCACACAGCAACTCCTACTTTGAAGACTTTAAGTGGATTATATTCTGACCCTCTCAGATGTGGAAGAAAAACTAGATGGGGTTCAGTATTTTTTTAATGTTAAAAAGGGGTAGGAGTTCCCTTCATGGTTCAGTGGTTAACAAACCCGACAAGGATCCAAGAGGATGTGGGTTCGATCCCTGGCTTTGCTCCATGGGTTAAGGATCCAGTGTTGCCGTGAGCTCTGGTGTAGTTGGAGGATGTGGCTTGGATCCCAAGTTGCTGTGGCTGTGGTGTAGGCCGGCAGCTGCAGCTCCAATTCAATCCCTAGCCTAGGAACTTCCATATGCCGCAGATGTGGCCCTAAAAAAAAGAAAAAAATTTTGCTATATTTTAAATGTTTATGTTTACAGTTTTACACCGCTACACACACACACACACACACACACACACACAATGCATGTATTCCATCACAGGAAGATAATTCAAAATACCAAATGTAAGAAACTCCAGTGGAGTTCCTTGGTGGCCTTGCGGCTAGGACTCAGTGCTTTCACAGCTGTGGCCCGGAATCAAGCCCGAGTCTGGGAACTGAGATCCCACACCAAGCTACCCCATGCTGGCATGCTGTGGCAAAAAAAAAAAAAAAAAAAAAAGCGCAAAAACCACAAGCAAGCAGAGTAAAAAAACTCCAAGAATGTGACAATATCCAAGGATGCTTGGCATGTACTACTGATAGGCATAGATTAGGAGAGTTACACGGGTAGCTGGAGAAGTCCCAGGAGGGGACCACAGATAGAGAGGGAAACCTAGGGGACTTTGGGAGAGCACTGTAAGTTCATAATCACCCAAGAAAGTCATCAGCACACCTTGGAACGAAGCAGGCTTGCTTAACTATAAAACCATAAAAAGGGAGTTCCTGCCATGGCTCAGCGATTAACAAACCCAACTAGCATCCATGAGGATGCAGGTTCAATCCTTGGCCTTGCTCAATAGGTTAAGGATCCGGCATTGCTGTGAGCTGTGGTGTAGGTCGAAGATGTGGCTTGGATCTCGAGTGGCTGTGGTGTAGGCCGGCGGCTATAGCTTTAATTAGTCCCCTAGCCTGGGAACCTCCATATGCTGCAGGTGCGGCCCTAAAAAGACAAAAAAAGACACATATACACCCACAAAAAAAAAAAACCATAAAAGCACAAGATATGCTTCAGGTCATTAATTGAAAGATAAAATGAGGCCTGCCTTCAAGTTAAGCAAGGTCCTTAGGACCAAGGACAGGACTTTAAGGGAAAGATGACGTTCCAAAGTAGGAGACCCTCCTTATAAGAAAACCTAAGATGATTCAACCTAGTTTAGCATCTGTTACCACCCTTCTGCTGATCTGAATAAGCACCAGGACAGTCCTGGTTTCACTGGATAGGGTCAAATACGCTCTTACCCAATATGAAGGAGGAGCTAGTGATGTAAGCCTGATGTCTACTCATAATAAGGAAGAAGTGGCTTTTCCCACCCCTACTTCCCTTGGATGACAAACGTGTAGCCCACCTAATCCTCCCTCCAGGCAGAGCCTCCTTGTCTGCCCATCTGCATCTCTTACAAGTATCCTATCTTAATAAATCTATTTCTTGCCTATCACTTTGTCCCTCACTGAATTCCCCCTGTGCGGAGTCTCAATAAGTCCAGAAACCAGATGAGTGATTCTAATTAAAAAACCATGGGTCCAAGGATTTAGCCTGGGTTGGAGTCAGAGGTGTTTTGGTTTCACTATTCTCCCTTACACCTTAAGAAAGGACTCTGATTCTGTCCAAGTCTTGATAGCAGAATTTTCACCTGGAAGAGCCAGCAAACCAAATTTTCATACATCAGAACACTGTGGAAAATCAGCCTTAAAAACTCTTTGTGGCCAGATAAGCTCTATCAAAATATTCTATGCAATTTGGAAATTTCTAGATTCTAATTCTGCATCCAGAGGGTTTTGTCTGCTCATACACAACTCAGGGCTCTTCAGCTGCAAGCAGGAGCAATGGTGCTGCTAAACAGCAATTCAGGGAGATTTTAGAAGGCTATTGGGGGTTGGTCACGGGGATGTTGTTATTTATAGGAAGGAATATGTATTTGGTCTTTGTCCCCATTTCTGGCATAGAGCTCCTAAAACGCTGGGAATTTCCAGTTAGGAGAGCTACCAAGGTGTCTGTCGGTATATTAATAAAGTGACCTTTGGACCACAGCTAATGGTGGGGGCCCGTTAACAGTGGGGCAGCCCCTCTGATTAAAGGGTAGGGACTTGCAGTTACTACTCCCATCCCCCCACCCTCACCCTGACCTCAGAGAAGGGGAGAGGGGTTGAATCAGTCTTCAAAGGTCTGTGATTTAATCCATCACGCCTCTGTAAAGAAGCCTCCATAGAAACCTAAGAGGATGAGCCTGGGAGAACTTCTGGGCTGGTGAACAGGTGGAGACGTGGGCAGAAGGGTGGTTCTGAAGCGCTGAGTGCTCCCCCCATTTTTGCCCCCAGCATCAGTCTTCCATCAGGCTGTTCCTGAGTTATGCCCTTTTATAATAAACTGGTAATCTAGTGAGTTAAATATTTCTCTGAGTTCTGAGAGCCACTCTTGCAAATGAATCAGACCCAATGAAGGGGGTTATTGGAACCTACAGTCTATAGCTGGTAGGTCGGGGCAGTCTTTTGGGACTGAGCCCTGGACCTGTGGGATCTGAGGCTCTCTCCTGGTAGACGGGGTCAGAACTGAGTTGAGGAGTTCCCTGGTGGCCTAACTGGTTAAGGATTTGGCATGGATTCAATCTCTGTTCTAGGAGCTTCCACATGCCACAGGGCAGCCCCCTCCCCCGCAAAAAAAGAACTGAGTTGAACTGCAGGACCTCCAGCTGGAGTGGAACATTGCTTGGCCATATGGGAATATGCCCCTCACCCCTTCAAACACTCCTTGAAACTGGTCCCAGAACAGTAGACACTGAAACAAAACTCAACATGGAAAGGAAAGAGCCTTGGAGTTCCCGTCGTGGCGCAGTGGTTAATGAATCCGACTAGGAACCATGAGGTTGAGGGTTCGATCCCTGGCCTTGCTGAGTGGGTTAAGGATCTGGCTTGCCGTGAGCTGTGGTGTAGGTTGCAGACACGGCTCAGATCCCACATTGCTGTGGCTCTGGCGTAGGCCGGTGACGACAGCTCCGATTAGACCCCTAGCCTGGGAACCTCCATATGCCATGGGAGCAGCCCAAGAAATGGCAAAAAGACCAGAATGAAAGAAACAAACAAACAGACAAATAAACAAACAAACAGAGCCCTGAGCAGCTTTAGGGACTCAGGCTTGAGAAGAGAGAGAAAGAAATCATCTCCAAGATGCCTCAGTTGCGATAAATACATTCCCACCATTTCTGGGTTTGGGGCCCCTGCACTGTGAAAAACCATCTGATGGCCCCAGTAAGGGCAGGACCACCTGCTGGCCAGGAAAGGTAAGGAGATATCAACCGAATTTTCCCACAAGCCCTCATCCAAAGGAGGAAGGATGGTACCCTAAGCAACCTGGGCAGGAGGCTGTTAGAGGAACGGAGCATGGATGCTGGGCAGGCAAAAGCCTACAAATGATATGTTATGTGTAACTTTCAGGACCACGGCCATGGTCACCTGTTCTTGATGGGGATGCACTTAGGGCAAGTAGAGTGAAATTTACCTCTCAAAAAGCTGGAGATGGTTGTGCAAATGTAGGCTTCTCTGTAAACCTAGATTTACTTAAAATTTTCCATTAGGACCTAAGGATGAAATTCTTCCAAATTCCCTTTGATCTGGCCCCACATTAGTATCAAGACCCCACAGAAGGAACATCCCACAGGCATCCTTTCTCATCACTCTTGTCTGAGAAGCGCCAACGGGGCTGTGGTATGGAAACATACACATAACACGATGTAATACATAAAGTCCTTTAAGGCCAATAGCGCATGCATGATTCAGATCTGAAAGAAATCAGAAAGAATCTTTTCCCCTAAACTTCATCCAATTGATTAAAGGAAAGAATTGTTTTTTATCAGCTTTCCCAATGTTCTCCGAATTACAAAGCGATTCCGGTAAAAACCCTGCAGAGCAAATCCTGGATTTTCACAAATCAGTAGGCACATTCATTTAAACAATTTAGAACAATTTGAAATGCTTTCTTTTCCTGAAAAATAAGGGTAGACTGACAAGTTAATTGAAAAAAGACATACACACTCATACACAATCACATGATATTTAGCAAATACTGGAAATGACACACTTAAAACTTCATCAATTTCAACAAAAAGGAAATTAAAGGAGCACATTTCCTGGGTGTTTTTTATTATATAAGGTACATTAGTCCACTCCGTGACTATACATTACTCCCTGTTGGTACAAGCCACTGTGCTAACTGCAGTACGAAAAAAAATTTAACTATTACGTGATCTTGCCCTTCCCTCTACTTCTTGTCTAACCCTTGTCATAATCTTTTACTTTATTCCTTCTCCTCCTGTCTCTCCCCCATCATTCCTCCATCAGACCCTGATTCTCCCAGGTCTCAAACTCCCCTTTACGTTGAAGCATAAATGCAAAGAATAAAAGCAACTCTTGGCTTGGAGTGTGAAAAACCAAGGGCCACCCTATGCAAAAGATTTTGAAGACTATGTGCTTTATTCAAACTCTCAGAGCCTAATTCTCTCTGAGAAAGAAAGAGGAAGGGGAAGAGTTACAAAGAGAAAAAGACGAAAATAGATGCTGGAAAGAGATGGGATGAAACGGTATTTTATGCTGCCTGCTCCTCAGAACGGTCTCCATGGGAAGTTGGGGTGATGGATGCTAGAACCCCTCTCCCCTCCAGATATACTGGGAGGTCCCAGAGCAGAAGCAATCTGTGCCTTAAATTTCCATGTAGAATCTTGGGCGTCCAAACCTACCAGAGCCTCCCACAGCTCCATACCAAGAAAACCACAGAACTGAAAGGAATGGCTTGAAGTCAGGATGCTTGAGAAATGGAGGCAGTGGAGTTCCCGCTGTGGCACAACAGGATAGGCAGGTCTCTGCAGTGCCAGACATAGGTTGGATCCCCAGCCAGCACAGTGAAATAAGGATCCCGAGTTGTTGCAGCTGTGGCATGGGCCACAACTGTGGCTTGGATCTGATCCCGGCCTGGGAACTCCATATACCACAGGGTGGCCAAAAAAAAAAAGAAATGGAAGCCACACCATCAAGAGTCTGGTGACCCCAAAGAACAGAAGTGCTATTTTCCGAGGGGGGATGGTGGGACTGGATGAAGGGACCCAGTGGTAGAACAGATTCTGGACCAGCCAGGCAGAAAGCAGATGAGAAGATGGCAACTTCAGAAGATGCTGATATGGATGGAGAGGTGGGATAATGTGTGTCAAGCTGAAGCCCCATGACCAGGCAGTCAGATCCCTTGGGGGGGGGGGGAATGCGCTAGAAAATTCTCTAAGATTAAGTTTAAATGGCAGCACTTTTATACTTGATCAAGTAGCCTGAAAAACACCATGCATGGGGGTGGGTTTAACCTAAAGACTAAAGAGACAGCAATTCTTCTTCCAGCAGTGTATCTATCATCCAGACAGACTTAGCTCTTAAAAGAGAGAAACATTCCCCCAAAAAGGAACTTTAAATGCAGTCCCAGTTTACCAGCAGGCAGACCCTGCCATTATTTCAAAACTTAATGGCACCTGTGGGATGATAGATCCTAATGCTAAAGAATCATCCAGTGTATGATGTCTTCTTTTCTTCTTTTATCTCAGGCTTTTGCAGAGGGGTCACTGCCTAAAGGCTGCCAATTTTGGTTGTTCTGACTATATATTTGCGGTTTCAAATACCATCTATATGCCAATGACTCAAAAATCCATATTCTCAGCCAAAATCCTGCCACTGAGCTCCAGACCCTTGTCTCTCGCTGCCTACTTAACAGCTGCATTTGGATGTCTTACCAGCATCCCAAACTCAACTTGTCCAAAGTCAGCCTCGGGATCGTTCCCGCCCCCACCTGCTTCTAAGTTTGATGTCTTAGCAGGGGTGGGAATCTCCGCTACAGCCTAGTCATGTCCTTCTCTTTCAACCTCAAAGTCATTCATTTGCCAAGTTACTTAAATCTGTCCACTCTTCTCCACTGCTACCAGCCTAAACTTTGTCACCTCCTAAATCAACCCCACCGTCCTTCTTGAAATGACTCCATGCATCAAGAGTACACTGTTGTTTGTTTCTTTTAGATGCAAACATAATCACATCTCAGTTTTGTGAAAAAGCCTCCAACAGGATTCCATAGCTCAGGAAAAATCCAAGAGCTGTCCATCCAGGGGCTCCCTCTCTTCATCCTTCTCAACACCCTCTCCCCTGCCCTCTCTCTGTGTTATCCATATGATCTTCTATATTTTGTGTTTTGTTAATGACACCAGGCTTCTTCCTGCCCCAAAGTCTTTCCAGATGTTACTCACTCTGCCTCGTGTGAATTGCCTTCCTCCTCTACAACTGTGTGATTCTTCCTCCTTCTTTATGATCCCGTCATCACGGCATGAACTCAAGAAATATTTCCTTATCCTCAGGAACAGAGCAGATTCTACTGCTGGAAGCTCTTTTAGCACTACTGACCCTAAATGTGCTACAGCTGAAATTCATTGTGCATGTGACTAGTTGTACTTGGTGTCGGCTTCCTACACTTGAAAAACACTCAGTAAGGGCCCCCCCCCTTTTTTTTCCCTAAGGGCCACACCTGCAGCATATGGACGTTCCTAGGCTAGGGATCAAATCAGAACTGCAGCTGCCAGCCTACACCACAGCCACAGCAATGAGGGATCCAAGCCATGTCTGCTATCTATACCGCAGCTCCCGGCAACACCGGATCCTTAACACACTGAGCAAGGCCAGGTATCAAATCCACATCCTCATGGATACTAGTCGGGTTCATTACCACTGAGTCACAACAGAAACTCCAAGGGATCATGCTTGTTTAACTCACATCTGTTTCCCAGAACATCCCAAAGCCCGTCAATAGACAGCCCTAATATATATATAGCTGTTATATAACAACAAATATTTGTTATATGATTATGTTATATTAATGCATGATTATAACATAGAGGGGAGTGCCAATTCTTCTAATGACAGATATGAAATTTCATTCATTGGGCAGCTTTTGTACTTGTTTAAAAATCTTTTCAACCTCGGTATTTTCTGGAAGGGTACAGAATTAGAAATATTGGAATTTGAATGCCTTGGAAGTTTCTATTCTTATTCTTATTACTATTATTATTTTATCTTTTTAGGGCCACACCCTCAGCATATGGAAGTTCCCAGACTAGGGGTCGAATTGGAGCTGCAGCTGCCAGCCTACACCACAGCTGCAGCAACACCAGATCCAAGCTGACTCTAAGACCTACACCTACACCAGAGGTCACAGTAACGCTGAATCCTTAACCCACTGAGCGAAGCTGGGGATCGAACCCGCATCCTCATGATACTAGTCTGGTTCATTACCACTGAGCCACAATGGGAACTCCAGAAGTTTCTATTCTTAATTACCATTTTTAGAAGATATTTGGGGAACTTCTGAGCATTTCTAACCTCAAATCTTTTGAGGTGACCTACCAATTTTATCAATGTACAAACAAGCAATAGAAGAGCAATGAGTCTTAAGTAAATCTGTCTTGTACTTGTTTAATTTCTCAGTCACTGAGCTATGTTCTCACATTGGAACTACTCATCTGTACAAAACTGAAGGAAAAAAATGTGTTGGAATTGGGTCTTCAATCATTTTTAGGTGCTGTTGAAAGAGTGTGTGTTAATACAATCTTTCTGAAAAAGAAACTGGCTCAGAAGGCCAGTTTCTTTGAATCAGCACTGAGAGTGGAAGATTTGCCCTCAGGAGCTGAGAGTTCAAAGGCTGGTTAGGCTCATTTGTAAAATGGAGATTATTATAATGTCTTGCTCATTAAATGAGAGAGTATCTAAAAATTCCAGATAAACCTAAGAATGAAAGTTTGGTGATTATTTTTATCGCTCCTCCATCTAGGGATTTATCCAAAAGGAAAAATCAAAGATAAGCAAAAGTTGACATGTATCACCATGGTTACTGACACCCCCACTGACAACAGCAAAACATCAGACACAACAGCACTTTTAGGTTAATAAACCAGTGAGACAGAAGACAAGGTAAACCACTGAAATCAGGCTCCCCCAAAACCAGTAAATGGGGCTGTGGACCACAACATTGCCTCTCTCTGGACAGACAAGAAGTCCACTCTGAGATTCAGATGGGCCATATGTCCCAAATTTAGCCCATGGAGTGGACAGAAGTGATCAAGACAGTTCCAAATTTGGTCCTTCTAAGCATGCTCTTTTGCTCCTTAAAACACTAAAAACAGAGTTGCCACATGATGTATAATCCCACTCCTGGGCATATATCCAGACAAAACCGTAATTCAAAAAGATCCGTGCACCCCTATGTTCATAGCTGCACTATTCACAATAGCCAAGACATGGAAACAACTTAAATGTCCATCAACAGATGAATGGATTAAGAAGATGTGGTCATATATATAAAATGGAATACTACTCAGCCATTAAAATGAGTGAAATAATGCCATTTGCATAAACAAGGATGGACCTAGAGATGATTACACTAAGTACATCAGAAAAAGAAAGACAAATACCATATGATATCACTTATATGTGGAATCTAAACTATGATAGAAATGAACTCAACTTCAAAAAAGAAACAGTCACAGACATAGAGAACAGACTTGTGGTTGCCAAGAGGGTGAGGGGTAGAGAAGGGATGCATTGGGAGTTGGGGTTAGCAGATGCAGTCTACTATAATGAATACAGGATAGATAAACAACAAGGTCCTGCTGTATAGCACAGAGAACTCTATTCAATACTCTGATAAACCATAATGAAAAAAATACAAAAAAGATATAAACTGAATCACTCTGCTGTACAGTAGAAACTAATACAATATTATAAATCAACTATACTTCAATAAAATATCAACTAGAAAAAAAAAGACACACCCCCTTTTTTTTTCCTTTTTCTTTTCTTTTCCTTTTTTTTTTTTTTTTTTTGCTATTTCTTGGGCCACTCCAGCAGCATATGGAGGTTCCCAGGCTAGGGGTTGAATCGGAGCTGTAGCCACCGGCCCACGCCAGAGCCACAGCAACGCGGGATCCGAGCCGCGTGTGCAACCCACACCACAGCTCACGGCAACGCCGGATCCTTAACCCACTGAGCAAGGGCAGGGACTGAACCCGCAACCTCATGGTTCCTAGTCGGATTCGCCAACCACTGCGCCACGACGGGAACCCCTCCTTTTTCTTTTTTGGTCTTTTTAGGGCCACACCTGGGGCGTATGGATCGTCCCAGGCCAGACGTCAAATCAGAGCTGTCCACCGGCCTATACCACAGCCACAGCAATGCCAGATCCGAGCCAAGTCTGCGACCTATACCACAGCTCACGGCAACACTGGATCCCTAACCCACTGAGCAAGGCCAGGGATCAAACCTGTGTCCTCATGGATGCTAGTCGGATTCGTTTCTGCTGAGCCACAACAGGAACTCCCAACCACGCCCTTTTAGATTTCCAACTCTTTTTTTTTTTCACATTGCTCTCAGAGCCCTATATTCCAGATGGATCATTATATGATTCAAGCAGTCCACATCCCGGATTCAGAGGGTGGAGGAATTCCTCAGAAGATATCCCTCAAGCAGGAATTTTATACAAAAGAGATTTCTCATGTTGAAGAAATATATATTTGCTATATAAGTCTACAAATAGGTGCAATTTACATATTACCACAACCAAGCCTATCCTATCTTGACTAATGGTTATGCCAAAATGCATACATAAAATGGAAAGTAAATAAGTGCCTCTGATCCAGATAAATAAAAATCCATAAATATGCATAGAAAAAGGGGAAAGTTATTCACCAAAGTGTCAACAGTCGCTGTATCTGAATATAATACTAAATAACTTTTACTGTCTTCTTCAATTTTTTTTTCCGTATTATAATCCTTGTCTATGATCCTATGGATAAACCCTATTTAATTTCAAAATAAATTTTAAAATAATAAAAGCATGTATCATCAAACAGCCAAATTCACTCCAGGGGTTAGATTTTTTGGCATTGAATTTATCCCGATCCTTAGGATGTTAGGGCACATTGAAAGAAATTATGCACGTGGCTATTTATGAGTATGTGGTGGGGAGGAAGATACACTTTAAATATAGGAATTGGGAGTTCCCGTCATGGCGCAGCAGAAATGAATCTGACTAGGAACCATTAAGGTTTGGCTTTGATCCCTGGCATCGTTCAGTGGGTTAAGGATCCAGCAGCGTTGCTGTGAGCTGCAGTATAGGTCACAGACAGGGCTCTGATCCGACGTGGCGCTGCTGTGGCTGTGGCAAAGGCCAGCAGCTATAGCTCTGATTCGATCCCTAGCCTGGGAACCTCCATGTGCCTTGGGTGCGGCCCTACAAAGCAAAAAAATTAAAAAAATAAAAATAAATAAATATAGGAATTGAAGTACCAAAATAAACATACACACCCTGAGCCCATTTGTGTAAGTGTATTTAACAGCATCTGGTATAGCATCCAAAGGCATTAGGGAACACTAGTCATCCTATGGTTTGTCTAGCTTTACTCTTTTATCCATTAGGGGATAAATGCCTTATAAAGGGTAAGAGAATAACTCAGTAAACATGGGTTGAAGGACCCAGTTGTAGCCTCTAAACATTGTGTTACATACATCTGCTGTGATGTTAGCAGAAAGAGCCAGCTGCATTCCAGAGCAGACACTCCCACTGTTCAGCACGGCTTGGCAGCCTCCCACACAAGGCCAAGTTCACGGACCCTCCTTCTGGAACATCTTCAGATCGGGTCCACAAGCCTGACCTCTTTGCCCAGTGCCACGGCCGCCCCCTCCCATCTCAGAGCCCGGGATGACCCCCTGGGCTGTACTAACCCAGATGAACCTGGAGGATACGGCTTCTTCCCCCACCACCTCTCAATTCAGATGCAACAGCATCATGGATCTTGCTTCCAAAGCATCTGCCTGGAAGCGCTGATAACAGCCTGGAATTGCAGAGGCACTTTGTTCAGTGGTATTTGGGAGTCATTAAGGAACCGAAAAAAAGATTCATTTCCATCCTCCCTGATGGACTGCCCCTCCCCCCACCCCAATACACATACATAAAAATGACAGCATGCAAGCTGTGTCTCAGGGTCTACCTTCTAGGGAAGCTGTGCTGACAACCCCTGAGCATCCACTTCTCCCCAGGTTCCTTTTTAACTTCTGTCTGCAACTTCAGCAGCTTCCTGGAAGCTGAGTCCACATCCCTTCCTCAGAAATGAACTTGCAGACCTGAGCTCAGTCATCCAACTATTGCAATTTCCTGCCAACAGTGATGGGTGCCCAAGCAAGCCCGTGGCCAACATGGATCCCAAAAGAGTGAACATCAAGACACACTTTTCAAACACTGGACTCAAGGGCTTGCTTCTCCTTAGGACTGGAGTCAACACAGAAGTTTTTCTGCAGTGAGAAACTCCAGCCTGAGTATGAAACTGACACCTAGATGAGAACACAACTGGGACAAGCAGAGAGGAGTGAAGCCAGAGCTCCCATTATATGGTTAAACCCCTGGATCAGTCTGTACCTGATGCCTTCCATCTCTAAATGTTTCAATTACATGTTCCAATTTTCTTCTCATCGTGTCACCCAGTTCAATCTGTCTTGTCTGTTATTGGCAAACAAGCCATCCTCACTAGGTAGGGATGGATATGTGATTGCCTCAAATAGTTCAATTCTAATGTCCTTTTCCCATCAATCACAGGAGCTGATGTTCTTTGCCTGCTTAAGATGGGCAGATTGAGTTGCTTTTTGTTTTTTGTTTAATCAGTTATTGTTTTTCCAAAAGGGTTTTTTTTTTTTTAATTCTAGAATCAGGCTATATTATAGTGACAATTCAAAATGAGTGCAGAGAATTATTTCAATGAGGCTCAGAGGCCCTGTTCTATGTAGGTATTTTGACTCTGTCTTCTTTCCACTCTCCTTGAAGTCAAAGGCAGTTATACTCATTTTAAGTGCAGCATTAGCATTCTGCCTTCATAAGCAAGTGGGTGAGACAGACAGTGCTAATGGCTGAAGATGCCTCATCCAAACTGCAAACTCCTGGGACCTCCTGTCATGCATACCTTCTCCTGACACAGAACCTTGCCCCATTCACCAGAGCCAGGTCTTCTGTTTCTGGAGTCTTTAACCATTTATTGTGCAAAGCAACTGCTTTATCTCTGTTTGAAGAGAGGGGTGGAAAAGATATTGCTGTCACTCTTATATTACCAGGCATCAAGTCCCTGAAAAAGCCAGCCAAGATGTTCTGTGCCACCCATGCACATACACTAGGGTGGGTGGAAATACATCAACTGAACTCTGTAGTTGTTTTCCCTACACCTTGCTGGAAAAGTACAAAAGGATCCATTTCATGCATGTGGAATTAACAGCCCACTAACTCACAACTCCAAAGCACTTTTTTTTTTTTTTTAGGGCCACACCCACAGCATTTGGAAGTTCCTAGGCTAGGGTTCAAATCTGAGCTACCTATGCTACAACAATGCCAGATCCTTAAGCCACTGAGACCAGGAATCAAACCTGCATCCTCATGGATACTAGTCACGTTCTTAACCCACTGAGCCACAATGGGAACTCCTCCAAGGTACATTTTCTTTTTTTCAACCAATCACATTTATAAGGAGAAAAAAAACTCACAGTCACCAAACCAAAGGTTGTAAATTGCACTCCCAGGGCTTAAGTGCATCTCTATTAATGCATTTTTTTTTTTTTAGTGTGAGAACTCAACTTTTTAAATGAGAAATTCCAAGTGAGAATCTAGATGTCTGGCTTCCCCCCACCAATTATGATAACATCAGCAGCTCTGGGCGTGGTATCTAGAATGCCAATCACTAGCAGGCACTGAGCGCTATGTCCTCTTAATTCCCAAGTCTTAAAACAGACTGCTTTACACATGTGGGTCATCTAACTGGTTATTTGACTTTGTAAAACTCTTTGTTGTGGTGGTGGTGATGGGGTTTTTTTCTTTTGCCACATCCATGGTATATGAAGTTCCCAAGCCAGGGACTGAATCTGAGCCGCAGCTACAACCTATGCCCCAGCTGCAGCAATGCCAGATCCTTAACCCACTGTGCCACAGCAGGAACTCCTTTTAAAGCAGGTCCCATTTTTGCTATTGTGTTTAGATTTTGAGACATCTGACTGCCCTTGCAAAGTTTTCCCAGTAAGACATTACAGTGTCAAGAAATGCTTTGAATAATATAAACCCTCTATGTTTACAGTGTAAACTATGATCATCTCATCACCTTAGTTTTTTTTTCTTTCTTTTGCCTCCAAAGAATTAGAAGTGTATAATCTATATTAATATAACACATGAGAAAGCAGGAAAGGAAACTAGGAAACCATAAAGTCTCTTCTCCCCTCCTGGATTTCCACCCCAAATCCAAACTATAAGAAAATAGGAGGGTCAATGAAGGTGAAAAAGCAAAAGGACTTCAGCCGTGCAGGGAAATAACTTGCAAAAGAGCTTCACAAATTACAGGTCATTTCTCATCAGTGGTCCTTCTATGGATATAAACAGGTTACACATATTCCAGTAACAATCAGAGTGTGAGAAGTCAATGGCACGGTCCTTGCTGAGAAAGCGCTAACAGCGTCCATGCTTACACACACACATAAATTCACATGTGCGTGTAGGTATGTGATGAGGTAACACGGCACTCATATTTACTGCCTCCTAATAATCAAGCTCCACCACTTCCTTGAAAATTGATGCCCTGTGTATTCAGGTGGTGAGGAAGAATCCAACACATCTCAGGTAGCTGTTAGCCCTACATCAGGCCCACTGGTCTAATCTGATTACTGATCTAACCCAATCATGAAGGCCCATTCTTCTTGGCCTGTGACTGGTCTAAAGGTCTAAACCAACATGACTTTGGTTCCTGGCTACAGGAACCAGGAAAGCACGTGTGCCTCACTGGTGAAGAGGGTACTGTCTAGATTCAAGTGGGCACCCCTGGGGTCAGCTGTTTCTAAGGAAGCTATTTCGCAACCCTGGAGGTAGGTTGTAAATGACTTACACGCACTAGCATCCACTCCCATTCACCAAAAAAATGGCAAAGTCTTTCTTTAGGAGAATGGCCTGTATGTGTGTTTCTATGTTATTTTATTTTCCTTTATTATCCTATTCTATTCTATTATTTTATTTATCATGGCCGTACTCACAGCATACAGAAATTCCTTTGCCAGGGATTGAATCCAAGCTGCAACTGTGGGCAAGGCCACAGATCCTTGAATCCACTGCGCCATGATGGAGATAGAACCTGGACCTCTGCCACGACCTGGGCTGCTTCAGTTGGATTCTTAACCCATTATGTCAAAGGGAACTCGCGTTTTTGTTTTTGTTTTTATTTTTAATTGTGGTGGAATACACAAGGCACATAGTATAAAACCTGCCATTTTAACCATTTTGAAGTGTGTAATTCAATGGCATGAAGTACATTCACATTGTTGTACAACCATCACCACATCCATCTCCAACTCTTTTCATCTTGCAAAACTGAAACTCTGTCCCCATTAAATGTTAACTACCCACTGTCCCTGCCCCTGGTCCCCACCATTCTTTTCTGTTTCTATGAATCGGACTACCTCTGGGATCTTCACATAAGCATTGGTCCTTTGTTTCTGGTTTATTTCACTTAGCATAATGTCTTCCGGATTCATTCATTTTAGAGCACGTGTCAGAATTTCCTTCCTTTTTTTAAACTTTTTACGGCTGTACCTGTGGCATATGGACGTTCCCAGGATAAGGGTCAAATTGGAGCTTGAGCTGCAGCTGCAGGCCTAAACCACAGCTACAGAAGGATCCCAGCCATATCTGTGACCTACGCCATGGCTTGTGGCAATGCCAGATCCTTAACACACTGAGCGAGGCCAGGGATCAAACCCGTATCATCGTGGAGACTATATCGGGTTCTTAACCCACTAAGCCGCAATGTGAACTCCAAAATTTCCTTCCTTTTTAAGTCTGAATAATATTCCATTGTACAGAAAGACGACATTCTGTAATCCATTCCTCTGTTGATGGGTACTTGGGTTACTTCTACATTTCAGTGACTGGGAATAGTGTCGCTACTGTGAACATGGGCAGGTAAGTATCTCTGTGTCCCCAATTTCGATGATTTGGGGTATATACCCAGAAGTGGGACTGCTGGTTCTTATACTTAGGTTTTCTTTCCCTTTTTTTTTCTTTTTGTGGCTGCACCTGCAGCGTATGGAAATTCCTAGGCTGGGGTCAAATTGGAGCTGCAGCTGCCAGCCAATGCCACAGCAACACGGAA
Organism: Phacochoerus africanus; assembly: GCF_016906955.1. Taxonomy (NCBI): domain Eukaryota; kingdom Metazoa; phylum Chordata; class Mammalia; order Artiodactyla; family Suidae; genus Phacochoerus; species Phacochoerus africanus. The sequence continues at coordinate 25,342,375 of NC_062558.1, read as the reverse complement.
TCCGAGGTGTGTCTGTGACCTACACTTTAGCTTGTGGGAACACTGGATCCTTAACCCACTGAGCGAGGACAGGGATCATACCCACATCCTCATGAATGCTAGTCAGGTTTTTAACCTGCTATGGGAACTCCGTCTATATTTAGGGTTTGGGGGTTTTTTGTTGTTTTTTTGTTTTTCTTTTTGTTTTTGTCTTTTTAGGGCTGCACCTGTGGCATATGGAAGTTCCCAGGCTAGGGGTCCAATTGCAGCTGCAGCTGCCGGCCACAGCCACAGCCACAGCCACAGCAACACAGAATCCGAGCTGTGTCTTTGACCTACACCACAGCTCACGGCAACCCAGATCCTTAACCCACTGATCGAGGTCCAGGATCGAACCGGAGTCCTCATGGATGGTAGTCGGGTTTGCTAACCACTGAACCACAACTGGAACTCCTATATTTAGGTTTTTGAGGAGCCACCATAAAACTATCCACGGAGGCTTCCGCAATTTACATTCCCCTGAATACTGCACAAGGCTTCCACGTCCTTCCCATCTTTCCAACACTCGTTTCATTTCTTTTCAATAGTGCCCATCCTGACAAGTGAGAGGTGGTCTCTCCTTGTCGCCAGGTTTTTCTGCCTGAGAGTGCATCCATCATTTTGAAATGGCGACGTGACAAGGATGAGGAAGACACCAACACAGGGGTGGAGCCTGGAAGGTGACAAACCATCAACAGCAACCATGATGCTAGCCACCACCTCCCTCCAGACTTCTGTGAGGATAGGAAAATGCACTTCAGTGTGCTGAAGTCACCCATGAATGGGGCTTTCTGGGATTTTTTCAGCCAAAAGCATTCATCAGGTGATACAGATCTATTGTGGATTTTCAGCCAATGTTTAAGACATGTTAGGATTATCTCCTATGTTGACAATTTGTTTCTTGAAACAACAGGCAGGGAGAAAAATCACACTTGTTTCCAATTATCTTTGAAAATCTCCTCCAACCATACATACTAAAATACACTAAACATGGTGGACATAAGCAAGACTATAGATTTGGCTGTTGTGGAGGAAAAGATTACAGACTTGGTATTTGAGAAAAAAAAAAGACTTTTTCATCTTAAAACAACTGTGCTAATAGGAGAGAGAAGGAGGTGCTCCTCAGAAGCTGGTGTCCCCTCTCCTGAGTCCCTAAAACACCAATTTCAGACTTTCTTATTCCCTAAGGAGTCAAGACTCCTCTTCAAGAGCTGCCTTGATCAGGGAGGGAAGCAAGTTCTCCCAACATTTTGACAAAGAAGATGAGGATTGGAGCTCTTGTCCTGGCTCAGCGGAAACGAATCTGATGAGTATCCATGAGGACACAGGTTCGATCCCTGGCCTCGTTCAGTGGGTTAAGGATCTGGTGTTGACGCATGGGTGGTGTAGGTTGTAGATGTGGCTCAGATCTGGTGTTGCTGTGGCTGTGGCATAGGCCAGGAGCTGTAGCTCTGATTTGACCCCTAGCTTGGGAACCACCATATACCATAGGTTATGCCCTTAAAAAAAAAGAAGAAGAAGAAGAAGGTGAGGACTTGGGATGGACTCTTTTGGAAAGGAACAAATCATAGGAAGACCATTAGGAAGGGACGCTAACCGTATGCATCTGAGGAGGGTTCAGTATTTGTCCAGGAAGTTTTGGTCAGAATGGCCATCATTAATAAGTCTACAAATAACAAATGCTGGAGAGGATGTGGAGAAAAGGGAACCCTCCTCTACTATTGGTGGGAATGTAAATTAGTACAACCACTACGGAAAACAGTATGGAGGTTCCTCAGAAAACTAAACATAGAACTACCATATGATCCAGTAGTCCCAGTCCTGCGCATCTATCCAAAAGCAACTACAATTCAAAAGATACCTGCACCCCTATGTTCATAGCAGCACTATTCACAATAGCCAAGACATGGAAGCCACCTAAATGTCCATCAACAGATGAATGGATTAAGCAGATGTAGTACATATACACAATAGAATATACTGCTCAGCCATAAAAAGGGTGAAATAATGCCATTTGCAGCAACATGGATGCCCTAGAGAGTCTCACACTAAGTAGTCAGAAAGAGAAAGACAAACACCATATGATATCACATATGTGGAATCTAAATATGAACCTATCTACAAAACAGAAACAGACTCATGTCTGATTCTTAAGTGCTCATATCAAAACCACCAAGTTTCTTAACACTGAAGGTCCCAGGAACAAGAAGGACATCAAATTCATCCCATGATCTCTTGAATCTAGCTCCAGATACCAAGCCACTTTTATATACTTATTTATTTATTTTCCTTTTCAGCCACCCCCATGGCATAAGGAAGTTCCTGGGCCAGGGATCGAATCCAAGCCAGAGCTATGACCAACACCACAGCTGCAGCAAGGCTGGATCCACCCTTAGCCCACTGCACTGTACCAGGAATTGAACCAATTGCCTCTACAGAAACAAGCCAGATCATTAACCTACTCCACCACAGCAGGAACTCCCCCGAGAATCCTCTTAACCAATAAGTTTCTACTAGCTTCATGTTATACAGAGTGTGAAATTCTCCGATAATGAGGATTAGGATAAACCTACCAATCATATCCATACACACACACAAAAGTTTTATAAAAAACGCTTAGTCCTTAACAAACATCAGCTCATCAATTTGTACAACTCACTCCTATTATCCCATTTCCTCCAGTGACAACCTAAGTCACACACACAATGGACAGCCCTGATGCCTGACCAAGACAGGAGGGACCGCACTTCCACTCTCAGTAACAGGATGGGAGAACACGGCTCTTTGTGATTCACAAATGGGGTCCCGCCGGGACCGGAAACGCATCCTCATTTCACTGAATGTGTCCAAAAACTATTTCTATGGGAGAAATAAAATGAATAAATTGAATAGAAATAGAAATTATAAATGGCCTGATTCTTTTGAAATGGTGCATCATATTCTAAAGTATGATCGTAATAGGGTTTTTGTTTTTTTTTTTGAGTCATTTCCTAGATATTTCCATTGAAATTTATTAGGACCTGTATCCAAAATTAATTTTTTGATAAATTTGGAGATTCATATGGTAAAACTGTACAGCTTTTGTAAGAAGACAAACTGTAAAGTTTTTTTCTGTTGGCCATGCCCACAGCATGCAGAAGTTCCCCAGGGCCAGGGATCGGACCCGTGCCACAGCAGTGGCCCAAGCCACTGCAGTGACAATTCTGGCTCCTTAACCCACTGCACCACAAGCAAACTCCCTAAAGTTTTTTGTTTGGTTTTGTTTTTTTAACGATCTGGATTCCATATACTTGGAGTCACTTGGACCATTAATTTGAAAAAGGAGTCACAGGATCAAAGAAGGAGACGAGTGAAGGATTTCCAAGAAAGTGAATGTATACATTCAGTCTACATCTTAAATACCTAAATCCTGCCCATGACTTGCACACAGGGCTTCACACCAACACAAGAGTTACATGCAGTTTCCTACAGGAAATAAATCCAGAAGCACTGTCTGAAGAGGATCCCTGAAGATTCAGCTCTCAGGCAGCACACATGTGGATAAACCACGTTACTGTCTCTTCCCACTTCTTTTTCCATTTCCCATAATAACAGAATCTAGATTTTTTTTTTTTTTTTTTTTTAGGCCCACACCTGCAGCATATGGAAATTCCCAGGCCAGGGGTCAAATTGGAGTGGCAGATGCCGACCTATGCCACAGCCACAGCAACACCAGACCTGAGCCGCATCTGCAACCTACACCACAGCTCACGGCAACGCCGGAACCTTAACCCACTGATCGAGGCTGGGGATCAAACCCTCGTCCCCATGGACACTATTCAACTTCGTTACCGCTGAGCCACGACGAGAACTCCCCAGAATCTAGATATTTCTAAAAGGAACAGAAAGTCCTCTCAGATCCGGCAGCAGAGGCCCAGGGCTGTGTAATAACCGTGTTGCCTGACAATTCCAAGAGGGGATGTGCCCAGGCCCCAGACCTGTAAGGACGGAAGAGCCGTGCCCTTAAGCGCATTGGAGCTGGGACTTCTTCCCTATCATTTATCTTCCTTAGCGTCTTTGAGGAATGGAGAAGACACAGATGCTGACAAAGTGCACAAGATTCATTGCTGTGCCACTAAGAAAAGGAAGTAAGAGGAAACAGAACTCTTTTCATCTCTGCGGGGCAGGATGGCACCAGGGAAGAGGCAAGGGATTGTTCCCGCGAGCCTGCAGGGAACACAGGCTGCTTTTCTGTCCATCGGCCACGCTGGGTGCCCGGGGATCCTGTGCAAAAATATCCCTCTGGGCAGAATAATCCCATCCCTAGGGGACTGATTCTAATGAAGTAATTGAATACAATTTTTTTTAAAGGTGTAGCCAATCCCTTAATCACGCATTTAATGTGGAATGCCTACTGTGTGCTGTGCATTGTACCAGTGAGCAGACAGAGATGCTGCAGTGGAGGAAGGAAGGTGGAAAAGGAGGAGGAAGTAGCAACAGAGGATGCTAAGTGCTCTTAAGATAACATAAGATGGTAAAACCACAGTAGCAAGTAAGAACATCAGACTTCAATTGACTCAAGAAAGCCTTGATAGAGAGGTGAAATCTGAGTTGAGGGCTGTCTATCAAGAAAGAGTTGGGTGAGGAGTTCCCATTGTGTCTCAGTGTTAACAAATCCGACTAGGAACCATCAGGTTGCAGGTTCGATCCCTGGCCTTGCTCAGTGGGTTAAGGATCCAGTGTTGCTGTGAGCTGTGGTGTAGGTCACAGACGGATCCTGTGTCACTGTGGCTATGGAGTAGGCCGGCAGCTACAGCTCTGATTTGACCCCTAGCCTGGGAACTTCCATGTGCCATGGGTGCAGCCCTAAAAAGCAAAAAAAAAAAAAAAAAAAAAAAAAAGAGAAAGAAAGAGTTAGGTGAGAGTTCCCTGGTGACTCAGCTGGTGAAGGATCCAGGGGTGTCACAGCTGTGGCTTGGATTATTGCTGTGGTGCAGGTTCAAACTTCCTCATGCTACAGATGTGGCCAAAGAAAAAGAAAGAAAAAAAAATGATTTGGGTGAGTGAAGATATGGCAGTGTCAGAATATTACAGCCAAGGGAACAGCTAGTGCAAAGGCCCTGTGGTGGACATAAGATTGTCTTCTCTCAAGAACATAAAGAAGGCTTGAGTGGCTGGAATGTGTACATTGTGTACATCTTTGTACATCTCCAAAGATGTTCAGAGCAGGATGGTTCAGCCTAAGGAAGAATGGAAACAGCCTAAATATTCATGAATGCAACAATGGTTAAAAAAAAAAAAGGAAAAAAAAATCTCAAATGTATGTATCTCATTGTTCTCTGCTTCTCATATATTCTATTCATTAACCTAATCCTCTCAGTCCTGTGAGGTAGATGCTGTCATTACCCCCACTTTTGCAGATGAGGAAACTGAGGCCCAGAGATCACTCAGCTTGGCCAAGGCCATGCTGCAGGAAACAGCAGGGACCCACTAGAATCCAAACAGGCTGATTGCAGAGGGTGAGCCAGTAACAAATCCCGTGCAATAGTGTGTCTCCCCTTTCTGCCCATTCCTTCCTAGTCTTTGTCCACATCTGGTCATATTTTATTGCAGCCTCGACCCTTGTACGTGTTCGTTTGCTTTCTTCTTTCGTTTTCTTCCCATTTTATCATTTCTGTTTTTATTATAAATCCTATGTCACTACAGCAGTCATATGCTTAGAGGGTATGTCCAGGTTATACGTGTAACTCCCTAATTTTTTTCTCTTTTCACAGCCTCACTTGCCATAAAAAGAAAAAAACTTGGAAAATTTCAAGCTAGGGGTTGAATCAGAGCAGCAGCTGCCAGCCTGGGATCCACGCCACATCTGCAACCTTCACCGCAGCTTGTGGCAATGCCAGAGCCTTAACCCAGTGAGCAAGGCCAAGGATCAAACCTGCATCCTCATGGATAGCAGTCAGGTTCTTAGTCTACTTAGCCACAATGGGAACTCCCAGTATTCACCTGGAAAGCCCTGGGTCAATATTATCCATTACTCTTAGAGCCACAGGATTGGACTGCAGCTTCCTTTCTTTCCTTAAGTTTTTCTTTTTTGGTTTTCAAGACAGAAAGAACACTCTCCACAAATGCTTAACCTTAACTCCTGCAAAAAGTTAAATAATCCCCAAGAGGAAAAGACAGGTATTCTGCAGCTGTGGACGAGAGAGGTATTGCTATAGTTCTGATTGTGTGTGGGGGTGTGTGTGTGTCTTTTTAGGGCCACACCTACAGCACATGGAGGTTCCAAGGCTAGGGGTCGAATTGGAGCTGTAGCTGCTGGCCTACACCACAGCCACAGGGGATCTTGCCGGATCCTTAACCCACTGAGTATGGCCAGGGATCAAACCCAAGTCCTTCTGGATGCTAGTTGGGTTCATTATCGCTGAGCCACGCTGGGAATTCTGCTACAATTCTGATTTATATCCTGTCACTATGCAAGACATCCCTCCTTTTCTCAGGCATTCTTTCCCATCCCACATCCCCAATTTTCTACAACCAGAGCTTTGTACAACCACCGCCCCCGCCAAAATAAACATCTGGGTTCAACCTATCTGACTGCATCATGGCGGCAGAATACAGGCATTGACCTTGAAAGTATCCTGCTGAAGGGAACCTCCTAATTCACCAAAGAATCAGGCTGCTGAAACCCACCCAGGCTGGACAGAGGCGGGATCGCTCTTGGGCTGCTGGAAAGAGGTACAAATGCCCTCTGTTCCCTGCTTCGTGTTGCTAAGGGATTCTAGGGGGCTGTCACATTTCTGCCACCGTTAGCATTTCTGTGACAGAAACTGAGGCCAATTAACAACGCGACGGAAAGCAACCCCATTCTTTCTGGGTAGATAAATACAAAAGGGTTTTAGCGCTCCTGCCCTGTTTGAAGAGGAAGTCAGGATGCTGCTGATCATTACACAGAAGCTAGACAACTTTTTCCCTATGTGACATTGACAGATCAAACCATAGTGCTCATGGGTACTAGTCAGGTCTGTTATTGCTGAGCCACACTGGGAACTCCTGATACATTTTTTTTTATGGTAATTGATCCAAACTTTAAAAAACAAACAAGCAAACAAAACCTCTGGTGGGGTGAATAAAATACATTCGTGAACTAGATGCAGCCTGCAAATTCTCACTTCCAATCTCTGAACAGTCTCTCCACTGGACCAGAAGAGCCACCTAGTCTGCCTCATTCTACCTTTGCCTTTCCATCATCACTGCCACCAAAGAATAGCATAGGAGTTCCTACTGTGGCACAGTGGGTCAAAGGATCCAGTGTTGCCATGGCTGTGGTGTAGGTCACAGCTGCAGCTTAGATTTGCTCCCTGGCCCTGGGAACTTCCATATGCTATGGGTGTGTCAATAATTTTTTTTTAAAAAAAAGAATAACTATAGAACATCTTGTGAATATGGTACCATTTGGGAACTTTATAAAGCAACTTTAAAGGACCTTCCTCTTTTAATTTACTGATTTCTTATCACCCTTTCATAAAATACACAAGTATCATCAACTAACACTAAGGGATTCTGGTAGATAAATACAAAAAGTTAAAAACACAGAAGATCAAGGAAGTGAGGATAAAAATCACATAAAGGAGTTCCTGTTGTGGCTTAGAGGAAATGAATTTGACCAGTATCCATGAGGATGCAGGTTCGATTCTTGGCCTCGCTCACCAGGTTAAAGATCCAGCATTGCCATGAGCTGTGGTGTATGTCACAAACACAGCTCAGATCCAGCGTTGCTGTGGCTGTGTTATAGGCCAGTGGCTATAGCACCAATTCCACCCCTAGCTTGGGAACCTCCACATTGCCTCAGGTGTGGCCCTAAAAAGATCAAAAAAAAAAAAATCACATAAATAATGTCAAGTGGCCCTCTGTTAAAAGTGACTTCATTCTGGCCCTGAGGGACATCCCCCCCTCTGCACTCTTGCAGCATAGGGGCTAATAGAGGCATTAACTCTGTTGCATAAAGGTGTTTCCACTGTGGCACAATGGTTAATGATCTGGCTTGTCTCTTCAGCGTTGCTGGTTCAGTGCCCTGTGTGGTGGGTAAAGGATCTGGTGTTGCCATGGGTATGGCGAAAAATGGAAAACACAAATTAAAAAAAAAGAAGCAAATGACTTTGTTGCATGAAAACACATACCATTTGAAATACACACATACACACACACACACACACACACACGAATATATATATACCCATACAAAAATACACACATATACATGCATCCATATCTGTGTATATATGTGTGTGTGTGTGTGTCTATGGTGTGTATACACACACATACATACATACATATGTATGTTTCTTTGATGCTGAGTACTCTATGCTACATGGTTTCAACAATAAGGAAGAAAATTAACTTCTCTCTGGATGAGAAGCCAAGATACAACAAGTAATGAGCCTTAAAACTGAGCTGTAATGAATTCTGTATTTGTGCCGTGACTTGAAAAAAAATCATTCCAGGAAGATTGAGAAAGTGGTATACCTTTAAACCCTTGGCTCCATAAAAGTGAAATCTTGGGAAAGAAGGAAAGGTTGATATTCCTGTGCTGGGACGGCTTGAGTCCTGTTTTTGACACCAATTACTCCATAACCCCAATGACTTCAATCCCACGGAAACAAGAAACACTGAGAGGGCACAAACTCTGCCCCCAGGGCACCTGTTTTTAACACATCCGATGCTTGAGTTCAAAGGGCTGCTTCTTAGAATGGACAAGCAATGAGGTCCTGCTATACAGCACAGGAAACTATATCCAATTTCTTGGGATAGATGGAACATGTGGGATAAAAAGAATGTGTATGTATATATATATATGAATGAATGATACGTATGACTGGGTCACTTTGCTGGTACAGTAGAAATTGACAGAATACTATCAAATATAATAAAATTTAAAGAAAGAAAGGACTACTACTAAAGATAATTCTAGGACTGCTGTTTGGGAAGCTGCCCCCCCCCCCTTTTTAGGTCAGTCTGTAAGGTCAGAATTAATCTTTCTTTTTTTTTTTTTTTTTTTTATCTTTTTAGGGCTGCCCCCTCGGCATATGGAAGTTCCCAGGCTAGGGATCGAATCGGAGCTTATAGCTGCCAGTCTCCACCACAGCCACAGCAATGCAGGATCCCAGCCAAGTCTTCGACCTACACCACAGCTCATGGCAACACCGGATCCTTAACCCACTAAGCAAGGCCAGGGATGGAACCCATGTCATCATGGATGCTAGTTGGGTTCATTACCACTGGGCCACAATGGGAACTCCAGTAAGTCCTTTCAGAAGCTGAGATGGATGGAAAAACTCAGCCCCTTTCCACAATTTTGTTCCTTCATTATTTTCAAATGCTAGTGGCCCCCGACACCTTCACCTGACCCCAGTTCCCCAAAATCTCCCTCTTCTGGTTCCTTCTCAGGAACCAGTGATTGACTGTGGAGTGAGTTCAGGTCTGATCTGAAGACTTCCTGGCTATCAGCTACCAGTTAAGAAGGTCATTCCTTATCCATCACAGAAAAATGGCAGCCTTACCTTGCTGCTTATATTTTGTCAGCTGTTTTGTAAAAAACTGCTCAATTCATTTTTTTTAAGCAGCCGCATACTTGGTGATAAACATATTTAAATTGGATACTTAAGAAGGAAAAGGCTGTGTTCCTTCATCATTTATGCAAGTTCTTGCTTCTTAACTAGGAAAAAAGTAACAAGAACAACTTGTCAGGTCTGTAAGCTACATTTCTAGATAATAGGCTTCAAACAAAAATTCCCTTCTTTCCAGGGAGGGGAAAAAAAAAAAGACAACCTCTTTAATCAAGTCCATTGCTTCTTTTGCTGTTTTTAATCGACCTCTACACACTTGAGTAGGAAAATAAATCTATACCTTTGAGTAGCAGCATTTCCAACAACAAAGTCAGACGCTGGGATGTCTCTTTTTATTAAGGTGTTTTTAAAGACCTACCATATATATGTTTGACTCAGTCTTTTTTTTTTTAAACAACATGACTCAGTTATTAAAACTCAGTCCTGTTCATTTTATTTTTATTTTATTTTATGGGCTGAAAACACGACATATGGACATTCCCAGGCCAGGGATGGAATCTGAGGCACAGCAGCAACCAGAGCTGCGGCAGTGACAATGCCAGAGCCTTAACCCACTACAGCACAAAAGAGCACCCTGATTCAGTCATTTTAGAAAATCCTACAGAATAGCTGACCTGGCTCTATACATTGTAAGCCTTCCCCAGGGTGCAGTGTCATTTCTTACTGGTATTTCAGGCGGCATTTAGCTAAGCAGGAATGGGAAGCCCAGACTCCTAGGGTTTCAGGGTCAGTCCAATCGCATGAATGGGAAAACTTCAGTGGGGTGGGAACTGCAGGCTTTTGGAATTCCTGCCCTGTTTTAAGAGGAAGTCAGGATGCTGCTGATCATGATACAGAAGCTAGACAATTTTCTTCCTATGTGACACTGATAGATTTGTTTAAAAATGGTAATTAATCCAAACTTTAAAAAACAAACATACCAAAAAACTGGTGAGGTGAACAACATGAACTAGATGCAGCCTGCAAATTCTCACTTCCAACCTCTGAACAGTCTCTCCACTGGACCAGAAGAGCCACCTAGTCTGCCTCATCCCACCTTTGCCTTTCCATCATCACTGCCACCAAAGAGTAACCATAGAGTTCCCACTGTGGTGCAGTGAGTTAAAGGATCCGGAGTCGCCATGGCTGTGACGTAGGTCACAGCTGCAGCTTAGATTTGCTCCCTGGCCCCAGGAACTTCCATAAGCTGTGGGTGTGGCAATGATTTTTTTTTTTAAAAAAAAGAATAACTATAGAACATCTTGTGAATATGGTACCATTTGGGAACTGTATAACTTTATAAAGCAACTTTAAAGGACCTTCCTCTTTTCTTTTAATTTACCCATGTCTTATCACCCAAAATTTCATAAATTACAAGGGCATCATCAACTCTCTCCAGGAACACCCCAAATATCAAAACAATATCTCAAAGCAAAGAAATTTAAATTTCCTTTAATGTGAAAAACAAAATGAAGAACAAGTTAAAATCACTCTACAGGCATGTATAATTATAAACCTAATTTACTGTGCAAATTCCACCACTCAGATTACATTGTTCTCAAGCCTGATGCTCCACAACCCAGGGCAGAACTGGGCTCAACTGTATAAACCTAATGTAATCTAATAGACGGCATAAATGAAAATCATGGATTTGGAGAACAGACCTGTGGTTGCCGAGGGGGAGGGAGAGGGAGTGGGATGGACTGGGAATTTGGGGTTAACGGATGCAAACTACCGTCTTTGGAATGGATGAGCAATGAGATCCTACTATACAGCACTAGGAGCTATATCTAGTCATTTATGGTGGAGCATGATGGAGGATAATGTGAGATAAAGAATGTCTATATATGTATGTGTGACTGGGTCACCTTTCCGTGCAGTAGAAAATTGACAGAACACCATAAACCAGCTATAATGGAAAAAATAAAAATCATTTTTTAAAAACTGTAAAAACGAAACAAAGATGCTTTTTTTAAAAATGATTTTTATTTTATTTATTATAGTTGGTGAAGATGCTTTTGAGGGCATTTCCATTGAGGCTCAGCAGAAACAAATCTGACTAGAATCCATGAGGATGCGGGTTCAATCCCTGGCCTCGCTCAGCAGGTTAAGTATCCGGTTTTGCCATAAGCCGTGGTGTAGGTCGCAGACTTGCCTTGGATCCTGAGTTGTGGCTGTGGTGTAGGTCAGCAGGTGCAGCTCCAACTCAACCCCCTAGCCTGGGAACTTCCATATGCTGCAGGTGTGGCCCTAAAAAGCAAAGGGGGGGGATGCTTTTGAAAACTGCAAGTTGCTGTTGAACTGGGATGATTTTAGACAATCGGGGACTTTTACACTCAATAAATGTGTGGAACGGGTGACTGTGAAAAATAGTAGCTTAAACTCTGACCCATATACTGTTTTATCATTACTCATTTGGAGATACAATGCTGTATGGAGCAAGTTGCTATAATCCTAAAAGTGAGGAGCTTAAGTTTCTACATATTTTTTAGTTGGGGGGACTCCAAATATCTCTTTCAACCACACCTGGATTGGCCCATCATCATTAGATCCATATGCTGCACATGATAATCGATTCAGTTTGTGGATAAAAGGATATAGTAATGGCCACACAGACAAAAAAAATCAAAAATTAAAAAAAAGCATGTTTAACAAGTTTAACAAGTTTGTCATGTAAATGCCATCTAGTGCTAAGCTTTCTAGGACTGGAATTGTGCCTTCATGACAAAAAGGGGACCTGGCTCCTTCCATCTTTTCCCACCTATGTCTTTAAAAATTGTCTTGAAACATAGTGGTTGCATCAGCTCCAGCCATCACAGCCAAAATCCAGATAAAAAGGAGGGTAGAAGATTAAAGAAAGGCACTTGCATCTTAAGGACACATCCATTGGCCACTTCTTCTTGCAATCAAATGGCTACACCTAGCGACAACAAAGTACAGTTTTTACTTTAGGTGGCCATGTGCTTATTTTAAATCGAGTCCTATTTTTAAGGAAGGAGAACAGATACAGGGAGAGACCATGAGAAGACTCTGACTTAGTAAGGGTCCCAGCCATTTTCAATCACAGCCCCTGTTCTGGCAGGTCTCATTAAACTTAGGGTTCAATATCATTATTATTAATGATTGAACATTGTGGGCCTGTGTGCATTTACATATAATTCTTACAACCCTCCTCCAAGGTGGCACTCTCAGGAGAGAGGGATCAGAAGCCCAGAATCTGGAGTTGCCCAAGGAGACACAGCAGATTGAGCAGGTTGTGTGAAGGGCTCAGTGTTCCCCTCTGCTGCCTCTGAGATACGGCTTTCTGATGATTATTGTCCTCACATACCAGGGCTGCAAACGGGTGGAGATGCAGCCCACCCAGCCTGTCCAAACCTGAGAACTCACTGCGTTTCTTTTCTCTATTTTTCTTTTTACAGCTGCACCTGCGGCATATGGAAGTTCCCAGGCTAGGGGTCGAATCAGAGCTGCAGCTGCCGGCCTATACCACAGCCACAGCAACACCAGATCTGAGCTGCATCTGCAACCTCTGCCACTTCTTGCAGCAAGGCTGGATCCTTAACCCACTGAGCAAGGCTAGGAATAAAACCCACATCCTCACAGATAATGTCGGGTCTTAACCCAGAACCACAAGGGACCTCCCTCGCTGCTTTTTTGACATTTAGGTATCACGTACCTAGCCTCAGTTGAAAGATGTGATTCAAGCCATCAATTACTCCATCCTACTGTATGCAGGGCACTGTGATGAGCTTCAACCCCTTCTGCCCACTAGACATTTGTGGGCCAGCAGGTCTTAAAGAGGCAGCCAGGGTTTTTGGTTTTTGGCCACACCCGCAGCATGTGGAAGTTTCGGGGCTGGCGATCAAACCTGCAACTGAGCTGCTGCAGTGACAATGCTAGATCCTTAACCCTATAAGCTACAAGAGAACTCCAGCCAGGGTTTTCATTTCGCTTACACTTTTTTGGGGGGGAGGGGGAAGCCAAGGGGCCAAAATGTTTTAAAATCTTTGTGAAAATTACTTATTAACCTTTAAAAATCAGAAGTGTCTCATTAAAATCTGAATGTCTGTCTTTTCTTAGGAAAGGAGAAGGTCCACTGACCTGGGCCCACATTTCCACTCAGGATGGAGAACCAGCTGGTTCCTGTAGCCAGGACGCATTGCCATGGAGACCACGCTTCTACCTGGACTGCTTCACTTAAATTTACTCTACCTGCCTGGCTCTGGGGGCATTTGAGTTTATGACCCGTGGGAAGTGGGGTGGGGGGGAATGGTACAGAGAGTTAAGCTCCAGGCGAAGGCTGTAATAACTGAATCTCAAGCTTCCACAAGTCCCTGTACCTGCTACATAGATAAATAACTAAAAAGAACCTTGGGGCTATTAATCCAGGACCTTTTATCATCATTAAATTGAACAGAAAATTGAAACAGTGGCTGGAATCTCTCTTTGATCTTTAGCAAAGGGATGTTAATAACCATGTTTCTGGGGAAGAGCACTGATTAACACAGAACTTAGTGGTGTTCCTGTAACAGCCATTATCAGGAAAGTTCCTAATAAAAAAAAACTTCTGACAAGCGCGTGAATATATGAATGAGAGGTTCCTTTGGGTTGCTATGGCCATTCACTCTTGGCAAGTGAAGGCATCTTGAGCTTTGTGAGCTCAAAAGCATATTTGTGGGGGTGGTGCAACATGAACCACGAAGCTGCATTTAGTCAAAGGCTCTGCTGCAAAATGCATTTTTTAAATTTATAACATCCTAAGGTCAAGGTTTGGTTTTAAAGTTTCTTAAGAATCCCAATAGAGGAGTTCCCATCGTGGCACAGTGGAAAAGAATTTGACTAGGAAGCCTGAGGTTGCAGGTTCGATCCCTGGCCTCACTCAATGGGTTAAGGATCCGGTGTTGTCATGAGCTGTGGTGTAGGTCACAGATGAGGCTCGGACCCTGCGTTGCTCTGGCTGTGGCGTAGGCTGGCAGCTGTAGCTCCGACTGAACCCCTGGCCTGGGAACATCCATATGCCGCAGTTTGCAGCCCTTAAAAAAAAAAAAAAAAAAGAATCCCAGTAGATAAAAACAATACAGAAATTATGACATTTGTCTTTCTTGGCCCTTCATCTATGAATATTAAAGTGGCTCATCTGTCTTAAACCATAGACACCTCACAATATTTCTGACCTGTGTGTCCTAGAAATAGTTCCAAGCATGAAATGAGACATACTTTGCAAAGAAGCCTTGAAAATTCTATGGATGGCCAAATATGAGACATATTTCTGAGTGTGTTAGTTGAGGTACCATAAAAACTGATGCCAAAATACAGTAGCTTATACAAGGCACAAGTTTACATTTTTTTCTCATGTAGGGGGAAAAAATGGGCTAGTAGGGCAATTCTAAACTCTCACCATGTGGGTTCTACCTCTGAGTCCAAAGTGGCTGCTTCAGTTCCCACCATCACATCTACATCCCAGCCAGTGGGAAGCTAAGATCCATGAAGCAGTTTTTAAAAGAAAGGCCCAAGTGTTACAGAAAGGTTATGGGTATTTTGAAATTTTGTGTTTTAAATCCAGGAAGATCCCCCTTCTCTAGTGTGGATGTGACTGCTAATACCTTATCATATCCTTTCTCCCCTTCATCTTTTAATACTATAACTCCCAAGTTTGGGCTTTGCAATTGGATGTAGCACAAAGCTACATTTCCTGACCTTCTTGCAGTTGGGGGAGCCCATGGGACTTATAAGCTCTTGCCAGTGAGAAGTGAAAAGTGATTTATGTAACACTTGGGCCTTTCTTGGCAAACAGATGGAGGGGGCACCCACCAAGAGATTAATGCATCATGTGATCCCCAGGGTAAAAATATGTGTCGACGTGTAGCACAGTTCAGACCATGGACTCTGTGGTTGGACACTCTGTAAGGTGGTTAGTAGATGTTTGGTCCTGTCCAAATATCCATGAGGAATGTGGTCCACAGCAAAAGATCCTTGATATTTGGTCTTGTCCAAAACATTCTGCAAAAACCAAATATGCACATGGACATTGCAGACATGACCAAATTTCAATGACCTTTTCATGTGAATTGGAGACTGAATTTCAAAGACCTTTTCTTATGGACATGTTGGGCAGAACCAAAAGTCCTGCAAGGTGTATCTGAATTCTGCTTCGACTCTTCTAGCTGTTTGGCTTTGGGCAAATGATTCAATCTCCCTGTCCTTTTGTTCTTTACTGGCAAAAATGGGATAGATACAGTATCCATCTCAGGGGGACAGAGTGAGAATTCAATGACATACGCTTGTCAAACTATAAAATCATGCTTGGCTTCAGCCCCCAGCATCCTGCCTGCATCCTAGACAGTGGGAAAGAAGGGGAGATTCAGGAGAACCCATGCTTAATCCTTGAGCTCACATCTTTTCTTTTTTTTTTTTGCTTTCTAGGGCCGCCCCCGAAGCATATGGGAGTTTCCAGGCTAGGGGTCTAATTGGAGCTGAAGCTGCCAGCCTATGCCATAGCCACAGCAATGCCAGATACAAGCCACACCTGCGACCTAGACCATAGCTCACAGCAACGCCGGATCCTTAACACACTGAGCAAGGTCAAGGATTGAACCCGCATCTTCATGGATACTATTGGGTTTGTTACCAGTGAGCCACAAGGGGAACTCCAACACTCACATTTTAGTGGCCAGAAATTAGCCACACAGTTTCACATAGCTGCAAGGAAGGCTGGGAAATGAAGTCTTGGCGCATTTTGAGCCCTGAAAATTCCAACTGAGAGGCAGCTCAATTCCCATTCCCTGGGACCCCCGATCCTATTTCCAGAGCTGGGTGCCTTTTTTGTTTGTTTCTGTTGTCACAGTCATTGTGGTCAGCAGATGAAGTCTTTGCTAGTAAGTGTCCCCCGAAATTTGAAAACCAAATAAATATCTTTCTGATGCTCTGAAGTGGTCACTCCAGTTTCTTAAAGCTTTGAGATCTGAAGAAAACTAGATATTCTCCTTGGATGTAGCTCAAAGCTACATTTCCTGACCCTTCTGCAGCTGGGTGAGCCCATGGGACTTATAAGCTTGAAGTTATACTAAGTGAAGTTAAGTCAGAAAGAGAAAGACAAGTACCATATGACATCACTTCTATGTGGAATCTAAAATATGGCACAAATGAACCTATCTACAAAACAGAAACAGGAGTTCCTGTCGTGGCACAGCAGAAACGAATCCAACTAGGAACCGTGAGGTTGCGGGTTCGATCCCTGGTCTCGCTCAGTGGGTTAGGGATCCGGCGTTGCCGTGAGCTGTGGTGTAGGTTGCAGACGCGGCTTGGATCCCATGTTGCTGTGGCTCTGGCATAGGCTGGCAGCTACAGCTCCAATTGGACCCCTAACCTTGGAACCTCCAAGTGCCACGGGTGCAGCCCTAAAAAGACAAAAGAAAAAAAAAAACAGAGACAGACAGAGCAGACGTGTGGTCACCTAGGGATAAGAGAGAAAGAAAGAGAGGGATGGACTAGGAGATTGAGGTTAGCAGATGTAAACTATTACACACAGAAGGGATACACAACAAGGTCTTTCTGTACAGCACAGAGATCTGTATTCAATGTCCTGTGATAAACCATAACGGAAAAGAATATAAAGAGAGAAAGTGTGTCTGCACCACTTTGCTGTATAGCAGGAATTAACACAACAATGTAACCAATGATATCAGTTGTTAAAAAGTATATAGTAACTGAAGCAAAAAGGAGATAAAAGAGAAAAGAAAAAGACCAATGCCAAGAGCTTTCTGGGAAGAACCATCCTATTAGATTCACAGGGCTTTTTTCATTTTTTTTTTTTTTATTTCCAAAGCCTTCCTCACATACAACTCTGAGAGCCCCAAGATAGGTCTGATTTAAGGTTTGAAGCTAACTGAAAACTGGTGAGCTTTGGTCTTGCCTCAGAGGGTCAGCGGGGTTAATAAAGTACTAAAAAAAGTCCTATGTTCAGAGATGCAAATGGTCCAAAACAGGGTCATAAATATGATCTCGTTCTGCAAAGAATGTCGCTGATAATAAACTGCTTTCCTCCACATCGGTGGTTTATTCTCAGAACCCTCCACAGACGTGCTACAGTACCTGGAAGTGACTTTTTCTTCTCTTTCTGTCTTTTTTTTTTTGCATTACTAAGTGTCTTTTTAAAAATTTTATTTTATTGAAGTATAGTTGATTTACAGTGTTATATTAATTTCTGCTGTACAGTCAAGCGATTCGGTTGTACATATATACTGTTTTCCTATTCTTTTCCCTTATGGTTGATCACAGGGTGTTGAATACAGTTCCCTGTGCTCTACAGCAGGACCTTCTTTACAAATTCTATACATGCTAATTTGCATCTGTTAATCCCAAACTCCCAATCCATCCCTCCTCTACCGCCCCTCCTTGGAACTGCCTTTTTCTCATACAAGGTCACAAAGTGTATGTGTGGCCGAACCAGAAGTATATTCCAGGTTTACATATATTCACTGTAGGATGCAGATATGCAGGGAAAGTGTGGCAGACAAACGCTACTGGGAAAACAGGTCTTTTGGATTCAAGTTCTGATTCAGGTGGTTTACACTTCCAATCCCGTGTTTGGAATAACCTCAATTTTGATATTTTGGTGGAAGTCAAAAGCTGAGTATTTGAGGAGTTTCTGTTGTGCACAGAGGAAACAAGTCTGACTACTATTCATGGGGATTCAGGTTTGATCTCTGGACTAGCTCAACGGGTCATGGATCTGGTGTTGCTGTGAGCTGTGGTGTAGGGCGCAAA
Source organism: Phacochoerus africanus (assembly GCF_016906955.1). Taxonomy (NCBI): domain Eukaryota; kingdom Metazoa; phylum Chordata; class Mammalia; order Artiodactyla; family Suidae; genus Phacochoerus; species Phacochoerus africanus. The sequence goes on along the minus strand of NC_062558.1, from coordinate 25,324,010 downwards.
CATGGCAGGATCTGGTGTTGCTGTGGCTGGGTTCGATTTGACCCCTAACCTGGGAACTTTCATATGTTAAGAGTGCAGCCCTAAAAAGACCAAAAAAAAAAAAAAACCCTCAGTATTTGGTTTTATGAAAGATGAAGTCGGTGGATAAACAGGAGGAATGTTCAAAATATTTAACAATGGGTTAAATGGCACGTGCTGGTATCCCCTGCTAGGCCTATCAGCAAGGATCACTTCTGTCTTTGAAGCAAGAAATGGTCACAAATTATCTTTGCAATCTCCCAGCAATACACAACCTTGTCAATGATCAGAATGTCTTTCAGTGATTCCAGTAGAGTCGGAGTCTTCAGGTTTACTTTTATTCACTTCTTCCCTCTTGCAAGATCAGAGGAGATCTGTGTTTCTTGAGAAGAGTCCTAGGTAAAGTCACTGGCTGGCACTTAGTGTTCACTTTGTAGGGAAAAACTCATCTTAAAATCCTAAAATTACTCTCTGAGTCACAGGAAGCTCATTCTAGGAATGTTAAGTGGAAACTTAATATCAAAACAGAGGAAGATATGGAGTTCCCACTGTGGCTCAGCAGTAATGAACCTGACCAGTATCCAGAGGATGTGGGTTCAATCCTGGCCTCACTCAGTGGGTTAAGGATCTGGCATTGCTGTGAACTGTGGTCAAAGATGTGGCTTGGATCTGGCATTGCTGTGGCTGTGGCATAGGCTGGCAGCTGCAGCTCCGATTTGACCCTTGGCTTGGGAACTTCCATATGCCTTGGGTGTGGGCCTAAAAAAAGAAAAAAAAAACAGTAAAATAAAGCATCTTCTATCCATGTGCAAAGGCTATAATGTGTGCTCAGGTGTAATTGCCCTCATTGGTGGTTTTAATTTTTTTTCTTCTGCTTTCCTTTTTCAATTCTTAAATTTACTCTTAAAAATCCAGTTAATTCATCATTAATGTTTTTTAAAAGTATTTACTCTCACAGTATGGCAGAAAAGGCTAGCAGGCAAGATTCTTTTTCCTCCTTGGAGCTAAGGTAATGAGCCCACTTCCAGCCCATGTGCCAGCCAACAACTGCTACAGAGCCAGGCAATATCCCTCCTCTTCTTTCTCTCATCTTTGTCTTGTCTTTGTTTTGATCTGGCAAGCCAGACCCTCTGAAAGTACATATTAAACTTAAAGTCCAGTAAGCTGTAAAGTGTGATTTAATTCCCTCCTATTAGTGAACAACCTCTGGGTGAGTTGAAGGTCGATCCTTCTACCCAACTTCTTTTTTTCTTTTTCTTTCTCTCTCTTTCTTTCCTTCCTTCCTTATTATGGTAACACCTGCAGCATATGGAAGTTCCTGGGCTAGGGGTCAAATTGGAGCTGCAGCTGACAGCCCACATCACAGCCACAACAACGCAGGATCTGAACCAAATCTGCAACCTATGCTGCAGCTTGCAGCAACTCAGAATCCTTAACCCACTGAGTGAGGCCAGGGATCAGACTTGCATCCTCAGGGACACTTCGTCACCTTCTTAACCCGCTGTGCCACCGTGGGAACTCCCTACCCAAATTCTAATGGAGGCTTATCCTGCAGGGAATATCCATAGGGGCCCAGAGCAGGGGGCTTGCATTTCAACCCCATAAACCCCTGAAGGTCAGTAAGCCATCGTATACAAAATGTCACATGGCATGTGCACAAGCAACTCTCTGAAGGATGGTCTACCACTTTCTAGCTAAACCTCAAAGGCATCTCTGGCACCAGCCATTTATCACAAAGGATAAACACTGGCAGTGTGAATTTCATGAGACTCCCATTGTTTCTGCCAGAATAAGGTATTATCAGCCCATGTGGTGGCAAGTTTATCTTAGTTGCCACCAATACCTTGTCAGCTTTTAAAATCACACTGTCTCACAAGACAATCCAAATTCCTTTTTGCAGCCTCAGAGCTCTCCTTTAGTGAAGATTCATCAGGCACCTGCTGTGTGCCAGGCCCTGTCCTAGGTGCTGAAATTGCAGCCCTGAGCTGAGCAGAGCGCAGGCTCAGGAAGCCCCTAGCCTGGCTGCTACATCCAGCCTGATTCACTCCTTTAGACTTCCTTGCTCTGTTCCTGTCTGACCCTGAAAACAGCCACTGTAGGTTCTGAGGTCAGCCCTGCTACACAGTGGGTGTAATTTTGGGTGCACATGACCATTAGGAGAACAAATCTTCTTATAAGTAAAATGGAAATAATAATATCTACCTCCAGGGACTTTGTTGGAATTAAGATAACACACAGGGCTACCTGGTATACAGAAGGTGCTACTTAAGAGGTGGGTTTTTGCTTTGGTTTGAGTTTGGGTCTTTTTAGGGCCATACCCACAACATATGAAAGTTCCCAGGCCAGGGGTCGAATCAGAGCTACAGCTGCCACCCACAGCCACAGCCACGCGAGATCCAAGCTGCATCTGTGACCTACACCACAGCTCATGGCAAGCCAGATCCTTTAACCCACTGTGCCGGCCTGGGGAAATCTGAACCGGAGACGCAGAGCTCCCAAGATGCCACCAATCCCGTTTTGCCACAGCAGGAGGTCCCCCAGGGAAGATTTTAAGTGGAAAAGTTAAACCTATAGCTTACATTTTAAAAGGATGAATGAACCACTGCTCTTAGAAATTGAGTTGAGTGAAGTTGGAAAGAGAAAACAATGTTACAAAAACCCAAGCCTGGGAGTTCCCGTCGTGGTTCAGTGGTTAACGAATCCGACTAGGAACCACGAGGTTGCGGCCTTGCTCAATGGGTTGGGGATCTGGCGTTGCCGTGAGCTGTGGTGTAGGTTGCAGATGCGGCTCAGATCCTGCATTGCTGTGGCTCTGGCGTAGGCTGGCAGCTATAGCTCCAATTCGATCCCTAGCCTGGGAACCACCATATGCCGTGGAGCGGCCCTAGAGAAAGCAAAAAAAAAAAAAAAAAACAAAACTAAGCCTGAACCCACAACACTGGAGGGTGAGAAAAGCATAAATTACAAAGCTCCTCTGTGAACAATAATAAAATAGAAGGTGATGGGGCTGGTGTACCCGGAAAGCTATGCTTTTGCACCAGTTCTAAGAGACAACAGGAGGCTTTAGACATAGAGGATTTTGTCCTGAAGGTGATTTGCATAACGACAAAAGCTCCAGCCCATCTTTCTGTCTTAGTGGGACCAGCTCACTGCAGGAATGCAGGCATCCAAAGGTCCCCGAGATTAGAAGATTCCGTTTTCTTCTGTCTCGGCAGCACATAAAATCCCTAGGGTACAGGAAAACACGACCTGCTCCACAAACCTTTCAATATGAACCTGACACCTCCAGGAAATCAGAAATGAAGTTAATTTTTACTGAATCTCCTGACAGCCGGCTACATCGAGTTGCTTTTTTTTTTTTAATTTTACTGACTCTATTTATTACATACTTCCACTGGTGTATCAGCATATATTTTATCTATCAGAAATTTGGGGGTTTGAAGTTTCATGGCTGAGGCTTGTCAATCAGAGCTGCCAAGGCAGGGAACGGAGCCCACAGCCCAGAAAGAAACCTCCAGAAAAGGCACTTTCCCTTCATCAGTTCCCTGACAGGAGCAAAGACAAACTTCCACAGGCACTATGTCCTCCTGCCGCATTCCTTCCTCCACTCCAAGGCCATGAAATGTGCGACACCCAGCTGGATGGTATCCTATTGTCACATAAAAGAGAGGGAAGAAAAACAGAGTAGTCGGAGCTCAAAGCACATCAGTGTGGGAGGGGCAAATTACACAAGGATAAGACCCTGGCCAGGCCACTGGGGTCCCTGCCGACACAAGGAAAGACGGGAAGGGGTAGCAGACACAGTGGGTGGGTGAATCCTGAACTGCAGGTGGCTTCGGAAAGCTTTGCCCACCCCAGAGTAGGCGAAGTTCAATCGAGGAAATGCTTCCCTTCCTCCTTCCAAACTCTACCCCCCACCCCCATTTGACCATGTTACTCCAACAGGCCTTCATTTGAGTAAGGCTTGATCCTCAACTTACAGATATTAACATTTTGGCTACTTGTGACCTGATGGAAGGAAGGAAGGAAGGAGGGAGGGGGGGACGATGGAGGGAAGGAAAAAACCCTAAATTAAAGTATTTTTCTTCTGTATTTTATTTATTTAATTTATTTATTTATGTATTTTGTCTTTTGGGGCCACACCCGCGGCATATGGAGGTTCCCAGGCTGGGGTCCAATCAGAGCTGTAGCTGCCAGCCTACACCACAGCCACAGCAACACCAGATCCAAGTGGCATCTGCCACCTACACCACAGCTCACGGCAACACCAGATCCTTAACCCACTAAGCGAGGCCAGGGATCGAACCTGCAACCTCATGGTTCCTAGTCAGATTTGTTTCCACTGTGCCATGACGGGAGCTCCTCTTCTGTATTCTAAAGTATTGGAGTTCAAGGCAATGACAATTTTCTTTCTTTTTTCTTTTTTTTTTTTTTGTCTTTTTGCTATCTCTTGGGCTGCTCCTGCGGCATATGGAGGTTCCCAGGCTAGGGGTCGAATCGGAGCTATAGTCTCTGGCCTATGCCAGAGCCACAGCAACGCGGGATCCGAGCCGTGTCTGCAACCTACAGCACAGCTCACGGCAACGCCGGTTCGTTAACCCACTGAGCAAGCGCAGGGACCGAACCTGAAACCTCATGGTTCCTGGTCGGATTCGTTAACCGCTGCGCCACGACAGGAACTCCTCTTTTTTTTTTTTTAAACAAGTAGCCACATCTGCAGCATATGGAAGTTCCCAAGCCACAGCCACCCTAGAAGCAACGCTGAGTAGTTATGCTGCGAGCCACACGGGAAGTCCACAATGACAATTTTTTAAGCCATGTAAAACCTTTTTCTCCACCTCTCCTGCATGGCAGGGAAGGGAGGGAGGGAAGAAGGAAGGAAGGAAGGAAGAGGAGGATGGAACAAGGGAAGTAAAAACATTTTCCGTAGAAAGAGCCTTCCTCCTTTTATAGATGCTATTAGGATTCCCCAAACTCCAGCACCAGCTCAGCTTAAGACTAGCTTTGCCACCCTGGGGATCTGTTCTCTTCTCTGGGCCTGTTTCCTCCCGGTATATGGAAGCACTGCACTGAATGGTCTGCAAAAATTCTGTAGTTCAAATCTCATCACACAAAAAAGTCAAAGTTTTACTTGTCCAAACTGACCTGAAAATAGCAATGACATTTATTTGATTTCCCCTAAAACCCCAGTCCTAGGCATTTCAAGAAGGGCTACTTTCCTCCAAAGAGGAAAAACCATCCCAGATGCTTTTCATAAAGCCTGAAGTAAACCAAGGGTTTGTCTAGGTTCCTGCTCCCTACCCCTACCCCTATTAACAGGACAAAATGGAATTCCAGTAGGAAAAGGACGAAGGCCACCAGGACAAAGAGAAGGCAGGAGAGACAGCATCAGATATACGGTCCCTCCCTCCTTGGTGGGCGGGGGGGGGGGGGGAGAGGGGGGAGGGGGAGGATAAAACACTGATGAAGTGGGGCGACTGTGTTTCTGGAGCATTGGAAGCAGCCACTTAAATGCCTGCAGAGAGGGCCAGCGCTGGAGGAGAGAGCAGACGGTCCCTGCTCATCCCAGAAATGCCCAGACACAGACACATCCTGTCCCCAGGGAGGTGGGGGTGGGGGCAAGGCAGGACCTGAGGACAGCGTTGTACCCCAACCCAGACCTCAAGGTCGACCTCCCTCCCCAGGCACCCAGGTAACTGCCCTCCCCAGACCTAACCACTCAGAAAGCAAGGAATTTACCCAAATTTGAGTACAAAGGAAACCAAGGCATTCAAATGCCTTCTCTGAACTCTTCACAAGCTGGTGAAGCAAAGCCATGACAGATGCTCAGCACACTGTCGGAACTGGGTATTTCTTTTCTCTGTTTTATGCCCACAGATATTTATGAATTGGATTTTCTTGAAGAGCAGCTAGAGTAGAACCCCTCTAGGATTCTTCATGTAAACTCCTATGTCCTGTGTTCTAATGAAAGCCCCTGGGATCAATCGCAAATATGAGAGGAGAAGTTTTGTGAGAGTGGAAATTTTGTCTTTGAGGTACTTGCATCTTCCCAAAGCATGCAGCTTGAGAGCCTGTATAAAATTGTAGAAAATAGGAAGGATGAATCACAGATTGGAGGTTCAAGGATCAAGAATGGGCGATTCCGGCCCCGCCTATTTTTCAAAAGAAAAAAATCAGTATTTTTCAGCAAGATCAATAAAATACATACAGACACACATACATACAGATCTCGCCATACTCAAAGTAGAGGGGCATCCATTCAGCCATTTCAAGTCTTCAAGAAGGTTTTAGGAGTTCCTTTCGTGGCTCAGTGGTTGATGAATCCAACTAGGAACCATGAGGTTGCAGGTTCAATCCCTGGCCTCGCTCACTGAGTTAAGGATCTGGCATTGCCATGAGCTTTGGTGTAGGTTGCAGACACAGCTCGAATCTGGCATTGCTGTGGCTGTGGCGTAGGCTGGCAGCTGTAGTTCCAATTGGACCCCTAGCCTGGGAACCTCCATATGCTGCTGGTATGGCCCTAGAAAAGACAAAAAGACAAAAAAAAAAGGGTTTAGCACACCAAATAGCCAACCAAAATATGAGTAAACTCAGGAGGGAGGAGTTCCCACTGTGGTGCAGCGGGTTAAGGATCCAGCATTGCCATAGCTATAGTTAGGTCGCAGCTGTGGCTCAGATTCAATCCCTGGCTGGGAACTTCCATGTGCCACAGTGGCCAAACAAACAAACCCCCCCCCCCCACAACACACACACAAAACTCAGGAGGGAGAAATACGACTACAGCATGGATTGGTTCATCCACTGAACATTCATGGAGCGTGTACTCTGAATCAGACACTGCGCTAGGTTTGGGTGAAGATTCAGCAGCAGGCACCTCAAGGAAGTAACATTCTCTGGGTTGTTGATACATGACGTAAAGGACAAGGAGTCAAACTATGGAAGAACCCGGAGAAAGAACTTCCTAGTTGGATGGAAGAGCAAACAGACAGGAGCTTGGCATCCGAGGGGAATAGAGAGCAGACCAGTGGGGCTGATGGTCGTGAATGATGAGCAAATGATAGGAGAAGTTCGTGGGATAAAAAGAGATCAGCTCCGGTAGTGAGTCACAGCAAGGAGTCTGAATTTTGTGCTAAATATGATTGCAAACCATGGGAGGGTTTTAATCAAGAATCTGCAATCTTTGGATGTTTGTGCAATGACAGATCTTTTCAATGACTGATTAGACATGAGTGGAGGACAAGGTTTGCGGCAAGGAGGCTCGGGCACTAACCAGGCAAGAACATGGTGGCTTGGAGATAGATGGGGTCATGGAGACAGGGACAGGCCAATGGATTGAGGATGCATCCAGAAGGACTGTGGGAGTTCCCATTATGACTCAGGAGGTTAAGAACCCAAGTCCAGGCAGTCCCATATGCCACAGGTGTAGCAGTAAAAAGCAAAAAACAAAAACAAAAAAGGACCATGGATGTTTTCTACGTTTTTGCCCTATCCCCACAAAAAAAAAAACAAGCAGCCTCGAAATCTCTTTTTTAAATTGAAGTATAGTTGATTTACAATGTTGTGTTAGTTTCAGGTGTACCACAAAATGATTCAGTTGTGTGTGTGTGTGTGTGTGTGTGTGTATACACACAAACAGCACTTACAAGGGAAAAGAACCTGAAAACATACACATTTCTTTTAAGATTCTTTTCCCTTATAAATTATTACAAGTGCTGAGTAGAGTTCCCTGTGCTATAAGTAGGTCCTTGTTGGTTATCTCTTTTATATACAGTGGTGCTTATATTGTTAATCCCAAACTCCTAATTTATCCCTCTCTCAAAATCCAGTAACCACGGAAATTTCTCAATAACCATTCAAAATCCACTAAGAAAGAGAATTAGCCCTTCATCATGGGTCATATATTATAGGACAGCACATGTCTAGGCTCCACCTAAGAGCACACAGACTAGGTTTCGCACTGGCTATGCTATCGTCTTAATTTTGTTTTCTCTACAAATAAACATCTTGTGTCCCCCACAGCAAGCACAGTGCCTGAAACAAAAAAGAATGGTTAGCAGTTGAAGTGCATCATAATCACTTTCCCAACATTCATACTATCTTGATTTAGGATTTTCTGAATTTGTTTTCAACAGGAAAAAAAATATTTTTAAATTGGCAATCATCAAAGGGCCAAAGGTATCAAGACCTTTAATCTAATATTTCATTTCTTTTTTTTTTAATTCTTTTTACAGCTGCACCTGCAGCATATGGAAGTTCCCAGGCTAGGGGTCGGATCGGAGCTGCAGCTGGAGACCAACATCACAGCTGATCCTAGCCACATCTGCAACCTACGATGCAGCTTGCAGCAATGCTGGATCCTTAACCCACTGAGCGAGGCTGGGGATCAAACCTGTATCCTCCCAGAGACAACATCAGGTCCTTAATCCACTGAGCCGCAGTGGGAATGCTTAATATTTCATTTTTGATATCTATATTCTGATGACATTCCCATTACACTCTCCACCAGAGGTGTCTTAGGTTTAATATAAACTGAATATGCTTCTTTAATTTCAATAGCTTGCATAAACTGCCCAGCAAGATACAATCAAATTAGCAGTGTCTAGTCAAAGGCAATGGAACAGACAAGGGGGTGAAATCAAGGGTCCTGTCTCATTAGAATCACAATTATGAGTTGCTTCAGGAAACAAGGTCTGAAATATAGTAATCTTAAAAGCAAAATGGGAACAAAACACATGGAAATATACCTGCAGACTGACAACAAAAGAGAAATTGACCTTTAACAATTAATTATGTGGCACATTGGAAGAGTATAGAAAATGATATAATCTGTTTCATCTTTGTAAAAATAAATGCCGCTTCTAGAGCAAAGCAGTGGAGAGAAATGAAGCTATTCATTCTGTCTCGCTGCCAGGGAAGAGAGGTGGTGAAAAAGGTTCTACATGGCTTAAAAACGATCATTGCCTTGAACTCTGACCACTTTAGAATTCAAAAGAAAAATATTTTAATTTAGTTTCTTTTTTCCCATCCAATCACAAGCATCCTACTCCTTGGAAGGAACAGACCGAATTAACCCCCACAGTAAGCAGTCTGTGCTTCCCCACACATTTCTAAGAACCAAGGTTGTGATTTTGCAGAATCTAATTACCCAATGAATCTTTCCATTTCAGCCCAGCCTTGAGTTTTTTCAGCCACTGATGTCTGGAATCTTGGCTGAAAAAAAAAAAATCAATTTGAAAAGCAAATCGTCTAACAGCCATCAGCAGAATTAGATAATCCACAGATCTGCTTTTTAGAATGTATGCCTGATACACCCGCTATATTGCTACACGTTGGGGCAAAGACCAAAAGAGGCTACAGAACCTCCTTTTCTGACAGTCTGCCTTGGGAAGGAGAGATACCCCATTTTAATTTTTCCAGGCTGCTGGAAAAGGATCTGTTATCTGTTAACAGTGCTACACTACAGGTGTAAGTCCCCTTGACCTCTCAGGGGGCCATTCAGACTCCAAAGCAAATGTTTGCACTACTCTGGGTAGGAAGTCCCATGTTACTGATTTCTGGATGACTAACATTTCAGGATAAGCAATGATCTCCCCAGGGGAGGGGGGAGGGACTATGAGGGACTGGGAGTTTGTGGTTGGTAGATGCAAATTATTACATTCATTTGTTTGTTTGTTTGTTTGTTTATTGCTTTTTAGGACCACATCCATGGCACATGGAAGTTTCCAGGCTAAGGGTCGAATCAGCTGCGGCAAAAGCAACACAGGATCCGAGCTGCGTCTGTGACCTACACCACCGCTCAGGGCAACACCAGATCCTTAACCTACTGAGCAAGGCCAGGGATTGAACCATGGTTCCTAGTCGGGTTTGTTACTGCTGAGCCATGACAGGAACTCCCAAACTATTACATTAACAGTAATAAACTTTATTTCGTGTGAACAGGCAGGCTGAAGGCAAGTGGCTCTGGCACCAGTATATACACATTTATTTGAGTAATCTAACCTTGTACATGTATTACCTTTATCATTGTTTTTTTTTTCCTTTTTTGACCACGCCAAGGCATATAGAGTTCCTAGCCAGGGGTCAAATCTGAGCCTCAGTTGCGATCTATGCCGCAGCTGTGGCAACTCTAGATCCTTGAACCCACTGTGCCAGGCTGGGGATCGAACCTGCGTCCTGGTGCTGCAGGGACACCACTGATCCCATTGCACCGTGGCGGGAACTCAACCTTTACTATTTTTTAACATGAAGGTGGTTTACCTAAGGGAGGTGAATTATTGCCTTATATCATGGTCTTTATACTTCTTTGCATTAACAGCAACCTATAATCCACCCTCATCCCTTCCGGTGGCAAGTCTGATCCTTTCTTGACTTGCTGCATTGACTGTAATACAGATTCTTGACTGTTTCTAGCCCCAGCCCTGACAGGGGATGTTCACAAGCCAGAGCATCCCCAGGCACACACTGCACAGCTGCTGAAACACAGCGTCTCCCAGGTGCAAGCTGCATCTCACACCTGAAAAAGTGTACAAGATCACAGCCATATCCCACCGTATCCTCTACAGTAACTCACTCAGAGACAGTGATAAATATGAACAGTAATTCAAAAATCGTTTTGACCGACCTCACAAGCGATTCTAACAAAAGCATCTCATGGCACCAAAGCTGCTGGCCTCACCTAATGAAAGCATTGCTAAATCCCTGCGTTCACAATGGGCATCCTTTATCGGGCTGTTGCTTATACTTTGCCATTCCATGTAACAAAGCTACTGGACTCAGAGGGATACTGTGTATAACATTCCTGGGAGAGCATCATCCTATTCTGATCATCCTCCTTCTCTTTCTTTAAATCAAAATTGTTGTTGACATATATCAAGAAGTCACCTTTACCTTTCAAAAAACTAAAAATAGAGCTACCATATGATCTAGCAATCCCACTACTCTGCATACCTCTGGAAAAAACTCTAATTTGAAAAGATACCTGCACTCCAATGTTCACTACAACACTATTTACAATAGCCAAGACATGGAAACAACCTAAATGTCCATCCACAGATGAATGAATAAAGATGTAGTGTGTGTACATATACACGATGGAATACTACTCAGCCATAAAAAAGAATGAAATGATGTCATTTGCAGCAACAGGGAAGGACCTAGAGATTATCATCCTAAATGAACTAAGTCAAAGAATGACAAATATCATGTGGTATCACTTATGCGTGGAATCTAAAAAAAGATACAAATAAACTTTTTTATAAAACAGAAACAGACTCACAGACATAGGAAACAAATTTACCGTTACCAAAGGGGAAGGTGGGGGCAGGGGGAGAGGGATAAGTTAGGAGTTTGGGATTAACAGATCCACACTACAACATATAAAATAGATAAACAACAAGGACCTACTGTATAGTACAAGCAACTATATTCAATTTCTTGTAATAACTTATGTGGGAAAAGAGTCTGAAAAGTGATTATATATATTAATATGTAGCTAAATCACTTTGCCACACACCTGGAAGTAACAGAACACTGTAAATTGACTGGATTTCAATAAATAAATTTTAAAAAGGCACCCTGAATAACACATTTCTTAATACTATATCATTCTTGAAGGTTTTTAAAACTTTGGGTTTTATTAATGCATTGTGTTACTCCACTTGACATGTTACTATTTTACTAGAGACTTTTACAACTATCTTTATGGATGAGATTTTTCTTTCTAGTAAAATAATAATATGATAGTAGTAAGTAAAAATTTTCTTTCACTATCTTTTCAGCTTTTCATTTGAGGATTACATTGGCCTCATAAGATTCACTAAAAGACCTTTACTTTTGCCTATGTCTTATTTATTTCTGTTTATATCCACTGGAAATGAACATTCCTTTAAAAACTACAAGAAAACATCCTATCAAACCATTTAGACCCAATCTTTTTCTTCTTCAGGGGAGGAGGGTTTTAATAATACGTCAACTTTTTTTCCCCTACATACTTGTTACAATTTGTGTTTTTGCTCTTAAAACAAAACAAAAACAAAAACAAAAACAAAAAACCTTTACTTACAACAGCATTTACTGCTTCTGTAGGTTTCACTTCTTCCCCCCCACTTTTTAGGGCCGCACCCGAGGCATATGGAAGTTCCCAGGCTAGGGGTCCAATTGGAGCTGCAGCTGCCAGCCTACACCACAGCCACAGCAACGCCAGATCTGCTCCCTGCAGGTGTCTGCAACTTTGCCACAACTTGTGGCAATGCAGGATCCTTGACCCACGGAGCAATGTCAGGGATCAAACCTGAATCCTCATGGATACTAGTCAGGTTCTTAGCCCACTGAGCCACAATGGAAACCCCCTATAGTTTTCATGCCTATACACTTTTCCTATCAAGCCAGCTCTTTTCATTCTTGCTTTCCCCAGTTCATCTAATTCTGCTACCTTATCTCAACCTCCACTTCTTACTTTTTTTTTTTTTTGTCTTTTTGCCATTTCTTGGGCCACTGCAGAGGCATATGGAGGTTCCCAGGCCAGGGGTCTAATCGGAGCTGTAGCCACCAGCCTAAGCCAGAGCCACAGCAATGCAGGATCCGAGCCGCATGTGCGACCTACACCCCAGCTCACAGCAACACTGGATCCTTAACCCACTGAGCAAGGCCAGGGATCAAACCCGCAACCTCATAGTTCCTAGTTGGATTCGTTAACCACTGCGCCACGACGGGAACTCCTCCACTTCTTACTTTCTAAAGCCTGTCTTTCTCAAAGGTTAACCAAACATTTACTTATTCTATCAACACTTCCTCTCAAAAGCACACACACCCTCTTCACCTTTAGCACCATACTCTCCCCCTGTGATATAACCATACGGTCTCATTCTGTTCCTGTTTCTCTCTTCAACCTTGATGAAAATTTCTATCCATCCCAGGTGCCATTTGAGAGATGGACGCTCTTTGAAGGAAGATATTTTACTCTACTCCACTTTGCTTTTAGTTCCCCCACTGACACCTTGAGCCAAAGGGCTGACCCACTTTAAATGTTTTCGGAGCATCTGTGGCCCTTGGGAATAACTCCCTAATCCCACTGCCTGGTACTCCTTTGAGAAATGTTCATTTCCCAGCAACATGACCAGTGACTGTCAGGCACTCCCTGCTCCAGAGCACTGACAGCATACTGTTCACATGGACCTTCTTGCTTCACCCCTTCCTGTGGCTGCCTGTGCCTCTGTCTGCCTGCATGGATGCTTCATTACACTGCTGACTATAATCTCGAATTCATACTAATGAGGGGTTTCTGGGTTGGGGAGGCAAGGTAGGAGACATGCCTCCTAAGGTTCTCAAAGTAGTCGCTGTGCACTTATCATTAAAGACCCTGTATGTCTCTAGGGCGCTTGTGAGAAATTATCGCAACATTGTAAATCAACTATCCTTGAATATGACATTTAAAAATGAAAAAAAGATGGTAGATTTCAGGCTTCTTTGGGATGCAGGAAGTTCAGGTAATACTGGGGTTGGATGCCATGAGGTACCTCTCAGCTCTCACCTGGGGACAGTGGATTCTGCCCCCGGTGGGCCCCCCACACAGTGAAGCCGAACAAACCAACACGTAGGAATGTGGAGCTGAGAAAAGTTTACTGCAGGGCCATGCAAGGAAAAGGGTAACTTATGCCCTTAAAATATCCCCAACTCTCCGAACCAAAATTGTAAAGTATTTTTAAAAGCTATACTACTCAGCCATAAAAAGAACAAAATAATGCCATTTGCAGCAACATGGATACAACTAGAGATTCTCATACTAAGTGAAGTACGTCAGACAGAGAAAGACAAACACCACGTGATATCACTAATATTTGGGATTTAAAATATGGCACAAATGAACCTATCACAGAATGGAAACAGACACACAGACATACAGAACAGACTTGTGGTTGTCAAGGGGAAGGGGGAGGGAGTGGGATGGCCTGGGAGTTTGGGGCTGGTAGATGCAACTATTCCATTCAGAAGGGACATGCAATGAGGTCCTGCTGTGCAGCACAGGGAACCCTATACAGTCTCTTGGGATAGAACACGATGGAAAATAATGTGAGAAAAAGAATGTGTGTGTGTGCATATATATATATATATATATATATATGCATATATGTATATATGCGTGTACATATATGTATAACTGGGTCATTTTACAGCAGAAATTGGCACAATATTGTAAATCAACTATAATTTTAAAAAGCACTAACAAATAAAAGCTAGGTAAGGGAGAGGGTTACAGGGTAAGTGATCAGTTGGTGCACAGTTCTCAGATTGGCTGATGGAGAGGTCACAGGGCAGTGTCACAGGGGTTAACATGATCAATCCTTACGCTCCAGGAGGCCTGGGGCTATAAACCCATGCTCATCATCTATTGGGGGGGGGGGTTTCACATTTGAAAAATAACTCAGGAAACATGCATCCGATACTGTTATCCAGGTTCTTTAGAGAGGAGCTAAAGCAGAGGATAAGGGGGAAGGGTCCCCCCCACCTCACCCCCCAAGGCCCTCTAGGGTTCTGCTCCAGGACAGACCCAGCGCCCTCCAATGCCTGATTCCTCCACATCGGCCCAGTTTTGAGTCACTGGGTCTTAACCCTGCCCCCTTTGCTCAGCCTGGTCCTTATGGGGAAGAGGGTTTTCCATTCCTGATGCAGAAGAATCTGGAGGCCTTGATGCTGAGGGTTACCAGGGCAATGAGGGTTTAGTGCTGTCCAGAAAGCAGTGAACCCTCTTCCCCGATGCCCGCCCCCGATGCTGGGAGACTGACACCAGGAGGGGTGGTGTGTGTCCTCTGAAGGTCCTTTGCGCTCAGCTCTGCAGCCCCAGGACTCAGACTGTGCCCTTCTTAGGAGGCTTTTCATATTGCTGTCAAAACTCATTTCACCCTGAAATGCTGGCACAAAAAAACGTCCTGGTCGCGGGACACCTTGCCTTGGGCTTCTGGGTTCATTCATTCTACCAGCTTTAGAATGAAAACCAGCCTTGGCAATCAGCAAACTCTAAAATAAAGTTTCTACAGGACAGGACACCCAACCCCCAAAACATCTCCCTATTGTGCCTGAACTTTCCCACAAAGAAAGTCCATTAGCAGAATTCCCGTTGTGGCTCATCGGAAATGCATCCGACTAGTATCCACAAGATTGTGGGTTCGATCCCTGGCCTCACTCAGTGGGTGAAGGATCTGGCGTTACCGTGAGCTGTGGTGTGGGTCACAGATGCGGTTTGGATCTGGCATCGCTGAGGCTGTGGCATAAGCCAGCAGCTGCAGCCCCAGTTTGACCCCTAGTCTGGGAACCTCCATATGCCACGCAAGAGAGAAAGAAAGAGAGAAAGAGAGAGAGAGAAAGAGAGAAAGAGAGAAAGAGAGAAAGAGAGAAAGAAAGAGAGAAAAGAAAGAGAAGAAAGAGAGAAAGAGAGAAAGAAAGAAAGGAAGGAAGGAAGGAAGGAAGGAAGGAAGGAAGGAAGGAAGGAAGGAAGGAAGGAAGGAAGGAAGGAAGAAGGAAAAGAAAAAGAAAGAACGAGCAAGCCAGCCCATTATCATGTCATTGAATATGCAGCTGGAGATAAATGTCCCCTAGAAATGCTATGATACAAACTTCCCGAGGGGAAGCATCTTGCTATTGTTAGGAGACCTTTTCCCATGTTGAGAAGACATACATATTCCTGCTTATGCCTGAGTTAACTTGAATTTCATGCTAACCCAAACAGCCTGTTTGTGGCCAACCAAACACACATTGTCCCTCTGCTTTAATTATTAAAGAAAAGGGCGTGCTGAGCAGAAGGAAAGGATGTCCATGTTAAAAATAAAGATTAAATGCCTCCCTTCCTGGGACACCAATGCTGGGTCTCCTTCGACGATAAGACTCCCTTCCCAAGGGCCAAGGCCATCCCGCCTCGCTGTGCACATGACCCTTATTTGTTGATTTATTTTAGAGATCTTAAAGGAAGGTATCCCTGTCTTGTTTGATGTTCTTTGTTCTAACAATAAGGCAGAAAGTCGATGGGTCCCAGGCAGGGCAACTGGGATCTGTCCCCCGCGGCAGATATTTCAAGATGAAGATTACGGCAGCAACCGCGAGGAGCTGTGTCCTGCTTGGGTAAAAGGCAGAGACCACATGTTTCTCATTCTTGAGGTCACGTGGGCAGAGAGGCTCCTGGGGAGGGGGGGTCAGAGAAGGGAGGGTCGTCAGATCATAATACATCCGGTCAACTTCCCAGAGACCCTTGCGCTAGAATCATCTTGGCTAAAAGATGGGCACACACTGGGGAGGGCTCTGGGTCAGGCCAAATGTGGGCTCGAGGCCAGATGAAGCAAGATGATTGTCCAGAGGAAGCCCGGAAGGACGGCCCCCACGCAAGGGATTTAAACCACCTCCAAAGCACAGGTTGCTCTTCTCCTCTCTAGCTTCTCTCCATTTTTATCTCTCTCTCTGCGCTCCCCTCCATCCAACACCCCCACCCCGCCCCTGCCATGCTTCTTCGACACCTCTCTCTTTTTTTTTTTTTTGCTTTTTTGTTAGGGCCACACCCATGGCACATGGAAGTTTCCAGGCCAGAAGTGGAATCAGAGCTGCAGCTGCTGGCCTACACCAGTCACAGCAATGCAGGATCCTAGCTGCATCTGTGCCTACACCCCAGCTCACAGCAACGCCGGATCCTTTACCCACTGACAGAGGCCAGGGATCCAACCCGAATCCTCATGGATACTAGCCACAGGCGGAACTCCTCTCTCTCCTCTCTGGGGAAACAGCCTCTTTATTTGCCTCACCACCCTAAGTCTCTTGGCTGAACTTGTTCTCCAAAGGGTCAAGGACTGGGGCCCTACATCAAGCTCTATGGCCCTTGTGGTCTAGGGGTTAGGGTTCAGCGCTTTCACCCCACGGCCACTCAAGAACAAGACATAGAACTGTGCTGAAAACCACACTTCTCTGGAGCAGATCTTCAGAATAACCTGAGAGGCTTGCTTTCCAGGCTAGAAGCCTCAGCCTGGCTCAAAAAAAGACCAACCAACCAACCAAACAAACAAAAAAACACGCTTTTTTCTTCTTTTTATAGATTGTTTTCTGATTATTTTCCTCAACATTCCTCATCTTTCTAAGACGTTACCAGGGGTGGGAGAGGGAGTGCGGAGAAGTGCGTAAAGGAAGAAGGTGTGTTTAGAACCAAAACGTAGAGTCTAGACTTAGGGGGCAGGGAGGGTTTATAAAGGATGCCAAGGATAGAGACAACAGAAGATTAAAACAGCAAAGGGGAAAAAAAATGTTTCTTTTTCAATGATTCTATATTGAGACTATGACCTGAGCTAGATGCTGAGTGCACCACCCCCCCATCCCGGGCCCCCCCAGACTCCTGGGTCTCTGTCTTCATAGAGTTGTCTGGTTATGACTCCAGTACAGAGCAAGCAATACCGCCTCATCTATGGTACAAATAGGGGAGAAGGGGTATATTAAAGCCTGTGATGGGGCAACCATGTTTAGGGGTTCAAGGAAGGAGTAACACGCACACACCACCCCCCTGAACAACCTGACAACAGCCAGGACACACCTTGGCCTTTTATCAACAGAGCTACATGGACCTACAGAGGTATCTGAGCATGCACACTACTGGTTAACAGTGGGTCTCCCCCGCTTTTTGTTTAATATAATTGCCAGATGAAAAATCAAGAGGTTTTTACAAGAAAATGCAGATTTTCTGAGTTCTCCTGGCAACCAAAAAGGAAAGACCCAAACATGACTGGACATCGACTCAAGGTGAACAACCGTCACCCGCCTTCTGTAGCCCTGGCCAGCCTGCTCCAAGGAATGCAGGCCCCTCCCGTTCCCAGCCCCTCCCTCTGGACCCTGTTCAGCACCCCGTTACCTGCTTGCGCAGGAGGTTTTGTGAGTCTGGGAGACCTGCCTTCAATGGTCCCCTAAGGTGGCTTTCACCAAAGCGGCCTCCTTATGCTGATCTCTCCACTGAAACTGACAGATGGACACGTTTTTCCATCCCCGACGCCCACCACACCCAGTTTCCACACAACCTTATGGGAAAAACTAAAAACGACATTCTTTCTCAAGTGGCCACATTTTGCACGGCTTCTCTCTCACAACTCGTGTGTGGCACTGCGGCTGTCGGCTTTGATAGCTTATTTCTGCAACGTTAAGAGAAGATGTAATATTGGCTGTTCAAAGCTCTCTTTGGTCTTTCCTGGTCTCCTACCTGAAAGCGGTGCCTACCCGCAAAAGACAGGCAGCTTGAACCGATTCTGATTAGGATGGACCCACCGAGGTGAAGATAGTGTGTGATGATTGGGGTCCACCAGTAGCTGATAAACAACCAAATACCCATTCACCTCCAGCAGCCCGACCTTATTCCATGACCCCGCCTTTTAAAGCAATCTACGCCACCTTAGATAACACTCTGGCTTAATATGCAGCATCATTCCTGGAGGTTTACTTAAGGATGCCCATTTACACAGAACAATGAGCTCCAAAGCAGCAGGGAGTCTTGAGAGTTAGCAGGAGAAAAAACCCTAAAAACGTAATTATTTTGGCTAACAAAACGCGCACAGTCTTGGCTTCTGATGTAATACCATGTCATTGCAAAATACAGGACTCTATTTAGGAAACAATGATTTCGATTCTCAGCTGGAAGGAACGAGGTGCCTGTTGAATATGATCACGAGTGGTGAAAGAAATTTAAATCACACAAATATTGCACAGCACGGCTTAATCACAGACATCGACACCTTAAGCCTCCTACCTTTTCTGCCTAATGAATTCTGTTTTTTAGTTAAATCACGGGAATAGCAGAATTCCATACTATTAGATCTAGACTATAGATGCAGAATAAAAACAGTGAACCCAGGTTACCATAACTCACCTACTGAAAGAAAAATGCTCTCAAATTGGGTCAGAAAACAAAAATCTACCTCTCCACAGAAACTGGAAAGGGCAAAAAGAAAGATTGGGCCCGAATCAATCAAGAAAGCAGGGGTTGCAACAATAGCATGAGAAAAAAAGTTAAATTCAAGGTAATAAGAACAAAAAGAGGAAGAAGCAGTTTCTGAATCCAAAGAGTAAAATTGGACAATGTAGACACAATGATTATGAACTCTTAAGGGCTTAGTTGCATAGCACTGAAATGTAAAAAATAGAATTATATATTGAATATAAATCGAAAGTTGATAGGAGTTCCCACTGGGGCTCAAAGGAAACGAATCTGACTAGCATCTGTGAGTATCCATGAGGATGCAGGATCCCAAGCCTCACTCAGTGGGTTGGGGATCCAGCATTACTGTGAGCTGTGGTGTAGGTCACAGACGCGGCTCAGATCCCTAGTGGCTATGGCTGTGGTGTAGGCTGGCAGCTGCAGCTCCAATTCAAGCCCTAGCCTGGGAACCTCCATATGCCAAGGGTTCAGCCCTAGAAGAAAAACAAAAAAAAAAGCAAAAGTTGATCAACAGAAATAAGGAGACACTGGACAGAACACAATAGAAATGAGAAAGGATCAACATACTACTTCTACTTCTGCATTTTCCGTGCATGAAGACTGGAAGGAAGAAAAGAGCTACAGAGAATGTGAAAAATGTAAGGAACAAAGTTCATTTAATCATTTTGTCTACACATAAAATTAAACATAAAATTCTCAGGACCAAACTTTTTCCTTTTTTTTTTTTCCTTTGGCTGTACCCACAGCATGTATAAGCTCCTGGGCCAGGTCACACTCAAGCCACAGCAGTAACCAGAGCCACAGCAGTGACCATGCCAAGACCTTAAAACCATACTTTTTCAAATGCGCAAAACCACTTAGAAAAAAAATGTCCACAAGAAACGTCAGTAGCTCCCTGAAGAGGAAACAAGTCAGGAAATTTCTGGACCACAATCCAGGAATATTGAAAGCAGCTCTTTTGCCCATTTCCTGTTTGCCCATTTCTGTTCCCCTCTAACCTTAAAAGCACCTGATGATAGGAATGAGATCACTAACCCAACTCCTGACTTTTGCTCTCCTGCACACACCATGCCTGGCCTAACCTGCTGATTCTTTTCCTAGATGAAAAGAAGTAAGGACGAAGAATTAAGCAATTAAAGAATGACTAGTGCTCTCTCTCTCCAGTGGCCCCCTTAGCAATCCTGCAGGCAAGGAAGAAGGATGCAGAACCTAACCTCCTGCCTCGGTGATTCATAGAGATTCTTTCCCACATTTTCTTTTATGTATTTAATTTTGTTTCCTCTAAAAACTATCATGGTTGGAGTTCCGTTATGGCTCAGCGGGTTATAAACCTCACTAACATACATGAGGATGCAAGTTCAGTCCCTGGCCTCAATCGGTGGGTTAGGAATATGGCACTGCCATGAGCTGTGGTGTAGGTTGCACACATGGCTCAGATGCCACCTTGCTGTGGCTGTGATGCGGGCTGGCAGATGTAGCTCCAATTCGACCGCTAGCCCAGGAACTTCCATGTGCCTGGGATAAGGCCCTAAAAAGCAAACAACAAATAAATAAACAAACAAACAAACATATATCATGGTTGAGCAGATCTTCAGAGTGGGTTTTGAGGACATGAGTCAGTCTTCTCCCCAAATTGCTACCCTTCTGATTAAAGCAACTTCCCTTTCTACCAACACTTGCCTCCAGTATTGGCTTTTGAGAAGGGAGCACCTGAACCTGAGTTTGGCAACAAGATTACACTCTTTTAAAACAGGAAGAAAATAATAGCGACAAGCCAACCTCCCAGACATTTGTGAACTCTTCAAGCAAATCTTGGGTCAAGTTGAAATCGAAGGCATAGTGCAGACTGGCTGATAAAACCTGCAAATGAGAACAGAATGGATGGGGTCTTGCAGCAACACCCTGGGCAGCCAGCTTTGTGAGTCACTGAAGGGGAGGGGGTGGGGTGCCCATATTGGCCAGAGGACCACCTCCTGCTGAGAAGTAAAGTAGCCTTTTTCTCCCTAACACTTAAGTGTCTAATGAACTCATCATCGAACTCATCATCAATATTATCAAGTCCTCTGTTTTTGAAAACCTACTGAGCTCAGTTTCTAAAGTAGATTTGAGACTCTGGGGAAAACGGCAGCAGATGTGCTTTTTTTTTTTTTTTTTTTTTTAAGAATCATGTGGCAAGACACTAATAAAAAATGAGAAGCTTCCAGTTAACCTAATCTAGGAATGTGAGCAGAAAAAATAAATGATGAAAATTAAAAATGAAAGAGGGTAAATAAACACAGATGCTCAGGAAATTTAAAGGCTTATAATACTGTACAAATTAACCCAATGTTAATAAATTTGAAAATCTGGAGCAAAGGGATGTTTCTAGGAAATTCGAAAGTATAAAAAATGGACTCTGGAAAAGAGATGAGATTAAAGTGGAAAAATGGATGTCTAATAAATTAGAAAAGTTCTCAAGGAGTTATCCCTAAGAAAAAAGCATTTGGAATTAGAAGGAAAGGGGCCTAATGAACCAATTACAGAAGACAATTTTCCCACCTGGGATCTACCAAAATTTAAGCCAAAATGTAACTTAATGGTGAAATAGTACCGGCATTTTTTATTTATATCTGGACCTGAGGCATGTGGAGGTTCCCAGGCTAGGGGTTGGATGGGAGCTACAGCTGCTGGCCTACACCAGAGCCACAGCAATGCCAGATCCAAGACATGTCTGTGACCTATGTCACAGCTCACGGGAATGTCAGATCCTTAACCCACTGACAAGGTTATGGATCAAACCCACATCCTCACAGACACTATGTCGGGTTCTTAACCTCCTGAGCCATCACAGGAACTCCAGTACTGGCATTTTTATCAGGAAGAAGGGCAGAATAGCTCCATCGCCAACACTTATTACTAGAGATCGAGTAAAGGAAGGAAACAAAAGCAAATACATAAAAGATACACAGATTCAGAAAAAAGACAAATACTGTCCTTTGCAGACAAAACGTCCACATTTTCTTTTTTAGCTGCAGCAGAACTGTGCAAAAGTTCCCTGACTGGGGATGGAACCTGTGCCACAGCAGCAACCTGAGCCACAGCAATAACAGCACCAGATCCTTAACCCATTGCACCACTAGGGGACTACCTTTAAAAGTCTAAGACACTTCAGGAGTTCCCGTCATGGCTCAGTGGTTAACGAACCCAACTAGTATCCATGAGGACACAGGTTCAATCCCTGGCTTTGCTCAGTGGGTTAAGGATCGATCCGGCATGGCCGTGAGCTGTGATGCAGGCTGCAGACGAGGCTCGGAGCTACAGCTCCAATTCGACCCCTAGCTTGGGAAATTCCCTATGCCACAGGTGCGGCCCTAAAAGACAAAAGACAAAAAAAAAAGTCTAAGACACTCCAGAAACCTGAAATAGTCTATTTTTCTTCTTTAACAAACAAAAAGAAAAATCTAAATAAAAAAAAAAACACAAAATGTTAGTATTTCTATATCCGGAATGGTCAATAAATGATTGCTGATTTCTGATTTTGTGTGTGTGTTGTGTGTGTGTGTCCCAAAAAGGGGCAGAGGGATAATGAAATCAGACCTTTTTGGTGGTTTCGAATGTAAACTGTTTCACATATTCAAGGAAATAAACACACACAGGCCCTGTGTGAACAGCTGAACCTGTTCCTTAGCACACAGAAAGAGGAGGGTTCTAGAATAATACCAATACAGAAGTGTATCAAAAATAGGACTTAACCGGCACATTATAAATCAACTGTACTTGAATTTAAAAAATAGGACTTAAATAAAATGTTTAAATATTTATATCTAATTTTAGCAGGAGTAGGTCTAAGTGGAATCATTCTAGGAATAAAAAGAGAAACATTAAAACATTTACTAATTTATTATTCAGAACATTAATAGAATGAAGAAGAAAAATATAGAACCATCTTGAGTGCTGCCTAAAAGATCCATTTAAGGAAAGTCAAAATTATCCCAACTGAAAATTCTCAAGCAAAATAAAATAGATATTCTTAAACAAACAAAAAAGATTGCAGAGTTCCCATTGTGGCTCAGCAGGTTAAGAACCCAACCAAGTGTCCACAAGGATGCAGGTTTGATCCGTGGCCTCGCTCAGTGGGTTAAAGTTCTGGCGTTGTCACAAGGTGCAGCATAGACTGCAGAGGCGGCTCAGATGCGGTGTTGCTGCGGCTGTGGTGTAAGGTCTCAGTTGCTCCTCTGATTCAACCCCTAGCCTTGAAAGTATGCCATATGCCACAACTTTGGCCTTAAAAAAATGAAAAAAAAAGGGGGGGAAAAAATAACCCTATTGATATTTAGCACTAATGACACTGCATGCCTAGAAAATCCAACCAAAACTATAGGAAAATGTCATTGCATATCTTTCAATATTGTTATAAGCTATAATGGAAAATGACTTGAAAAATACATATATATATATAAAACCGAATCACTTTACTATACTCCTGAAACTAATAACTATAAACTAAATCAACTATATGTCCAAAAAAAAAAAAAAACCCAAACAGGAAAACAATCTTAAATGGTAGGAGCACTCAAGAAGGAGATTGTTGACATAATTAAAACACAAAACACAAAATTAGGGACTTCTTATAAGACTCTATAACCAGTTATAAATGCAAAGATGGAAAGATACCATCTATAATTTTCAAAGAAATATACAGTATCCCTGAGTAGATTAACAAGAAATGTGTCAGACCTCTTTAAGAAAATGTTTACACCGAGGAAAATACAATGTGGGAAGAAAAAAAAAAAAAAAGACAGCAACTCCTTTTTAATCTGTTGGTTCCTACACTTAGTCTTCCTTGGGCAGGGACTGGGGACAGCTTTGTCCTACACCCCATGCCCTTCCTCCGAGGCTCACACCAGCGGGTGTCCCCCTACCTCCCGTTCTGGGTACCCTCTCCATCCCTGCTTCACCACGCTCAAGCCACGTGGCTCCTCAATGCCTGTGGACATTCTCAGTAAACTCAGCATCACAAAGGTGATCCTCCGCCCTGTGGAAGGACGCCCATTTCCTTCACTCCCCCTTCACCTTCTGGGGGTGGGCAGAATGTGGGTCCCAGAAGATTCCTGCTCTAATCCCGGAGAATATAATTATGATGAGATATCACCTTTGAATATGGTACCTTCCATGGCAAGAAGGATTTTGCAGGTGTGATGAAGGTTACTAGTCAACTGTCCTTAAGGTAGGATGTCATTCTGGATCCCCTGGGTGGACTCAATGTCATCATGGGAACCCTTTTTTCTTTTTCTTTTTTGGCTGCACCTGAGGCAGAAGTTCCTGGGCCAGGGATGGAACCTACAACACAGCAGCGACCCCAAGCACTGCAATGACAAGGCTAGATCCTTAACCCACTGAGCCGCCAGGGAACTCCTCACAGGAACCCTTAAAAGCAACTGCAGGAGTTCCCATCGTGGCGCAGTGGTTGACGAATCCGACTAGGAACCATGAGGTTGCGGGTTCGGTCCCTGCCCTTGCTCAGTGGGTTAACGATCCGGCGTTGCCGTGAGCTGTGGTGTAGGTTGCAGACGTGGCTCGGATCCCGCCTTGCTGTGGCTCTGGTGTAGGCCGGTGGCTGCAGCTCCGATTCAACCCCTAGCCTGGGAACCTCCATATGCCGCGGGAGTGGCCCAAGAAATAGCAACAACAACAACAACAAAAAAGACAAAAGATAAAAAAAAAAAAAAAAACAAGTGCAGGAGCTGAAGCCAGGCTGAAAAGAATGTAGAAAGGCACAAGTGCCACGGCTGGCTTTGAAGACGGAGGCAGGAACGTGGGTGACCCCAGCAAGTAAACAGGGACCTTGGTCCCGTGTTTCCAAGAAACTGGATTTTTCCAACAGCCTACATCTGGAAGCAGACTCTCCCCCGAAGCCTCTAGCTGAGAGCCCAGCCTGGCAGACACCTGGGTCTCTGCCTTTTGAGACAGAAAACCCAGCTGGACCCAACAGGACCACTGATGCATAAAACTGGGAGTAGTAACACCCTTGGGAAATCTTATCCACTCTGCCGTTCCTTCCCACTCTGTCTTCATCAGAAACTGCACCAGATCCAAATGCCCACACTCTCACCACCAAGGCTCAGCCTAATCTCCCTCCCTCCTCCAGCACCCACCCCTCTTCTGCCTTGACAGAGCGAATTGCTCCATCACAGTGCTGTTGCCATGGAAGGGGGCTGTGTGGTGTCACTGAGCCTAATTCCTGGCTGTGTAGCTTCATCAACCACCCTGCAGCCCTCGAAGTTTCTGGGAACCACATGTGGTTCTTTTTTAAAAAGCTTCTCTGAGTCCCCAGTGCGGCTCAGCTTAAGGACCTGACGTTGTCTCTGTGAGGATGCAGGTTGAATCCCTGGCCTCATTCAGTGGGTTAATAAGGATCCAGTGTTGCCGTGGCTATGGGGCAGGCCTACAGCTGCAGCTCCAATTAGACCCCTAGCCTGGGAACGTCCATATGCCGCAGGTGCAGCCGTAAAAAGAAAAAAAAAAAAGTTTTTCTGGAGTTCTCGCTGTGACACAGTGTGTTAAGGATCCAGTGTTGATGCAGCTGTGGTGCAGGCCACAGGCTTGGCTCAGATCTGATCCCTGACCCAGAAATTTCCCTATGCCATGGGTACAGCCAAAAATGAACAAAAATGGTCTTCTGCTTAAAGTTACCACTGCAACTTTTCTCAGTAGTATCAAAGCACCTGACTAATACAATCATGTTTTACTATTATGCACCTTCAAAAGACTCCTTTTTCCTTTTTCAATTCCCTTCTTCATCAAACCGCTCTAAGAATTGTCTCCGGGAGTAGTCTCCATTTCCTTCAGCTCAGTCCTCAAGACTTTCCAATTTGGTTCCTGTCTTCACCACAGTCCTGAAACGCTGCTTCCCAGATGACCAGTTATCTCTGTCTCTGAATCCAAGGGCCAGGATCTCTCCATGGGGACCTGTCAACACCATTCAATGGGGCCGCACAGAAGCATCCCTGTCTCAAGGTACCACCTCTTCTCCCTGCACTGAAGTGTCCTTCTCTCCAGGCACCACCAACTCCTGCTGCTCCTTTGAACTCTCGGGCCACCTCTCAATCTCTTTTCCCAGATAATCCTCTGCCAGGCAACTATGAAACGTTGGAATTGCTCACGATTTGATCCCTTCTATTTTCTCCCCACACTGTCTCCCTAGGAGAGCTCATCCACCTCCAGATCCTAACACCATCCAGACGTGGTCCCCTCCTGATTAAACAGCTATGCCCAGGCCTAGCTTCACAAGACCCAGGTTTGCAGAGCCAATGCCTACTCTGCAGAGCCATTCAGACGTCACACAAGTTTCTCCAATGCCCCAAACTGAGCTGATGCTCTTGCCTCCTAACCTTGTTCTTTCCGCTTTTCCCATCTCAGTGCAGGGCGCCACCTTAAAGACAGGTGCTCCAACCAGGAACATCTGAGTCACTCTCGATTGCTTCATTCCCTTCACCCCTCCCACTCAATCTTTCAGGAAATCTGGTTCGCATCACTTGCTAAGCACCTCCCCACTCTGTCCGTGTCTCTGGAGACCCAATCATCCTCACAGTCTGGGTCCCACTCATCACTTTTGTGGACCAAAGAGATACCACTGGTTTCTTTGCTTCCTCCCTTTCCCCCAATCCAGACTTCCTCAGTGTGAGCTAAGATCATCTCGCTTCCTGTTTAAAACACTTCCCCGGCTTTCTGTTTTATTGTGAAGACAATCTAAAGTCCCTGGTCCAATGAACCTACGTGTTCTGAACGCTAGCTTGGTCCCCCAGGGGCTTTTCCAAGGTCAATGTCTTTTCCAGCCATCACCCCCTGTACTGGCTAAGAGCTGGCCACGCTGGCCAGCATTCAGTCCCTCTCACCACCCTCTTCCTTCACCCTGGACCCACCTCAAAGATCTGCTCAGCGTGACAGTTTTAAAAGGGGAGAAAAGGGGGTGGGGGGAAGAACCTCAGCGAATCACGGAGGCAGGAGGTTGGGTTCTGCATCCTTCTTCCTTGCCTGCAGGACCGCTAAAAGGGCCACTGGAGGTAGAGAGCTAGTCATTCTTTAATTGCTTAATTCTTCATCCTTACTTCTTTTCATCTAGGAAAAGAATCAGCAGGTTAGGCCAGGGGTGGTGTACATTCAGGAGAGCACACTTCAGGAGTTGGGTTAAAATGCCCAGAGATCTCATTCCTATAATTAGGTTCTTTTAAGGTTAATGAGGAACAGAGGATTCCTGTTGTGGCTCAGCAGGTAACGAACCTGACTAGTATCCTTGAGGATTCGAGTTTGATCCCTGGCCTCATTCAGTGGGTTAGGGATGTGGTGTGGCCATGGGCTGTTGTGTAGGTCACAGATGTGGCTTAGATTCCGAGTCGCAGTGGCTGTGGTGTAGGCTCACAGCCCCTAACCTGGGAACTTCCATATACCACAGGTTTGGCTGTAAAAAGAAAAAAAAAAAAAAAAAGACAGGAGCCAGGACCAGCAAAGCCACCAAGGTTAGGGGTGAACAGAACTGGACAAACAGAAAAGAGGCAAAAGAGCTGCTTTTAATACTACTAGACTGTGGTCCAAAAATGTATTTATTTACTTTTGCATTTTAGGGCCGCACTCTCCGCATATGGAGGTTCCCAGGCCAGGAGTTGAATTGGAGCAACAGCTGCCGGCCACAGCCACAGCAACGCAAGACTCAAGCCACGTCTGCAACCTACACCACAGCCCACGGCAATGCCAGATCCTTAACCCACTGAGCAAGGGCAGGGACCGAACCCGCAACCTCATGGTTCCTAGTTGGATTCATTTCTGCTGAGCCACAATGGGAACTCCTGTGTTCCAAAAAATTTACTGTCTTGTTTCCTCTTCAGGGAACTATTGACATTTCTTGTGGACACTTTCTTCTAAATGGCTCTGCACACTTGAAAAGATATGGTCTTGGGAATTCCCTGGTGGCTGTGCTCTTATTGTAAGACACATTTCTCCTGCTGTTCATTCAAGTGACACCTTTGCATCTTCCACAATTCAGTTTAAACCACTATCACACAGGCTATTTCAGACAAGCCTATCTCAAGCCCCTCCATCACCTCTCATTCTGCACCCAATGACCTTATCATTTCCTTCCACTTGTAATTACAGGCTTCCCTGTTTGTCCTCAGACCTCCCCACCAGTCTAAGAGTCCCACGAGATTGGAGACTTTTCCTAGAACACCCTAGATGCTTACTATCTTAAGATGTAAACCAGGGCCTTAATTGTGGTGGAGTAATGAACCTAAGGGCATGTGTTAAGTAAAGCTTAGTACATACCCACACTGCATGAATATGTAGCCATTTAAGAGAATGATTTAGTTCCTGGTCCTACAAGAACATGTCAGAATCCAGAATATATTGTTGAAGGAAAAGAGCAAGTTGCCAAAGAGTGAATATGATAGGATTGGGACTTCCAGGCACTGCTTGGGAGAGTTGTTAAGCAACGTAATACATAAATAAGGCCCTGCCATCTCTCTGGATGGACCACACATGTACACAGTAATCACGACCAGTCCCAGCCTGCAGCTATGCTGATGGGTGAATGTGCCAGGTGCTGGCCCAGATACCTGTCTAAAGACCATTTGGCCCATAAGCTGACAGACCATTCTCAGTATTTCTTTTCAATTATCTGCAGAGGCAATACTTACCTAAGACTTAATTTTTATTTATAAGCGTTTGTGTGTGTCTGTCTGTCCATGTGACTCCAGAAACCTCCCCCCCAAGCATAAGTGGTATTTTCTCCAGGTAATGGAATTTCAGGTAATATTCATCTTCAGCTTCAGGCTTGTCTACACTGTCTAAAAATCCGAGTCCTTTTCTTTAGGAAACAGAGACACATCCAGTGATGGTGAAGTGGTTTGAATTCAGTGTAGGTTTTTTGGTTTGTTTGTTTTTTGGTTTTGGTTTTTTAGGGCCGTACCCTCGGCATGTGAGGTTCCCAGGCTAGGGGTCCAATCGAAGCTACAGCTGCAGGCCTGCACCACAGCCACAGCAACGTGGGATCTGAGCTGCATCTTCAACCTGCACCACAGCTCACAGCAACACTGGATCCTCAACCCACTGAGTGAGGCCAGGAATCAAACCCTCAACCTCATGGTCCCTAGTCAGATTTGTTTCTGCTGCGCCAAAACAGGAACTCCTGAATTCAGTGTAGGGAAGCTACTGATCACTAAGAAACATCAGTTGGTCCGTGTAAACCAGACGATTCATGGCCTGGGGCTCCCTCTGGTTTTCTCTCTCCTCCCTTCCCATATGTTGGGGTACACTGGAGCTGAAAAGTGGGTGCAGGATTCCTGCTCTGCCCAAGATTCGTTCTTGCCTAACATGTACCTTTATGGGAACCATAAAACCTGCCAAGCAGGCAGCCAAGGGCCTTAAAAAAAAAACAAAAACAAACTGCCTCCGTTCCACTGCAATACTCCAAAATATGTTTCCAAGCACCCTGGCCCTCTTTTGTAAGAATGTAAAAAATATCAGCAAAACGTAAACATCTGTGCACACATGACTATAAATGAAAACTTCACCCTTTCTTTTTCTTTTTTGGCCACCCCGAAGCATATGGAGTTCCCAGACGAGGGATCAGATCCAAGCGGAAGTTT
Organism: Phacochoerus africanus; assembly: GCF_016906955.1. Classification (NCBI taxonomy): domain Eukaryota; kingdom Metazoa; phylum Chordata; class Mammalia; order Artiodactyla; family Suidae; genus Phacochoerus; species Phacochoerus africanus. The sequence continues at coordinate 25,294,427 of NC_062558.1, read as the reverse complement.
GGATCTAAGCTGCAGCAACACCAGATCCTTAACCCACTGTGCCGGGCCAGGGATTGAACCTGTGTCCCACTGCTCCCAAGACACCTCAGATCCAAGTGAACCACAGAGGGAACTCCCCATATCGTCACCATTTTAAAAGGATAATTTGCATTTCTTGCCATGTGTTAGAATATCCGTAATTTTGGACGCCCCACACTGAGGCAAGTAGGACTCAGGGTGGTATCAGCTCCATTTTCCAGAGAGGAAAACTGAGCTTCTTACTTTGTAAGTGAGCAAACCAGGCTCCCTTCTTAGACACCGTTATTGCAAAAGGCCTCCTCCACCTTCCACCCTGCTTGCATCCAAGAGAAACCAAATATTAATTACAGGAAAACAGGCATAAAATAAAACACACACAAATGGAAAAAGTCAAAATCCGAAAGAAGCAAATTCTATCTTTGAGCCCATAAAAGGAAGATAAAAATGATGAATACCGCAATTAGGATGAAGAAGGAGAAAGATCTATTTCATAATCACCAGCCTTCCTGGGTCTAGGGGAAAAGGTTTCTTTTCAAGACACATGTCAGAACAGCCCTGTGAGTTCATGTTCAGACCCCTTACAGCTTAGGTCTCCTCTCCAATGTGAGGTCTTCGATTACAGCATCTGCCAAAACACATGCAGATGAGGTTCTCATGCGTGAAGGAGTATTTCTAAAATACTGAGATAGTTTCATCAGAGACCAAAACAATCTGGAAAATAATCACAAACAGGAACATAAAGAGATACCAGATTTTCCTATTCAAATAATAAGTCAGCTTTTATGACAGTCATTCAATTTGATCCAAGAATAGCGCTTGGCTAATTAGACAGGAGTCAGTTTAATAACCAGCTGACATTAATACGAATAGACATGGATTACATGCTAAATTGGTTACGACTGCAAAAGATCGGTAAAAGCGGGTTCATTATTGGATGAAATTGGAGGGATCCTAAGTTCACTTCTTGGCTACCTTTAAAATTCCTGGCAGTGAAAGCGTCACTGAACCTTCATATACTCATGCCTTCCTACTGAAGACCTACTAAGTGTCAGCCACTTAGAGTTTTTTGGTAGCGACACAGATGTTTTATTTCCACAGGGGACAAGGATCTGGGAGCTTGACGAGCACACAGAGCAGCCGGCGACCACTAACTTCTCAGTCATCATCCTTCACTGAAATGATCAGAAGCAGAAGAGATAACAAGAGGCAGAGGTTCACAAATCCAGTCTCTGCATTGAAGAGCTTGGGCAAATCAAGCCTGGCTCTTGACCACCAAGCCATTTCTATCTATAATTCTGAAGGCTCTATCTGCAGAGCCTCGGAAAGTTCGCTCTGTTATCAGTTTGAGAAATGAAGGAGAGGACCTTTCAGCCAACAGGAAGAATGAAAGGAATCAGGCCAAAAACTCAAGATAAGAAGACATGTGTCTGGAGTTCCCATCGTGGCGCAGTGGTTAACGAATCCGACTAGGAACCATGAGGTTGCGGGTTCGGTCCCTGCCCTTGCTCAGTGGGTTAAGGATCCAGCGTTGCCGTGAGCTGTGGTGTAGGTTGCAGATGCGGCTCGGATCCCGTGTTGCTGTGGCTCTGGCGTAGGCCGGTGGCTGCAGCTCCGATTCAACCCCTAGCCTGGGAACCTCCATATGCCTCAGGAGCGGCCCAAGAAATAGCAACAACAACAACAACAATAACAACAACAACAACAAAAGAAGACGTGTGTTTATGCATTTTTCCAAGACAGGGGCTTCAGGCCAACCTACCACCTTGGAATTGGGGTCTTCAGTGCATGAGGACTGTCCTGGTGAATGTTTGCCCTTGTGTACACACACTGCAGCGGTGTTCACCGGGCACGAGGAAGAGCATGTTGTTTCATTCCTTAGGAGCTACTGGAAGTCACATAACAGCCCCTCCTCTGCCGACTACACAGCCCCTGACTTGCTGGAGAAACCCTTCACGTGGAACAAAAACATAGGTTCATTCCCAAAGTGCTTTCTTGGACTATAAATTCCTTAAAGATGGGAGTTCCCATTGTGGCTCAGCAGGTTACGAACCCAACTAGTGTCCATGAAGATGTGGGTTCAATCCCTGGCCTCACTCAGTGGGTTAAGGATCTGGCGTTGCCACAAGTAGGTCACAGACGTGCTCAGATCTGGTGCTGCTGGGGCTGTGGTGTAGGCCAGCAACTGCAGCTCCGATTTGACCCCTAGCCTGGGAACGTCCATAGGCCACAGGTGTGGCCCTAAAGAGCAAAAAGCAAAAAAAAAAAAAAAGAAAGAACAGGAACCAGAGAGGAGAGTTGCCTCTAGTTTCATCTTTCATTACAAAATAACTGGGTAAATAAAATAGGTTTAAAAATTCCTAATACCATGTAGACCTTAACTTAGATGCTAGGTAGGGTCCCCAGCTCTTGAGATCTAGAGAGAATCAGTTCAGGCCAATTCCACCAGATATTAAGGTACAACTCCATCCTAAAGAAAGGGTGTGTGTGTGTGTGTGTGTGTGTGTGTGTGTGTGTGTGTGTGTGTGTGTGTGTGTGAGATTTAGCACACTGTTTAACTGTGTGGACTCTGGAACCTGACCTCCAGCAGATTTTTTTTTTTTTTTGTCTTTTTAGGGCCACACCCACTGCATATGGAGGTTCCCAGGCTAGGGGTCTAGTTAGAGCTACAGCTGCCAGCCTACACCACAGCCACAGCAACAAGGAACCCAAGCCACTTCTGCGACATACACCACAGCTCACAGCAACACCAGATCCTTAACCCACTGAGCGAGGCCAGGGATCAAACCCGCATCCCCACAGACACAATGTTGGATTCTTAACCCAATGAGCCACAATGGGAACTCCAGGGGATCCTTTTTTAAAATCAAAATTGTATCTATGTAAGGTATACAATGTGACGATTTGACATACAGAGTAAAATGATCACTGCTGTCCAGGTAATTAACCTGCCTTCTCTTGACACAGGTTCCATTTAGAGGTCACTGAGACCACCTGAAGTTCACCCTCCTGGTAAATTTCCAGTATTCGCTACAGTATTATGACCACAGCCCATATCCTCTCTAGACTCATCCATCCTATCCAACAGCAACTTTGCAGCCTGTGACCAACTAGCATCTCTCCATCACCCACCCCCAGGATGGCTCATGGGGTCGGGGGACCAGCCATGAGAAGGAGAGACGAGGTCAAACAGGACAAACAGAAACCTATCTATGAACTACATGTGAAAGGAAGAGGCAAAGGCAGTTTGAAGATTTTTCTCAGAAGTTGAATAAATGAATCATGGTATCACTTATATGTGGAATCTGTATTTTTAAAAAAAAAGGATACAAAGAACTTATCTGAAGAACAGAAACATATTCACAGACTTTGAAAAACTTTTAGTTACCAAAGGGGACAGGCTGGGAGGAGGGATGGACTGGGGGTTTGTGATTGGCATGTGCACACTGTGATATATGGAATGACTGGCCAACAGGGTCCTGCTGTAGAGCACAGGGAACTCTACCCAATATGCTGTGATCATCTATATGGAAAAAGAATCTGAAAGAGAATGGATGTGTGTACATGCATAACTGAGTCATTCTGTTGTACAGTAGAAATTATCACAACCTTGTAAGTCAACTCTACTTCAATAAATTTAAAAGACACACACACACACACATAAATACATACCAAAAAAAAATAAAAAAATAAAAAAAAGGAGGCAGGGGCTCTGCTAACAGCTTTATTCTAAACATGAGCATGTGAGAAGTTCCCGTTGTGGCTCAGCAGGTTACAAACCTGACTAGTATCCATGAGGACGCAGGTTCAATCCCTGGCCTCGCTCAGAGGGTTAAGGATCCAGCATTGCCATGAGCTGTGGTGTAGGTCAAAGACGTGGCTTGGATCTAGCATTGCTATGGCTGGGGCGTAGGCTGGCAGCTGTAGCTCCAATTTGATCCCTAGCCTGGGAACCTCCATATGCCACAGGTGTGGCCATAAAAAGCAAAATAAATAAATAAATAGATAAGCGAGCATGTGACGAAATATGAAAAATTTGAAGACCACAATATGGTCATTATTTGGCAGCCCATCAGGCAATTGACTATCTCACAGCAATGAATGTTAATGCCTGGAGGTAACGATGGAAAACTTCTCTCCCTTTGCGCTTATGCTAAGCTCTTTGCAGGCCTGACCTCCTTAAATCCCTACTGGGATTCTGAAAGGAGCAGGACCCTAGGGTTCTTCCCTTCCTTGGCCTATACCTGCCTTTTGTCAGTGGAAAAACTTTAGTCAAAGAATACGTTTAATCAGAAAGGAGAGAAAATGCAGAAGTAACGGAAAACAGTCAACAGAGACCAAATAATAATAGTTTCATCCATCAGCCAAGTCAGGGACCTTTAGTTCCTCCTCCAGGGCTATAGGTCATCTTGAGCCACGTCCTGTGAGCTGTCTTGTAGATACTGAAACCCCCACCGCTAAGTGGAAGAAGTTAATTATGTGATGGCCAGACTGTAGCAGGACCGAAGCTGTCACAATTCTAAGAACTGGCCTCAGAGAAATGGGAACACACCAGCCCTGGAACTGAAGATGAACTGAACTTAAAACAGTCAAGGTGATGCTGATCAGACTGATAGGGATGGAGTGGGACAGTTACACAGGTAGTTGTAAAAGTCCCCATAGGGGACCACAGATAGACAGAGAAACCTAGGGAACTTTGGGGGACCACAGTAAATTAATAATGGCTCAATAAAGCCATCAGAATGAAGCAGGCTTGTCTCAAATAAAAGCACGAGATACACCTCAGGTCACTACCCTTAGGACCAAGGGCAGGAGTTTAAGGATAGCTCTTCTGCTGATTTAAATAAGCACCTTGACAGGCCTAGTTTCACCTTATAGGGTCAAATACTCTTTTAGTGGATACCGAGGAGGAGCTACTACTGAAGAAAGAGAAAGAGAGGAGTTCCCATCGTGGCTCAGTGGTTAAAGAATCCAACTAGGAACCATGAGGTTGCCGGTTCGATCCCTGGCCTTGCTCAGTGGGTTAAGGATCTGGTGTGGCCATGAGCTGTGGTGTAGGTCACAGACTCAGCTCGGATCCAGCATTGCTGTGGCTCTGGCATAGGCTGGTGACTACAGCTCCAATTTGACCCCTAGCCTGGGAACCTCCATATGCTGCAGGAGGGGCCCTAGAAAGGGCAAAAGGACAAAAAAAAAAAAAAGAAAGAAAAGAAAAGAAAGAGGTGGTCTTCTCCCACTCCTCCTCCCAGCTTGCATCTCTCACAAGCATCCTCTCTTTTTAATACATTTATTTCTTGCCTATCACTTTGTCTCTCACTGAATTCCTTCTGCGGAGGCAAAAAGACCTGAACCTCAGTAAGTCCAGATACCAGGTGAATCTAATTTAAAAACCGTGGGTTCAAGTCCCAGTCTGGGTTTAGGCTGGGTTCAAGTCCCAAATCTGTGTTCTGGCTGAGTGTGAGTCATAAGGGCTGTCAGTTTCATGACCACCATGGGACCAACTTCAAGATGACTGTCAGAGCTGACTGTGCTGTTTGTCCCGCACGTAGCCCCCTCCCTCTGCCTATAAAAGCTCTTACCCACTGGTTATCAGGTGGGGGGAGCTGGCCTTTGGACAAACGTCCACCCTCTGCCTCGATGCTGGCCTCTCATATAAGTCAAACTTTCCTTCCCACCAAACTTGCCTCTTTATTGGCTTTTAGAGCAGCCAGCAGACAGACCCTACTTTTGATACCAATCCTACAAAATAAATACTATTACGTGTATCCCCATTCTCACCTGAAGAGACTGAAGTTTGAAGAAACAATGTAACTTGCCCAATGGTATAAAGTTAACAATAGTAGAGTCTAGTCTTTCTTGGCCCCCAATTCATGCTTTTAAATAGTCAAGGATGACTGAGAACTCCGGAACACTGGAGAAAAAACATCAACGGCTGTACCAATACTGCCTTATTTCTCCTCTACCTGGTTATAAGCAAAGAGCAGAATTTGCAAGATACAACTTGATGTGATCTTAGCTTTATGGTTTATCGAATCGTGTCCTCGGTCATTTCTGTCCTTCCTAATTTTGGGTTGTTGGAACATACATTCTGAGCAGGTACCACCAAGGAAGCACTTCTTGTTTCCTATGTTGGCATTTTGCTAAATTGCATTTTAAAACAGTCCTTGCTGTAGACGGAGACATTCTTAACCAATGCATTAGAACAAGTCTCGAGTGTAAAAAGGTGTCTGAGGAAGTTTGTCCCTGGAAGAAAAAAGCTCATTTTTAACATCCCCCCCACCTCAATTAAGAGCCTTCTGAGCTAACAGATGCAAAGTGCCTGGAATTATGTTTTTAATGTGAATATGGAAACTGAGAAAGCACATCCATTGAAAAATAAAATATGTATAAGCGGCCTGCTACATTCACTAAGTGATTAAAAACGTAATCTTCCTGAAGAAATGTGCCACATATTTGTTTATATTAATGTTAATAACTTGCTAACTAATGATAAATGTATGATAATTTATTCTAAGTGAAATGAAGTGTGCCCTCAAGACAGACTCTGTAAATGAAAGCTTATGCTCACCCGGGTTTAGAGCAAGCACATTAATAACTATATTCTTTTACTGCAGTGAAAATGACTGTATGCAAATTATATGCAAAGGTACCCACAGACGCCAAATAATGGCAAAGTTGGGGGTCCTGGGAAGCAGAAATGACTGCAAAGGCTCTGTGAAATGATCTTGGCCTCTTTGCAAGGCAGAGGAATTTTCTTGAGCCACTTCTTTGGGCATAAGAGTCAGGATTCTCTGTCTTGGCTTCTCCCTCCATAAATAGCATTAATAAAAGCCACCTAATGTTATATTGCATGCATTTAGAAATCATTAAGCCAAACGATTTCTGTGCATTTAGAAATTATACAATTATCTGTATAAATAATGGTAACAATTCTCATGTATCCATGCAGATAAATCTCAAACTATCTATCACCATTCACAACAGCCTTGCCTCCCCTCCCAACATCATAGCTATCATCTAGGATATTGGTACCATACGATGCTCAAATTAAACCCATGGGGTTGTTTGCGGCGGGCAGACGTGGTGGCTGAGCAGCCCAAAGACCTTTATCTTTTCTTTTTGGTTGGAGGAAGGATGGAAGGGAGAGAAAGGGGGGAGGGGAGGAGGAAGGGAAGGAAAGAGGGAGAGGAAGGAGGGAGGAAGGAAGGACAGAGGGAAGGAGGAGGGAGGGGAGGGAGGGGGAGAAGGTGGGAAGAATGTAAGCACTCACACTATTGCATCAAACCCCATTCAAGACCCCAGCTAAAACCCCAGGCTCTAAGAGTGTCTCCTTGACGGGTTGTATCTCATTTCTTACTTGTGAAAAAGAACCTGGAGTGTGATCTAAATAAGTTCCATGCTTCTCAGGGGCAGAGTGGTCCAGAGGTCGGGCTCCATTACCTGGGGGGCACCTCCATTTCCAACTGCAAATCCGGGGTGACAAGAGTGTCTGTGCCATGCAGTTATTGGATGGAGTGAAAGAAGAGACAGAGAAGGAGACACACGTCTTCTAGAACCGCACATGGAATATAGACAGTATCTTATCAGGGTTAGTTATTATAATTACAAAGGTCTTCACAAAAACTGAAACCTGAGTGCTTTTAATCAACATTTTCAGTAGGTGGTGACAGAAGAGTCAACTTCATTGGACATCAGCTAGAAGTGACTTTTACTGCTACTTTAATCTCTAAGTACCTAAGAAAGAATTCACATGTCCAAATGGTCTTACTCTCTCTCTCTCCCTCCCTCCCTCATTTTTTCCCCACTACTTCTGCCCAGCCTCACACTATGAGTCAACTCCATTCACAAGGAGCCCCTTGCTACCTTGACCTTGGAGAGCTCAAGGTCAAGGAAAACATAACAGGGACTTGTATGTGATTTGCAAAAAAAAAAAGTGATGATCGAGCCCTTTACGGGAAAACTTTGTGGACCCCTGCACTAAACCCTGGGGAGCCTGTTTCCTCATGAAAACAGGAATTAAATCTGCCCAATTTTGGTCACAGAATCAAGCCAGATGACATCAATGAAAGCGTTGTGTGGCTTACCCAACACCTCCTCCTTTGGGATCTGCATATTCGCGCCCTGCGATACAAACAGCTGATGAGACAGGTTCAGAAGCAACCAAGTCTGCAGCCAGGGTGTGTTCAGGTCTGCCTGTCACCATTGCCTCCAAACCCTGCCACGATCCTGCAGATGGCTTCCTTTATTGACTTGCCACATCTCCTGGTCCCAGAAGTCCATCCTTGGTGATGCCACCAAAGAGCCCACTCCACCTGTCGGCGAGCTTCTCTCTATGTGCTTCGGCTCTTCCATTGCACTTCTATCTCACCAAGGACTAGAAAGCTCCCCTGATGCTTTCTTCCCTTTCATGTCTACCCCGACTCCAGCTGGGAACTGGCAGAAAATTGCCCTCAATACACAAGATGCCACACACTAATGTCCCTTGCAAATTTCAAGGCTCTTGCAGATTTCCAGACTTTATTCTTCAAAATTCTCGTGCCGTAATTTAGGCTGTCCTCTGTGTTAGGTGTACGTTGACCCCTGAGACACCTCCCTAATTAAAGCCAACCTAGGAGTTCCTGCTGTGGTGCAATAGGTTAAGAATCCAACTGCAATGGCTAGGGGCACTTCAGAGGCACAGGTTCAATCCCTGGCCTGGCACAGTGGGTTAAAGGGTCCGATGTTGCTGCAGCTGCAACTTGGATTCAGTCCCTGGCCTGGGAACTTCCATATGCCACAGATACAGCCACAAAAAAAAATTAACAATAAAAAAGCCTACCTAGAGTTTCTTTATGAAATTTGCAATTGAATTCTTTTAATTTTTTTTTTTTTTTGGCTTTTTAAGGCCACACCCACGGCATATGGAGGTTCCCAGGCTAGGGGTCAAATCAGAGCTACAGCTGCCGACCTACACCACAGCCACAGCAACGCCAGATCCAAGCCTCATCTTTGACCTACATCACAACTCATGGCAAGGCCGGATCCTTAACCCACTGAGTGAGGCCAGGGATGGAACCCTCAACCTCATGGTTCCTAGATGGATTCGTTTCCACTATGCCACAATGGGAATTCCCTGAATTCTTTTTAATACAAACCATTAGTGAAACACGCCCCTTCACACACAAACCTATTCTCTCACCTCACCATTAAAGAATGTTCTGTTTGATTCATTTATGTATCTTAATGTTAATGGTAATTAGTGTTTTTAAAATAATTTTTTATTAAAGTATAGTTGATTTTCAATGTGGCACCACTTTCTGCTGTACAGCAAAGTGACCCAGTCATACATGTATATACATTCTTTTTCTCATATTAGCTTCCATCATATTCTCTCCCGAGACTGGACATAGCTCCCTGTGCTGTACAGCAGGACCTCCTTGCTTATCCATTCTAAATGGAATAGTCTGCATCTACTAACCCCCAACTCCAAACCCATCCCACCCCCCCCTCCCCGCTTCCCCTTGGCAACCACAAGTCTCTTCTCCACTTCTTTGAGTCTGCTTCTGCATTTTAGTGCTTCTTATGGAGAATAAAATGACGCCAATAACAAGTCCACAGCCCAGCCCCACAGATACCTTCCTTACACACAGCTTCTAATTCCCACCCTCTCCCCTCAGGCAACACATCAAATCATTGTGGGTGTGTCCTAGAGAAATATACACTTCACAGCCAAATACAAAAACTACGTCTGTGGATCCCCACTGGTGTCTCCAAATGCCCGCATCCCTAAAAATAATGCGAGGTTTACAAAAGATTCCTGCTTGCTGCATAAAGGGGTGGGGATGGGGTGTTCCCAAGATTCTTCCCTGTTATACAAGCTCTCCAGATGATTCTGCTGCCTGGCCTCATTTTGGAATCACTGATGTAGGGGTCAGCCTGATTGTCCCCTCCCCAGTGGGCCTTTGGGGGCCAAGTCAGAGTCCAAAGCTTGTCTGGAGCTTTGTCTGCACTAAAGGCAATAAGTAGATGGAGGGGGTCACATAAGAGAGCCACAGATGAAACCAGTCCAGAGGGGCTATGGGCCAGCACAACATTCTTGTTTTTGTTTTTGTTTTGTTTTTGGTCACCCACAGCATGTGGAAGTTCCCGGGCCAGGGATTGAACCCACGCCACAGCAGTGACCATGCCAGATCCTTAACCCACTGAGCCACCAGGGAGCTCCCCAGCACAGTGAATCCACCCATCGTACATGGAAATCACATGCTCCAGCGCTCGATGAGCTATGAATTGGACCATTTCATTCCTCAGAACCTAAAGCTTTTCCAGGATGTGATAAACACAGCAAATGATTGCTATGGAAAACTGAACACAAGTTAGATGAGTAACAGCATATGCCTCAGTATTAAAATATATCTACTGCTGAGTAAAACGGTAAGACGCTGAAGCAAGGATGCAGCATGACAGCCATCAAATTCGTTAACACATCGCTACAAACAATGACTGTTGATTTTACAAAGATACCTCATATTTGAAGCTCAGTACCAAAGGATTAGATGGGCACCCAGAGGGAAGAGAGAGGGACTATGGTTAGGAGGTAAGGGAAAAGCAGAAAATAAGCAAGAAGGGGTCTTGTTCAGGGTGCACGACAGTCTAACCTCACACTATTTTTTTTTGTCTTTTTGCGTTTCTCTAGGGCCCCTTCTGTGGCATATGGAGGTTCCCAGGCTAGGGGTCGAATCGGAGCCGCAGCCGCCAGCCTACACCAGAGCCACAGCAACTCGGGATCCGAACCGCATCTGCAACCTACACCACAGCTCATGGAAATGCCGGGTCCTTAACCCACTGAGCAAGGCCAGGGATCGAACCCGCAACCTCATGGTTCCTAGTCGGATTCGTTAACCACTGCACCACAACGGGAACTCCCTAACCTCACAGGACGGGAACTCCCTAACCTCACACCATTAACCCGATTTTCCATATGCGGATTTTTCGGTCTGTTTTGATTAAGACTCTTCTTTGGAGCAGCTTTTAGGGTCCCAGCAAAATAGAGAGAAGGGTACGGAAATTTCACTGTCCACTGCCTCGCCATGGGCACAGCACCCCCGCCCCATCAACAGCCCCCACCAGACGGAGCATTTGTTACAACTGCTGAACCTACATTGACATCAGCAACACCCAGGATCCGGAGTTTATATTAGAATTCATTCTTGGTGTGGCAGATTCTGTGAGTGTGGACAAGTGCATATACTGCCCCATGTGATGAATAATGACACCATTAAGGCCTCATGCAGACTCTTTTCACTAGTTTTGCCCTAAACACCCTCTGGTTTCCCCACCCCAGGAATCACCTGTCTTTTTCCTGGGGCCATCATTTTGACTTTTCCAGAATGTCCTAGGGTTGGAATCATACAGCGTGTACCCTTTTCAGGGGAGCTTCTTTCACTCCGTAACATGTGTTCTATAGAAGGTTTAAAAAAAAAAAATCAAGAGTTCCCGTCGTGGCTCAGTGGTTGACGAATCTGATTAGGAACCATGAGGCTGCCAGTTCCATCCCTGGCCTTAATCAGTGGGTTATGGATCCAGTGTTGCTGTGAGCTGTGGTGTAAGTCGCAGACGCAGCTCGGATCCCCCGTTGCTGTGGCTGTGGTGTAGGCCAGCGGCTACAGCTCCGATTAGACCCCCAGCCTGGGAACCTCCATATGCCACGGGTGGAGCCCCAGAAAAGACAATAAATAAACAAATAAATGTAAAAAAAAATCCTGGGAACCTCCATATGCCACAGGTACAGCCTGCCCACCCCCCCAAAAAAGAAAAAATCTGCACAGAAAGATTATAATGGGAAAAAATATTGCACTGCTTGGGAAAGTAAAAAGCCTTTTTTAAAGTTCTCCTTTGTGACATAATTCTCACATCCAGTAGATTTCACATTAAACTATCTGTAGTGAAAGACATTAACTTTATGTTATTTATTTAGAGCCGCAGGTTCCCAGGCTAGAGGTCGAATCAGAGCTGTAGCTGCTGATCACAGCCACAGCCACAGCCACACCAGATCCAAGCTGAGTCTGCAACATACACCACAGCTCACAGCAACACGGGATCCTTAACCCACTGAGCAAAGCCAGGGATCAAACCCACATCCACATGGATACTAGCCGGGTTCGTTTCGGCTGAGCCACAACGGGAACTCCTCTCTCTGCGTTTCTGTTCTTTTGTTCGGCACCAGTGAACAGAGACCAAGTTCCAGCAACAAGTCGAGACCTGAATTGCAATCCCATTCTTATATTTTTTACCTCCTAATTGGACTTAATGGGGAGCCAGTGGGTTTCATATGTTTGATAAGACAGGTAAGCATGGGGGCTGCAAAGTCCATAAAAGTCTCCACCTACCATTATCTCATACCTGGCAGAATTCACTGCCTCCGTCACCTCCCTGCTCTCTGTGACCAACCACTGGGGCTGGGATCTCATTAGCCTGGGGTCCTCTGGGGCCATAAGAGAGAGTTATGGCTCTCAATAGCTATACATTGTTTCACGGTATCAGGGAATTGTTATTTAAGAACGAAAGAGTTCCTGTAATGGTGTGCATTGCTTGTGGCTGCAGGAATGGAATACGGACTGTGTGGGTGTGCGTGTTGTGTGTGTGCACGTGTACATGCACATTCTGCATTTCCTAAATGTAAAGACGTACACTTTAGCCCTTTTTCAAGCAAAGGTAGCGCTTACCTAACAACATAATGACACTGCCTTCTAGGCGCATAAAATAAACACTTCCCATGAATCATTAAAATCAGAAAGAGGGTCCCCTCCCCAACACCATAAAAAGAGATGAATTACTGCAGTAAAAAGATTCCCTGGCTGTCTGTTAATGTTTACACACAGTGAGTAAAATACAGCAGTCTGAGACAAGGATTATTGCACTGCTAACTCCGCAAACCTAAAGATTTGGGCAGCTTTTAAAAAATTACTTCGCGGCTCTAGCTATTAACAGACAAATTAAGGCAACTTTTAACAAATCTATTCCCCTCACTGATTCCAAATTTTGCAAAGCAAAGAAGAAAAAGCAAATGGGGGGGGTCTATTCTTCGCCCAGAGGGAAAAGGAATTTGGTTCGAAGACATTTGCTAGGAAAGAAAAGAATGACTTCAGTGTTTGATGTGTGTGACCAATGCCACTTAAAGTAATGTCTCCGAGGGGAAGTTATGTAATTTATACAGCAACAGATGTGCCGCCTAAGTCTAATAATTATTTTTATTTTTTATGGGCACTGCATGCTTCATTTGGAATATGCATATTTGTGCAAATGCTTTCTGATAATTTTCTCATTTGACATCTCCCCAAAGAGTTGATTCTCAAGAATACTACTTTTTTTATGGGAAATAAACCCAGAAATACCCCAACTAAATTCAAGCCCTGAGTGTCATTTCCAAGGTGGGGAGTTTGGGAGTTTAAGAATTTAGGTAGAAAATTCACGCACGCAAAGGAATATAATTAAATTACTAGATTTACAAACAAGATGCCTTCCAAAGCTTTCTGTAGTGGAATCACGTTCAAAAATAGCACCTTGATTTTCTCTTCCTCAACGAGGCAAGTTTTCTAAATAGAAGCAACTACGCTTTTACGGACCAGGAAAGAAAGAAGAAACACCACATATTCCTACTCCAAACTTGCTCAGATCTTGCTAATAGTGAATTTTCCCACCAAACAAAAAGCTTTTGGGGTTTTTGATTGGTCAATATTTTTAACCCAAAACATAAATGCCAACAATTTCTTCCCCCACCACGTGCCATGTCTGCTCCAGGACAAATGGGCTGTGACCTCACATTACTTCTTAGGCTTTTCTGGCTCTTTGGAGCCCATGAAATATACATGAAACTGTTTCGTGCCACCTGCAAATAAATGAAAAAGTCAAGTAAAATTTACAAGTTGGAGGCAAAACTCCAAAAACCCTGGTAAGGTTAATTTAATACATCTGTCATATACAATTACACACAAAATGGAATCCAAAACATCTATCTTTTTTTTTTTCTCTCTTCAGACAAAAATAAAGCCATTGCCCCTATTTGGAATTAAACATCTTCCCTACCAAACAAAGATACTCACCTCTGACATTCTTATGAATAACATTTGATCATTCAGTGTGCCTTTTGGGGGCGGTGGCTTTCTCCATTACAGAAATTGCTACACTGGATTTCTGGTCTAAAACCATGGCCATAAATCAGGATGAAAAGCCAGGGGTGAGCTGCTGTTAACTCAGAGATGTCAATATTGTCTTCCCTAAATCACTCATCAGCCCAGAGAAAAACAGTAAATAAGGCTGCTCTGTGGTATCCTGTACAATAGGAAAGCCCTTTTTTTTTTTTTTCAGGGCCACAGCTGTGACATATTGAACTTCCCAGACCCCAACTTGGGGTGGAATCGGAGCTACAGCTGCTAGCCTACGCCATGAACACAGCAACTTAGGATCTGAGCCACATCTGTGACCTAACACCACAGCTCACGGCAATGCTAGATCCCTGACCCTCTGATCCAGGCCAGGGATGGAACTCACTTCCTCATGGATACTAGTGAGTTCATTACCCCTAGCCACAACAGGAACTCCAGGAAAGCCCTTTTGTTTTGTTTTGGTTTTTGTTTTTTGCCATTTTCTAGGGCCACTCTCGCGGCATATGGAGGTTCCCAGGCTAGGGGTTGAATCGGAGTTGTAGCCGCCGGCCTACACCAGAGCCACAGCAACGCAGGATTCAAGCCGCATCTGCAACCTACACCACAGCTCACGGCAACGCCAGATCCTTAACCCACTGAGCAAGGCCAGGGATCAAACCCGCGATCTCATGGTTCCTAGTTGGATTCGTTAACCACTGAGCCACGACAGGAACTCCAGGAAAGCCCTTTTTAATCCTCTTCCTAAACTTTCAAGCAAAAGAGTGTATTTTGTCCAGCTCGAATGTGAGTGAATTCAACCATCTCTGCCTATGCAGAACCAGAGGCCATACCCCAGAACCCCACCTGCAGGAACTACAAATCCAAGCTCTGCCATCTCTCCTGCGTCTGATCCCTCATCTGTCACTCAGATGTTCAACCAGTCTCCTCCACACTGAATTCCAAGGGAGGGGAATACAAAAAGACTGGTTTAACATAGGAATGGCTCCACAGTTCTTGCCAAGCTGTGTAATGAAAAAAAAAAAAAAATCTGTGATATATTTGATAAAAGTTGTCCCCAGGGTAAAACAGCTAGCTCTACTCAGTATTCTATATCAACCTATATGGGAAAAGAATCTGAAAAAGAATGGATATATGGAAAAGAATCAAAACATTATATATGTAACATTCAGTTATATATAACTGATTCACTTTACTGTACACCTGAAACCAACATAACACTGCACATCAACTCTACTCCAATATAAAGTAAAAATTACATTAAAAATTTTTTTAAAAACATGAACACCCCAACACTAAAAAGTCTACATAGGAAATGAACATGTAAAGTTGATTCTCAAAAGGAAAGAAGCAAAGGGGGAAAAACCAATAAGAAAGTAATTTCACCTAAGAGCGATCAAAGAGATGAAAATGAAAAGAAGAAAGAGAAGTTCTTTTTCCTCTGCAGTTGCCAGACCCACTGCAGCCAAGGTCACAGGAAGTCACTGCAACTTTCTGGAGGCCAATGGAGAACAGGATCTTCCAAGTTTAAAAAGCAAAGGTTTTTGCTAAGTGAAGTAAGTCAGAAAGGGAAAGATAAATACCATATGATTCCACTTATATGTGGAATCTAAACTCTGGCACAAAGGAACCTATCTGCAGAACAGGAACAGACTCACAGAAATGGCAAACAGACTTGTTGCCAAGGGGGAGGGGGAGGGGGAGGGAGTGGGATGGATGGGGTCTGAGGGTGGGTAGATGCAAACTATTCCATTTAGAATGGATAAGCAATGAGGTCCTGCTGTACAGCACAGGGAACTCTATCCAATCTGCTGAGATAAACCATAATTGAAAATAATATAAAAAAGAATGTAAAAAATAAATAAAGTTGCAACTCAATATTCAAAAAAGTAAAACAAAATTAAAGCCTTTTACAAATACTCTTGGCCCAAAAATCCCACTTTAGGAAAACGCTTTTTTTTGGACCGCAGGTGCGGCGCATGGAGGTTCCCAGGCTAGGGATCAAATAAGAGCTGTAGCTGTCAGCCTACACCACAGCCACAGCAACACAGGATCCAAGCCGTGTCTGTGACCTACACCACAGTTCACGGCAACGCCAGATCCTTAACCCACTGAGCAAGGCCAGGGATGGAACACACATCCTCATGGATACTCGTAAGGTTTGTTACTGCTGAGCCACTATACAAACTCCAAGAAAATGCCTTTTAAAAAGATTGGACAAATGTTAAAAAAAATATGGATATAAGGAGAGTTATCACAGCACAACTGCAGAAACAGGAGAAACATTCTGCCCAGCTGCAGGAGGTCACTTGGAAGGTGTGAAGGGAGAGAAAATGAGCCATGCCTCCAGGATCTCCTACATATATACAGAGCAGGTACTCAAACCAGTGTTTCCTGCCCAGGGTGCATCTGAATTCAGGGATGAAAAATGGGAGGATAAACCAAGACCAACTGCCACACAAAGTTAAAGTTTCCTGAGTTCTGGACTCACACACCAGGCCAGCAAGGGTTCAACCCACCAGCTTCTGCATTTTTTACTGTACAATCAAATGCACCCTGGGCAGAGTTCCCGTCATGGCATTGCCGTGGCGCTGCCGTGAGCTGTGGTGCAGGTCAGGGGCTACAGCTCTGATTCGACCCCTAGCCTGGGAACCTCCGTAGGCCACAAGAACGCCCCTGAAAAGACGAAACATTAAAAAAAAAAAATAAGCCATATTTTCAGTACCCACTGTGTATACATATCTATCTATCCATATAGATATGTATTATGAACTTATCCTCACACCTCAGTAAATATATAAGTGGATATATATACATATATATATATATATTACGTATAACACATATATCAATGCAGGAGTATATTAGTACAGCGGTAGGTGTGTGTACATAATTCACATGTAAGTAATATTTATATATCTATACACTATATATTTGTATACTGTATATTCTGTACTATATATGCATATAATGTATACTTATATATATTTTTCCTTGTGTGAATGAGGTACACAAAGTACCATAATAAGATATTATGTTCATTATAAAATGTAATCTCAGAGTTCCCTGGTGGCCTAGCAGCTAAGGAATCTGGCATTGTGGCCCGGGTTTAATCCCTGGTCCAGGAACTTCGGCAGGCCATGGGCACAGTCAAAAATAAATAAATAAAAATAATATGTACTCTCAAAACTTTTTCTATCCTGTGATAAACCATCATGAAATAAGAATATGAATATGAAGAAGAAAAAAGTGTGTACAACTGAAGCACTTTGTAGAAATTAACACAATACTGTAACTCAACAATACTTCAATAAAGTCAATTTAAAAAACTTTTTCTAAACTTTGTTTAAGGTAGTGTATAAATTACACATAAGGAGAAGCTCCACTCTTTTCCTTCCACATACATGTCCACCCACCACCCCGGGCATTACCTTCTTTTGAGTCCTTGGCTCAGAAAGGCCCACCTTCTCCTTTTGAATGTAACTCATGTCCTGAAAAGGGGTAGGGTTGGGAGAAGAAGTGACCTGACCATCGAAACAGCCTTGGGCAGTGACCCCCAGCCCCTGGCTTCAGTCCCCTGACCCATCAGGGTCCAAGACAGCACCCGCGTCACAGGCCTGGATAAGTGACACAGGTAGGTCAGGTTCTTGGAGCCTAAAGATGGGTTCCTTCATTTGAATGTGTGCCCAGTGGTGTGTCACTGTACGTTCTCAGTACATAATGAGTGCAAATAAAAACCCCAAACCTTCCAAGTTCAACACAGGAAGCAAATTATCCTTGGACAAAAGTAAAAACAGAGGGATAATCCAGACTTTCCAAAGTGCACACCTGAAAGTAAAAAGTCCGGTTCAGTGTGTTGTACAAATGGCCCCAGCAGGAGGCTCATGATGCAAACCCTCTCCCAGCAACTGCAGGCCTGGGTCCAGTTTGCCCCTCATGGCCCAGGGACTGGACAAGTTCCCTCTGTCCCCTGTCTGTCAGCATGGACAACAAAGACAAGCTCCCCTAGAGGACTGTGGTGACAGTGAAGTAAGACAACACTGGAAGGACCTCTATCCAGCACAGGGAACTATATTCAACAACTTGTAATAACCAATAATGGAACAGAATCTGAAAAAGAACATATATATGTATGTATAACTAAATCACTTTGCTCTACACCTGAAACTAACACAACATTGTAAATCGACTCCAATTTTTTATTTATTTATTTTTTGTTTGTTGTTTTCTTTGCCTTTTTCTAGGGCCGCACCCATGGCATATGGAGGTTCCCGGGCTAGGGGTTGAATCGGAGCTGTAGCCACCGGCCTACGCCAGAGCCACAGCAACGTGGGATCCGAGCCTCATCTGCAACCTACACCACAGCTCACGGCAACGCCGGATCGTTAACCCACTGAGCACGGCCAGGGACCGAACCCGCAACCTCATGGTTCCTAGTCGGATTCGTTAACCACTGCGCCACGACGGGAACTCTTCTACTTCAATTTTTAAAAAGGGTTATTGGGCTTAAAAAAAAAAGAACTGGAGTTCCCATTGTAACTCAACTGTAACAAACTCAACTAGTATCCATGAGGACACAGGTTTGATCCCTGGCCTTGCTCAGTGGGTTAAGGACCCAGCTTTGCTGTCAGCTGTGGTGTAGGTCGAAGACACAGCTCAGATCCCGAGTTGCTACAGCTGTGACATAGGGCCACGGCAGCAGCTCTGATTCAACCCCTAGCCAAAAAAAAAAAAAAAAAAAGGACAAGGGCTGACATGCGCTAAATGCCTAAACACTTGAAAGCGTTCCTGTTAAGATAATCACTAAATGTAAGAACATTAGTTGTCTGTGGAGTTCCCGCTGCAGCACAGTGGGTAAAGACCCTGGCCTTGTTGCAGCTGTGGCTCAAACTGGATCCCTGGCCTGGGAATGTCCATATGCCATGTGTGCGGCCAAAAAAGAAAAAAAAAAAAAAAGATTACGTAAGTGTGCTGTATGATCTTAAAACTGAGTCTTTAGAAATAATATAGCTTAAGTTTATTCAACTTTATCATAATGCAGAGGTACAAATATGGGAATATATATATACACATATATAACATACATGATTGCATAGTACATATGATGTATGTACTTATATGCACACACATTTTTGTGTATGTGTATATATGCATATATATATATATGTTTATATGAATACATAAAAGTTTTAAAACTCTCAATAATGCAGTTCCCAAGTTTTCAAGGAGCTAGGAATCATGTGCTTCCTCCTTGGAGAGTACCAAATCTCAACTGGAAGAAAAAAATATTTTGAAAATCCACTTCTGAGATTAAAAGAAGAAAAAAAACCTCACCATGGGTGGGTATTTCGAAGCCCCCATAAGATTGTCTAATTCGACTGAATGATTTTCTATCTCCCTCATCAGAGCTGAGAGATGCTGAAGTCCCAGTTTAATCAACCCTAAGCCCCCCTGCTCCTCTGAGGAAACTTTTTCTTCAAAGCCATGAACTTCAGCCAAGAGCGTGTTAATTTTACCTTTTGTGTTTCCTGCCCTCCTCTGTGGTAATCATGAGGTGCACTGAAATGTGAATGCTATTTGGAATTTGCATTTAAACTCTTTCTTAAACTTTTGCCCTATTTTCCCTCCTTTTAATAGATAAAGTTCTTTCATAGGGAGAGGCAAAGAGAGAAAGAAGAAAGTGGAAACAATGAGAGCAATGAGAGTCGAATAGATGAATCCATCAATACTACAACATTCACTGTATTTAAATGAGAAGTCCCCCCAAATACCAGAGTAATAATCTCAGGAATATTCCTTTGAATCAATAGATCTCCAGTTTCTTTCCTTTTTTTTTTCTTTTTTCTTTTTTTTTTTTTTGTCATTTTAGGGCCACACTCACGGCACATGGAGGTTGCCAGGCTAGGGGTCTAATCGGAATTGTTGCCGCAACGTGGGATCCGAGCCGCGTCTGCAACCTACACCACAGCTCAAGGCAACGCCAGATCCTTAACCCATGAGCAAGGCCAGGGACCGAACCCGCAACCTCATGGCTCCTAGTCGGATTCGTTAACCACTGCGCCATGACGGGTACTCCAACACTGGATCCTTAGCCCCGTGGGTGGGGCCAGGGATTAAACCCACATCCTCATGGACACTATATTGGTTTCTTAACCCACTGAGCCACGACAGGAACTCCTCCCTGGTGCGTTTTAACTTCTTTAGCTTGAGTATGTTTGACTCAAAAATCACAGCATCCAGTTTTCCCACGGAGTCTGATGGACACCCCTGAGGGTCCACTCAGAGGTTTCACAGGTAGGTCACAAACTGGCATCAAATAGGATAGGTGCCACCAGGAAGAAGTTATTCTCTTTTCCTTGTCTTTTCCACCCTGCAGATTTACATCCAGAGAGCATCCCATTTCCAGAGCTACTGTATCTCTGGCAGCTGGTTGCTCACCTGCCCTTTGAATAAAGACCAAACAGGTAACAGTATCTAGTCAGAGAATCTTCACACTGTTTTCTTTCACTGTGTTTCATTTTTATTTCTATTGTTCAGAAGTAATTCAGGTTTCCTGATTATAATATAAATGTGTACCATAAAATAAAATTTACAATATAAATGTGTACTTTAAAATAATCTCTTTACAGAGCAGACTTGTGGTTGCCATGGGGTGAAGGATAGAGAAGGGATGAACTGGGAGTTGAGATAAGCAGAGGCAAACTATTCTATACAGAGTGGAGAAACAGTAAGGTCCTACTGTGCAGCACAGGGAACCATATTCAATATCCTGTGATCAACCATAACGGGAAAGAATATGAACAAGAATGTACATGTATAACTGAGTCATATTCCTGTATAGCAGAAATTAACACAACATTTTAAATCAACCATACTTCGATAAAAAACAAAACTCAAGTATCTCTTTACCAAAAAAGAACATTAAGCAAACAAGTGTACTCTTGGTTCTAGATACGGTGAATATTATAAAAGTGAGACACACCTAACTCAAGTTTGGAAATCCTTGGCAATGCCCATGAACGTGGGTAATCTCTGAAAAGTACTGTCTTCAAAAGACTCCTTAACTCTAATCGCTTTTCTTCCATGTCTTTGAGGGCAAGGACCCATTTTCCCTTAGATGCGTTAAAGAATCTCCAAAGACGGACCTAAACAATGTCTCAAATCAGTTCCCATAAGACTTTCATTAGAATTTAAAAACAAAAATGAGAACATGTTTTAAATTAAAAGAGGGAACAACTCAATAATAAAGATTTTCAAGAAGACGTCTATTGGAAATATTGAATTCTACAAACACCGAGATTTTCAAACATCTATCACATTCCTACCATAATGGAATAGTTAAAAACCATGACACAAGTCTAGCCTGTAAGTCATTATGATTTCATTGGAAACACAGGATACAAATCAAATACAGGGAATGAAGAACAACAGGGGAAAAAAAGCACCAAAAATCATCAAATGCTAAAATGAATGATATTGACAAAGTACTTATATAATCAAAAAGGAAAAGGATCCAAATTACCTGAAGAAACAAACAAAAATCAGAGAAGAATGTCTGGGGTCTGTGGGCGAGATGCTTGGAAGAGAAAAGACGAAGCTCAGATTTGAGGAGTTTTTGCCGCAGCTTTTGTACTTTTAAACCTCTCCGGGAGTTCCCACTGTAGTTCAGAGGGTTAAGAATCCAACTGCGGCAGCTCCAGTCACTGCTGAGGCACAGGTTCCATCCCCAGACCACCACGGTGGGTTAAAGGATCTGTCATGACTGCAGCTACAGATTGGGCTCAATCCCTAGCCCAGAACTTCCATGTGCCATGGGTTCAGCCATTCAAAAAATAAAAACCTCTCCATTTTCCACTTGCGCAAAATATTTAGTCAAATCTAGGCTGTGTTTCTGCAGGTATGGACACTTCCTGAACAACATAAAGAAGTGCTGTCCCTTGGGGAATTCCCGTCGTGGCTCAGTGGTTAACGAATCCGACTAGGAACCATGAGGTTTCAGGTTCAATCCCTGGCCTTGCTCAGTGGGTTAAGGATCCGGCGTTGCCATGAGCCGTGGTGTGGGTTGCAGACGTGGCTTGGATCTGGCGTTGCTGTGGCTCTGGCGTAGGCCGGTGGCTATAGCTCTGATTCGATCCCTAGCCTGGGAACCTCCATATGCCACGGGAGCGGCCCTAGGAAAAAAAAAAAGAAAAAGAAAAGGAAGAAGTGCTGCCCCTTGTCTGAGCAGGAACAGAGACCACGTACAGGATGGGCCCATGTGACAGTTTCTGTGTATTTTACAATTTTTATACTGCAAATAGATCGCTGTTGTTATAAGAAGACACCACCCCAATTACACACAAAAAATTACTACTGATAAAGAAAAGAGATTGAAAGATACTTTCATGACCATCTAATACATCCCTGGAATTGATTAGAATGTATCTTTTCCATGCAATGGGCATCCTTTTCGATCTTGTCATTATTAAGATGCACGTGGCAACCTATCTGAGAATGGGATACATCCTGGAAGATGATAGCTTATTTTCAATGAAATAGAGCAACTTAAACCAATTCCATTTTTATGTGCTTGTAAAAATTGAGAAGGAAAGTAAGGAGCAGAGGAGGGGGAAAAGGCAGAATAATTTAAAATAAATTTTTTATTACAGTTGATTTACGACAGAAGGCAGAATAATTTAAAGGATGCAGATAGGCCTGCAAGTTAGTCTCCTACATGACTGTGAGATGGGGACACTCTTTTCTGCCCTTCTTTTCAGACTCCTGGTTCCCCCGACACCTCTCGTAAGGCAGGTATCTTGCTGAGACAGGCGTGATCCCAATGTTTAGGGATATAATTTTATCACCATGAAAAGATCCAACCTTTTAACCTGATGCTCATCCAAAGATAGAGGGATCTTCTCCAGTTTTGAAAGAAAGCCTTCCTGTCAGGGACCCTCTGAGGAGGGCATGTGAGCCTCAAACAGACTTCTTCAAAAGTCGGGGAGTTCCCTCTGTGGCTTGGCAGGTTAAGGACCCAACAATGTCTCTGTGAGGATACAGGTTCCATCCCTGACCTTGCTCACTGGGTTAAGGATCTGGCGTTTGTGGCAATGGATCTGGTGTTGCCATGGCTGTAGTTAAGGCCACAGCTGCAGCTCTGGTTCAATCTCTAGCCCAGGAACTTCCACAAGCTGTGGGGCTGAAAAAAGAAAAAAAAAAAAAATGGAGTTCCCATTGTGGCTCAATGGGTTGAGAACCCACCAGTGTCCATGAGAATGTGGGTTCAACCCCTGGCCTCACTCACCTGGTCAAGATCTGGTGTTGCCACAAGCTGCGGAGCAGATCTCAGATGTGGCTCAGATCCGGTATTGCCATGACTGTGGTGTAGGCCAGCAGCTTCAACTCTGGTTCTGCCCCTAGCCTGGTAACTTCCATATGCCGCAGTGCGGCCATTGAAAACAAACAAACAAACAAACAAAAAAATCCTCCCATGTAAGAAACTGAAAAAAGCATGAAAGCACTACCTTTCCCTCTTTTCTCAAAAATAAGATTACCTGTTGGTAGCTAGAGAGTGGCTGAGATCAGCCACTTTCCTTATTCATTATTTTTCAATATCTAGAAGGGCAATATATTCAAACGACCCGAGGGAAATAAATGTGAAACTGAATATATATACCTTAAACATGCATCCATCGCAAATCTGTTTTGTGGCTAATATTCCAGGGATGGCTAATAATCAAAACAGTGCTTTCCTATAAGAATGTTTAGATACAAAATAAATGGCTGAAAAATAGGCAAATCTGAAAGCAGCTTCTAAAAACAAGAGAAAACATGAAAGTTTTTCCCTGTGTCACTGTTCTAGCAGCATAGAGATCAGCACGTCCCATCTTAATCAGAAGTCATTTTATATTGGTTTGGGGAAAGCAAAACTTTAAAGACTAGAAGGACTGCACTAATCACCACCACCACTGGCCTTCTATCTTAATAGATTTAAATCCTGCATATATTGTATTCAAATGTCATTCCACAGGGGCCCATCTGCTGCCCATGGGAAAGACACGCCTCCAAAGTTACAAGTTCATATTACATTGATCCCAAATTAAAATGATTCTTGGAGTTCCCACTGCAGCACAGTAGGTTAAGAATCTGACCTCAGCAGCTCAGATGGCTGTGGAGGTGGTGGGGCAGGGATTCGATCCCAGCCCAGCGCAGTGGGGTAAAGGCTCCAGCACTGCCATAGCTATGGTGTAGGTCACAGCTGCAGCTTGGATTCAATCCCTGGCCTGGGAATGTCCCTATGCCCCAGGTGTGGCCATTTAAAAATGTCAAGAGCACAAATCACCAGGTCATAAACAGGCTTTAGCAAAATTCAAACAAAACGACCCTAAAAGGTTTTTCATTATTCCTTTGTGTGGTCAGTTGAGGATTCACATATTTAACCATCACCCTTTACTGCTTCCTGCTTTTGTCTGCTTCACTCTGGGGTCATGGTCCTTCTATGTGTGTGAAAAATACCTTTCCGTCTCCCTTTCGCTGAAGGTCTGCAGTGACAAATTCCATTTCTGTTTCTCAGAAAACATCAGTATTTCATCTTCATTTTTTACAGTCGTATTTTTTATATGTAGAATTCTAGGTCCTAACAGTTATTTTTCCTCCTGCCTTTAAAATATGTGGTTCCACTGTCTTCCGAGTTTTACTTCTGTTAATAGTCAACTATAAGTCTTACTGTTGCTGCTTTCAAGTTAAATGTCATTTTTCTCTTTTTAGCAGTTTTATGATGATATATTTGGATGTGAGTTTCTTTCCATTTATGCTGGGGGGGGGGGGGTTATAGCGCTTCCTGAACCTGTATCTGCAGACTCATGTTTTTCACCAATTTATAATACTAACTCTCTCTTCTTCGCTCTCTCTCCTCTTTGCTCTTCAGAATATTTTCTGCTGACCTATATTTGTTCCAGTTCACCTCTCCACATTTTCTCTTAAACCAATTTATTATTTTCTTTTTTAATTGAAGTATAGTTAATTTACAATGCTGTGTTCGTTTCACGTGTCCGGCAAAGGGATTCAGTTTTATACACACACACACACACACACACACACACACACACACACACATATTTTTCCTACTTTTCCATTATCGTTTATCACAGGATATTGAATATAGTTCTCTGTGCTCTACAGTAGGACCTTATTGTTTATTTATTTATATATAGTATTCTGTAGCTGTTAACCCCAAACTCCTAATTTATCCCCCCTCCCTCCCTTTCCTCTTAGGTAACTGTAAGTTTGTTTTCTATGTCTGTGAGTCTGTTTCTGCTTATTTGTATATTTCAGATTCCACATATACGTGATATCATATGGCATTTGTCTTTCTCTGTCTGACTTCACTTGGGATGATCACCTCTAGGTCCATCAATTTATTATGTTCTTCTCATTTTAGTTACTCTATTACTTGTCTCTTGAACTGTCACTCGATTATTTTATACATATTTTAATTCCCTGCTAAGTCTCGCCATCCACATGACATCTATTACCTTTTTTTTTGTCTTTTTGTCTTTTTGCCATTTCTTGGGCTGCTCTCACGGCATATGGAGGTTCCCAGGCTAGGGTCGAATAGGAGCTGTAGCTGCCAGTCTACGCCAGAGCCACAGCAATGCCATATCCGAGCCGTGTCTGCAACCTACACCACAGCTCACGGCAACGCCAGATCTTTAACCCACTGAGCAAGGCCAGGGATCAAACCTGCAACCTCATAACTCCTAGTCGGATTCGTTAACCACTGAGCCACAATGGGAACTCCATGACATCTATTTTCTTGCATATACTTGACAGACTTTTTTTTTTTTGGCCATGCCCATGGCATGCACAAGTTCCTGGGCCAGGGATCAAACGTGAGCCACGGCAGGGACAACACCAGATCCTTATCCATTAGGCCACCAGGGAACTCCCTCAGTATTTCTAAATCCATTATGAAAATCCCAGTCTCTGGATCACCCCTGGGTCTGTTTCTGTCCCCTCTGCCAGTGGTCCTGGCTTCTGGTGTGCTTAGCAATTTTTGATTGCTAAGACAATGCATATGAAAAGCTATAAAGGCTCTGGATTATGTGAATTTCCCCTAAGGAGGATTTATTTTTCTTCATGTAGACAAGCAGAGTAAGCGGACATGATCTCAATCTAGCTTGCATTGAACAATCTCAAAGCCGGTTTTGAGTTTTTGTGAGGATTTATCTATTACTGGTTTACCCTTATTCTTGGCCTCTGATCCCTTAGGGATTCCAACTAAAAGCCTGCATGCTTATGGGCCCAGGTTCCTTGCTAGGTCCTGAACTGCATTTCTGTCTCTCCTGAGTAGATGCATAATGCAACTGCCAAGAGCCCTAGCCTATCAGCTCATCAGCCACTTAGCTGCCACCTTCTCTCCAATTCCTTAGCCTTTCGGCTGCTGCTATTCATTGGCAAATACTTCAAGAGAAACAGCAAAAACCATGATGCAGAATGTTGGGCTGACTTCTGTGCTTTTTCCTTCTCTCTGGGTTCTTAATCTCAGTCCCCGATGCCTTCCTAATCTTGAGCTCCAATTTTTTATCTTTCCAGATCTGTCTGATGAGCTTCCAACAGCTCTGATCTACTTTGTTCTCTCTTAGCTATGGCTCAAAATCTGCACCTGCCCTGAGTCAAAAAGTGGTTTAGAGCATCAGAAATGCTTGGTGCATGATGGCACTTCTCTTCCATGGCAGGTTACAGATATCTTCACACTCCTCCCATGAAGAGGTGAGGTCTGCCCTTGAAGCTGGGGAGGTCTGTGACCTGCTTTGACCTACAGACTATGGATGATGTGATGGTCTGCCAAGATCCAAGCTCAAGCTTTAAGAGCCTGGTAGCTTCTCCTTCCTGTCTCTTGGAATACTTGATCTGGAAGAGGAGATGCCTCATTTAAAAAAAAAAAAAAAAAAAGTCGGATTGCCCCCTCAAACCACCATGCTGCAAGGAAGCCCAAGCTAGCCATGTGGACAGGCTATGTGGTGTCACCCAGCCTGGGAGCCAGACAGCGTGGAGAAGACTTTGCTAACTCCAGCCTTGGCACCAGCATCTGCCTACAATGATCATGGAGACCCCAAGGAAGAATGACCCAGATGAACCCATCGACTGCAAGATCCACACAGGATAATGAAAATGATTGTGACTTCCTTCTCTGCATCAGATGACCATCTTCTTTCTTTTTTTTTCGTCTTTTTGTTGTTGTTGTTGTTGTTATTGTTGTTGTTGTTGTTGTTGCTATTTCTTGGGCCGCTCCCGCGGCATATGGAGGTTCCCAGGCTAGGGGTTGAATCGGAGCTGTAGCCACCGGCCTGCGCCAGAGCCACAGCAATGCGGAGTCCGAGCCGCGTCTGCAACCTACACCACAGCTCACGGCAACGCCGGATCGTTAACCCACTGAGCAAGGGCAGGGACCGAACCCGCAACCTCATGGTTCCTAGTCGGATTCGTTAACCACTGCGCCACGACGGGAACTCCGCATCTTCTTTCTTTCAGTTTTGCCTGCTTGGTAGTCCCATTTGTTTTGCATCTAGACATTCTTATAGGAAAGCACTGTTTTGATCATTAATAATCCCTGGAATATTAGCCATAAAACAGACTTGCCATGGATGTGTGTTTAAAATACATATATTCACCTGTGGGAGCGAAACCAATGGCTGCCTCTGAGCAGCAGCAGCACCACAGCTGTCAAGGGTTTCTCTGGCCAGTGATGCCCCCAGCGGTCTACAGCATGGGGGATCATCTTTGCAAACCTCTTCAAGGGCCTTTTTGGCAAGACGGAAATGCGTATTCTCATGGTGGGTCTAGATGCTGCAGGAAAGACCACCAGCCTGTACAAACTGAAGCTGGGGGAAATCATGACCACCATTCCTGCTCCAGGCTTCAACGTGGAGACTGTGGAGCATGAGAGCATCAGCTTCACCGTGTGGGTCGAGGGCGGCCAGGACAAGATCCGGCCACTGTGACGCCACTCCTTCCAGCACATGCAATGTCTCATCTTTGCGGTTAATGGTAATGACAGAGAGCATGTGAAGGAGGCCCGAGAGGAGCTCATGAGGAAGCTGGCAGAAGACAAGCTCAGAGATGCTGTTCTGCTCATGTTTGCTAACAAACAGAAGCTCCCCGATGCCATGAATGCAGCTGAGATCACTGACAAGCTGGGCCTACACTCTCTGCGCCACAGGAACTGGT